>NC_133328.1:120687236-121014453 GCF_042186555.1 Aquarana catesbeiana
CGTTTGTAGATTCCTGTGGGAGGAATCACAGGGTAGGCAAAAAGCCATGTACAAAGCATCCCTGGATGCAATCTGTCTTCAGCAGCCTGCAGTGAAGTTGGTGTAATCCCTGCACATTCATATTCAAACTGAGAGATAGAGGGGCAGCTGTCTTGTTGGCGGGTGGCAGGCTGCTTAGCGCATGGCCATAGCGAGCAGACGAGCCGACCCCCAACATAAAGTGAATTTCAGGGCAATATGAAAGCTTTGCCCAGAACTCTCCCAAAAGTATGGGTGGTGGTCAGGGACTGACACCCTTTCCACCCTCCTGGCTGTACAGCTTCATCCCCTTACTCCCAGGAGTTTCCTTCGCTGGCCTACCTTTTCCAGGTCTGCCAGGCCAGGAGACACCGGTAGCACTCTTTCACTTTATTTAGAGCAGCATGACAACTGAATAAAGGCACCACAATGTTGGATGTGGTTAATATTCTTTCACTGAGAAGCCTCAATGAATACATGGCTCTGTCTGGGTCGCAGACCCCAACACAGTTCTTAAGCAAAATGTGAGGAACAGTTGATATTAGACCCTGCCAGAGGCTGCTCGCATCTTCTGCAAAAGGCTACTCACTCCCTGAAGCTCTGCTACTCTTCTCTGCCTGGGCTAGGAGGGGAGAAACCGATGGGTGAACCAACTCCCAAGGTCTACCTCTATGCCTGAACTGACCCGCTGGAGCTTTCCTTCTCATTTGGGGCTATGGTGGGGAACCCCGAGGCACCCTGTCCTCCCCCCCGAAGGGGGAAGAAAAGGAGCACAGCTGCTAGATGTTGCCTTTTCTCTTTCCTCTCCAGTCTTATCCACCTCCCTCCTTGGTCTTACCTAAACTCCTAACCTTCTCCCAGGGGCAGGGTAGACCTTAAATGGAACCTGCTCTACCACCTGCCTACACTCTGAACCAATCAGGCTCTTCTGTATGGCACAGAGGTCATAGGGAGTGCAGGATCTGGATGTGTTGTCTGGCAATAGTGCCTTGATCACAAGGTTAAACAGAATAACAAGTTGTTTTTCAGGTTAAAGGATCAGTCACACCACAAAGCATTTTCATGTGTTGATGTGTATTGTGACGCACTCCAGTAGATAGCATTTAAAATTATGTTTTTACATTGCACATGTTGTATTGTGCTGCACTACATTGCAGTGCACATATGTTGTTGTAGTGCATTGGGGTGCCATTCAAAATTAATAGCACTGCAGTGCTCTGGCACATTGTGATAACTGTATTTTACCCCCATCTACCCTTCTCATCAAAATTTCCAATAGTAACACAGAAACCTCCTATGTTCTCAGTGCCAGGTCCCAGTGGCAGGCAATGTGGCATTTCTCTGAAATCAAGTGCCAAGCTCAGCCCAAAATAAAACAATAACATCTTTTTCTTAAGCATTCCAAATTGGATGGCCATTATCCTTTATTGCTGGGCACAGGGTATGCGTGACGTACTTCTTTCGGCAAACTTACAAGTCTTTCTATTTCAAAACATATTTTACTGTCTCTTTGTGCGTCTCACAGCTAGGACTCATGAGCAAGTTTAAATTTATCTCAGAAATCTTCTGCTAATGTAGTGGTTATTTACATGCTCAGCTCCAGCAGCGTATCTCCTAGCATGTGTGGCTACATGCACCTCTGGGTTTTAGCCCAGGCGTCACAGCCATGGCCAATCTTGAGCATCTGTGTGTAGGCAGGTGCGGTCTGCTTTCCCCACTGTAGGTGGTGCTCTTCTGCACTGCAGTTGGAGAGGAAGTCAAGAGGAACGTAGTTCCTCTATGGTTTCCTGGGTCACTGGGGAAGCATTGAATTGGAAACTACCTCCTCATGTCATTCTGGTAAGGCAAAGCCTATTTAAGGCCCTGGCTCCCAGGTGTGGCACACATTTGCGAGTTGGTAGAGTAGGGTTAGGTACCCCGCCTGGTAGGAACAGAACTAGCGACAGAGAATGGTTCCTGACGAAGAGGGAAAGCTTAGGGCTCGCAACTTCTCCGGACACCTACCTGCTTGGGCACAAGACAGCTAGGCTGCATTCTTCCCTTCTCTACAGACGCTATCAGTCTGTATTCTCTACAGACGCTATCAGTTTGTATTCTCTACAGACGCTATCAGTTTGTATTCTCTACAGACGCTATCAGTTTGTATTCTCTACAGACGCTATCAGTCTGCATTCTCTCTCTCTATTAAAACTGTGAGTGTTCCCGGTTGGGCTGCCTTCTCACCAGATTACTTGTGGACTGTCTTTGCATTATTTCAGTACAAGGACTTTCCTTGCACTGGGACTGAGTGTGTTATTCCCGCTGCACCGTGCTACACTCCACCTAAATGTGTCATGTGACTGCAACCTTAAACAGCAGGCATACTCTGTGGTTAGATGCTTGCGCAATGTTTGTTCATGTGATGCCAAGTCCTTACATTTATCCAGAAGCCTGTCCTGTTGTGCCTTACAGTTTTCATGCCTCCCGCTGCCGTCACCTGGTCCAGACAGTCTGTAGCAGTTGTTCGTTTTATGCTCCACCTGTGGCTCCTGGCTGTTAGAACTTACCTGTTATGCTCCATCTGTCACTGCGGACCAATAACAATTTTCTTGGTACACCCTGTCTCCTGATCTCTGCTCCTTCAAACCCTTGCAGCTGGACACAGCTACTCCTGGTATACTCTGCTCCCTGCCAGTGCTGCCCCCACTCCACCTCCACTCTGCCCCCGCGACCAGCCCGCCATCTCTGCGCAGAGGATCATTATCACAAATTGCTGGATGACACAGCGGGGATCTCTGGCTGTGACAGGTACTGGTGGTCACTGACATGCAGCACTGGTGGTCCCTGACATGTAGAACTGGTGGTCCCCGACATGCGGCACTGGTGGTCTCTGACATGCACTGGTGGACACTGGTAAGCTGCACTGGTGGTCCCTGACATGTGGCACTGGTGGTCACTAATGAGCTGCACTGGTGGTCCCTGACATGCGGCACTGGTGGTCCCTGACATGCAGCACTGGTGGTCACTAATAAGCTGCACTGGTGGTCCCTGACATGCGGTACTGGTGGTCCCTGACATGCGGTACTGGTGGTCCCTGACATGCGGTACTGGTGGTCCCTGACATACGGCACTGGTGGTCCCTGACATACGGCACTGGTGGTCCCTGACATGCGGCACTGGTGGTCACTGATAAGCTGCACTGGTGGTCCCTGACATGTGGCACTGGTGGTCACTGATGAGCTGCACTGGTGGTCCCTGACATGCGGCACTGGTGGTCCCTGACATGCAGCACTGGTGGTCACTAATAAGCTGCACTGGTGGTCCCTGACATGCGGTACTGGTGGTCCCTGACATGCGGTACTGGTGGTCCCTGACATGCGGTACTGGTGGTCCCTGACATACGGCACTGGTGGTCCCTGACATACGGCACTGGTGGTCCCTGACATGCGGCACTGGTGGTCACTGATAAGCTGCACTGGTGGTCCCTGACATGTGGCACTGGTGGTCTCTGACATGCAGCACTGGTGGTCCCTGACATGCGGCACTGGTGGTCCCTGACATGCGGCACTGGTGGTCCCTGACATGCGGCACTGGTGGTCCCTGACAAGCTGTACTGGTGGTCCCTGACATGCGGCACTGGTGGTCCCTGACATGCAGTACTGGTGGTCACTGACATGCGGCACTGGTGGTCCCTGACATGCGGCACTGGTGGTCCCTGACATGCGGCACTGGTGGTCTCTGACATGCAGCACTGGTGGTCACTGACATGCGGCACTGGTGGTCCCTGACATGCGGCACTGGTGGTCCCTGACATGTGGCACTGGTGGTCCCTGACAAGCCGTACTGGTGGTCACTGACATGCGGCACTGGTGGTCCCTGACATACGGCACTGGTGGTCCCTGACATGCGGCACTGGTGGTCCCTGACATGCGGCACTGGTGGTCCCTGACATGCGGCACTGGTGGTCCCTGACATGCGGCACTGGTGGTCCATGACATGCGGCACTGGTAGTCCCTGACATGTGGCACTGGTGGTCCCTGACAAACCGTACCGGTGGTCCCTGACATGCGGCACTGGTGGTCCCTGACATGCGGCACTGGTGGTCCCTGACATGCGGCACTGGTGGTCCCTGACATGCGGCACTGGTGGTCTCTGACATGCAGCACTGGTGGTCTCTGACATGCAGCACTGGTGGTCCATGACATGCGGCACTGGTGGTCCCTGACATGCGGCACTGGTGGTCCCTGACATGCGGCACTGGTGGTCCCTGACAAGCCGTACTGGTGGTCCCTGACAAGCCGCACTGGTGGTCCCTGACATGCGGCACTGGTGGTCCCTGACATGCGGCACTGGTGGTCCCTGACATGCGGCACTGGTGGTCCCTGACATGCGGCACTGGTGGTCCCTGACATGCGGCACTGGTGGTCCCTGACATGCGGCACTAGTGGTCCCTGACATGTGGCACTAGTGGTCCCTGACAAGCCGTACTGGTGGTCACTGACATGCGGCACTGGTGGTCACTGATAAGCTGCACTGGTGGTCCCTGACATGCGGCACTGGTGGTCCCTGACATGCGGCACTGGTGGTCCCTGACATGTGGCACTGGTGGTCCCTGACAAGCCGTACTGGTGGTCACTGACATGCGGCACTGGTGGTCCCTGACAAGCTGTACTGGTGGTCACTGACATGCAGCACTGGTGGTCCCTGACATGCAGCACTGGTGGTCACTAATAAGCTGCACTGGTGGTCCCTGACATGCGGTACTGGTGGTCCCTGACATACGGCACTGGTGGTCCCTGACATGCGGCAATGGTGGTCACTGATAAGCTGCACTGGTGGTCCCTGACATGCGGCACTGGTGGTCCGACATGTGGCACTGGTGGTCCCTGACAAGCCGTACTGGTGGTCACTGACATGCGGCACTGGTGGTCCCTGACATGCGGCACTGGTGGTCCCTGACATGCGGCACTAGTGGTCCCTGACAAGCTGTACTGGTGGTCACTGACATGCGGCACTGGTGGTCACTGATAAGCTGCACTGGTGGTCCCTGACATGCGGCACTGGTGGTCTCTGACATGCAGCACTGGTGGTCCCTGACATGCGGCACTGGTGGTCCCTGACATGTGGCACTGGTGGTCCCTGACAAGCCGTACTGGTGGTCACTGACATGCGGCACTGGTGGTCCCTGACATGCAGTACTGGTGGTCACTGACATGCGGCACTGGTGGTCCCTGACATGCGGCACTGGTGGTCCCTGACATGCGGCACTGGTGGTCCCTGACATGCGGCACTGGTGGTCCCTGACATGCGGCACTGGTGGTCTCTGACATGCAGCACTGGTGGTCCCTGACATGCGCACTGGTGGTCCCTGACATGCGGCACTGGTGGTCCCTGACAAGCCGTACTGGTGGTCCCTGACATGCGGCACTGGTGGTCCCTGACATGCAGTACTGCTGGTCCCTGACATGCGGCACTGGTGGTCCCTGACATGCGGCATTGGTGGTCCCTGACATCCGTCACTGGTGGTCACTAACAAGTTGCACTGGTTTGCATTTATGTATTAATTTAATTCATTTAAATGTATTTATTAAATGGATTCAATTTATATTATATTAAAATGCTTTGCATTATCATACCGTGTGTTACAGAGTAGCATGGCTTGCTGCCTGCAGAATGAGGGGTGTGATTTATGTTGAAGTGGGCTTGTTCACATTTACATGTACAGGCCTAGTATAAATCCCACATTCATTGCAATCCCAAGGATTCATGGGAAATGTAGTCTAATTACAGTTTAGAGAGAGAGAGAAGAGGATATGATGCAATCACTGTTCTAAGAGATCCTCCCTGGCAGAGTACTGGCTGCATTTTTTGAATCACAGAGCTGACTTCCTGCAAATTCAATCAGACATCTCTCTTAAACGGTAAGAAATTTCACAAATGTAATAACTGTTTAGTGTTGCACTGGTAGTCCCTGACATGTGGCACTGGTGGTCCCTGACAAGCCGTACTGGTGGTCACTGACATGTGGCACTGGTGGTCCCTGACAAGCCGTACTGGTGGTCCCTGACAAGCCGTACTGGTGGTCCCTGACATGCGGCACTGGTGGTCCCTGACATGCGGCACTGGTGGTCCCTGACATGCGGCACTGGTGGTCCCTGACATGCGGCACTGGTGGTCACTGATAAGCTGCACTGGTGGTCCCTGACATGCAGCACTGGTGGTCCCTGACATGCGGCACTGGTGGTCCCTGACATGCGGCACTGGTGGTCCCTGACATGCGGCACTGGTGGTCCCTGACATGCGGCACTGGTGGTCCCTGACATGTGTGTGGTTTTAGGACGAGGGGGGGTGTACTAATGGGGAATTTTTTGAAAATCCCGGAGTTCTGCTTTAATTTAGCCCCAGCTAGATCCTCCTCTCTTCTTCCATGTCCCTTTAGTCAGAGATTGGGTTTAGTATTTAGTAGTCATTGTCTTCTTACACTTCAAAGACTGGAAAAACATCCTTTGTACTGCAATTAGCTGAAGTAAAATTGTGTTGGATTCAACTTTTTTGTCTTATTGAAGAGTTAAGTGGACGGTGCCAAGTCAGCAGGTGACCATACTGTCCAGACAGACATGGTGTAAGGAGGTATGTCAATGCATACAGCAGCATCTGAAACAGAACATACCTCCTGAAATGCTGGGAATACTCAAACTCTGACTTCCTTGCCCTCATCTATATTTCACTGAGCTGCTATCAGTCATGCTGACATATGAACAGGTGGCACAGACAATCTGTCAAGGTGTACGGAATGAAATTGCTGTTAATTTTTACACCATTAGTTATACTGGAGCCAGGAAACTAACAAAAATTGATATACAGTGACAGTATGCATATGACTATATCGTCTTGCTCCAACCATTTTCAGCTGGCTTCTCTGACTACCGTTTGCTGTACGGTGATTGCAATTATGCAAAAAATTCAGCAAGTTTATGAACTGCTTTCCTGCCCAACAAAGTAAACTTTTACTTTGACACGTCTTATGCCCCGTACACACAATCGGATTTTCCGACAACAAATGTTGGATGTGAGCTTGTTGGCTGAAAGTCCGACTGTGTATCTGCTCCATCGAACATTTGTTGTCGGACTTTCCGCCAACAAATGTTGGCTAGCAGGTTCTCAAATTTCCCGCCAACAAAACTTTTTTGTAGGAATTTCCGATCGTGTGTACACAAGTCCGACGCACAAAAGTTCACGCATGCTCGGAATCAAGCAGAAGGAGCCGCACTGGCTATTGAACTTCCTTTTTCTCAGCTTGTCATATGTCTTGTACGTCACCACATTCCCACGTTCATAATTGTTGGCCAACATTTGTGTGACCGTGTGTATGCAAGAGAAGTTGGAGCCAACATCCTTTGAACAAAATTCCACGGTTTTGTTGTCGGAAAGTCCGATCGTGTGTACGGGGCATAAGAGTGATAAAGCAGCAACAGCAGTGGAGAGTGTGTAACCACAGAACAAGGAGGCAACAATGGGACTTATTCTTGCTTGCACTGAGACCTAGGGTTGTTTGATTTTGCTTTTACTGATACTGATAATGGGACTTATTTTTGCTTCCACTGATAGTAAAGCTGGACACATATTTTTTTTTTTTTTTATTCAGCCAGTGGGCTGAACAAAAAAAAAAAAACCAGGTTCCTTCATTCACAGGGCTCCTCTACTGTTTGAATACACTGATAAGCCTTTGCAGCTGATGGGCTGCAGCCACTGACCAACAGAGTATTTTTTGTACGTTCAATAGAAGTTGATCTATCAACAGGAAGGGCAACACACAGATCGACCTTTGAAGATCAAATTTGGAACTGCCCAGCTTAAAGCGGGGTTCCACCCAAATTTTGAACAATATCTGTATGTATTCACTTCCTTGCCTAGATGCTGACATGCCGTTTAAAAAAATTTAAATCGCCGTAATTACCTTTTTATTTTTCTATTCTTCTTTGCACTTCCTGGTTCTCCTCCCGTGGGAGCAGGCGTGTTTCTAGCCTCTCTCAGACTCCTGGGAGCTAGTCTCAGGCTTCCCAGGATGCCACTGAGCATGTGCGGGAACGAGCGGTGAATGCTGGGAGCACAGCATTCACCGCATCCAGGAAATAAATGCTTGTGGGCTTCAAATGCCCACAATGAAGATGGAAACCGCCTGCAGTGAATAATATAAGTTATTCTTTCCGACGAAATCTGACACAGGCGGACATATTACACACAATATGCGAGTATGTAATGCTGAGAAGAAAAGTTTGTGAATGAACTCAAAAAACAAAACAAAAAAACGATAGATAGGTGGACCCCCGCTTTAACATTGAAGTTTAATTCTGCTCCCACTCACACCAACTATGAGACTTATTTTCACTTCTACTGACATCAATGATTAGGTCTAATCCTGTTTTTTTTTTTACGATTACACTAATGATGGGGTTTTTTTTCTCCCACTGTCACTAGTGATGGAACTTATTTTTGCACCCACTGACTACAACAAAGGGACTTTCTTTTTTAATACCCAATGACACTCACATTGGAACTTATTTATACTTCCACAGACATCATTTATATTGCTTATTTTTCTACCACTGACCAACAATGTAAGCTAAACTATTACTTACACCTGACCTCTATACATAGGTGTCACACCTAAATAGTTCAAAATATGCCAATGGGACATCGGGACTTCTAGTTCTATCCACTGTGTGCAGTGTGTTGGGCCGTATGATTATCTACTTTGTGATTGAGTTCCTTCTCCATTGGCTTCATATTTCCCCCGGCCCATGTTGCGTGGATCAATAAATAATCAAATAAATCCAGGTGCTTCCAAATGGTACCACTTGAGACATTTCCAAGGACTGTGTAAAATGTTCATGAACAAACTTTTTATACTTATTCTATCTACTCCTGTACTTCCTGTGCTAAAGTACTGTATATGGATCTACTGTAGCATCAATAAATGTTTGGTTACTTGTCACTAGGCCTAGCATATTTACGCTTCATCATTATTTTATCCTCTTATGTCATCTTAGACAATAATTGGGCTGTTTCTTTACACATATTTATGTGCTGGTTTCTGGCACTTTTTCTTTTGGTATCTGGTTTATGTTCATTTTATGATTCGTGGGAAAAGCCTACTCAGGAAAACTTCAAGAAGTAGCCATCTACAATAGTAATTACAAATATCAGAAAATGTCATACACAATATAACAATATTTGTCAGCTTAACATTTTGATTTATACAAAAACCAATATGTCACCAAAATTATGCATACCAGGTTCCATTGCACTCACTGGGATTGCAGATTCAACCCAGAGAGTGATCATGCATGGAGAAAAAATAGGGGAGGGAGGACATCCAACACCAGGTTTTTTTTCCCTTGAAGTCCTCCTAAGGAAGTGGGCTCTAAATGAAATAGAAATGTTATAATTGTTTTTATTATAATGTACTAATGTATTTTAACTTATGTGGTGAATAACATTTGGTATTAATATTTTAGTCTGTATCCTTACGCACTAGAAAAAGTCCATAGTTTACCCTTTCCACTCCTTTTGTCAAGGGTGGGATTTTTTCTATTTTGATGAAAATCGGATTTGTTGTATTAGAACAGTGGTCTCCAAACTGTGGCCTGGGGCCGGATGTGGCTCTTTGCTTGCCTTTATCCGGCCCTTGAGATGTTATTCCTTCCACTCACACCAACAATGGGGTACTGTTCCTCCCATTGACACCAATAATGGGGCACTATTCCTTCCACTGACACCAGCAATGGGGCACCATTCCTTCCACTGACACCAATAATGGGGCACTATTCCTTCCACTGACACCAATAATGGGGCACTATTCCTTCCACTGACACCAATGATGGGGCACTATTAATTCCACTGACAGCAACGATGGGAAACTATTCCACAAATGTCCCCTAATACCAAAGATGGTGCATTGTTTCCACTGGACACAGTCCCGCTCCATTAAAAAACGAAGCACAGTAAACTGGCCCTTTGCTTAGAAAGTTTGAAGACCTCTGCAATAGAACGTTACTCTCTTCTTAAGTACAATTCTTGTCACTGCAGTTGAAAACAAATGCCGATTTGACTTCACCAACAAATAAGAAATCAAACAAATGTTCTTAAAAAGTAACATTTTGAATGAAATTCTTCTAGCATATGGCCAGCTTTACGGGTGTTAAAGGTTGTGTGGCTACAGGGTATGATTAAAAGACATACAACTTTATTTATTACAACTCATTGGGTCAATTGCTCCAGTGAGGAAAAGGGCAATAAAAAGCTGCCAGAAATTCTAAACCTTCCTCACTGTACTAAAAAAAACAAGTTCTGTATTGCTCTCTGTATTCCTGCTAGCATGATTTACCTTGTACTGCTGACCATGCAGGAAGCCAGGAAAATTCCACCAACCAGTAGGGGTTACATAGAGAAATATAAGCTTGAAAGAGATTTTTAACCCATACTCACTCTATTTAAAGCAAAGAACACCATTTTAGCTATAGCTGGACTGCGATCCGAAAATTGGCACAGGCAATTCATCTACTGAATTGGGAGCATTGTAAATTATATCACAAATGGAAAAAAAAATCTGAAAATCAGTCAGAATTCATTGGCAGGTGCATTTGACCTACTGTCAACCTTCTACTGATCTGCATTTTACCAAGCAGGTTTTCCACTCTTACAGACTTGTGTGGGAATGCAAAAACTCTGTACTACTTCCTAAGATAAACAGGGCTTCTTCAGTACACGCCAAGATTTAACCACTAGAGGGGGCTCTGTCTTCTGTTTTGCCAAGTGCGCAGCCTCCTAGAGGTAGCAGCAATTATACCCTTCTGTAAAAGAGTGACTATTCCCCTCTCCCAATGAATGCTGGGTGAAAAGGTATGATTACGGGGTGTGTTCACATTCCAGATAACCTGAACCCTTCATACTCCAGTCTATGCTAAATATAGCAGTCCCTTTTGCAATTACCATAAGTGAACACAACATAGTCTTATAACTGTGCAACTAGTCCAAGTAGCTTACCTGAGCTTAGTAAGGTTCTAGAAGAAAGCTCCCAAATTGAACTCTGTCTGGGTGCATTCTGTTCGGAGGTGGGGACAGCATCCCTAAATCACCATCACCTGGCAGAGAAAGACTGCTCATCAGAACTGGGGAGTTGCAGAGTGATACAACTAGGTAAGCATGCCACCTCTCCCTCAACTCAAAGCATATCTCTTGGCAGTACAGCACAGCTGAAATGGCAACTACTGGCTAGGATTTAGGACAAGTGAAGTAGATTGGAGGCACAAGCTTGCAGGGCTTGCGCCCAGCAATGCACAATAGTTTACAAAACATACATACCAAAAAAAAAAATTGAACCTGGGGAAAAAACCTTCAACTTGGTAAAACACATTAATCTAAATGTATAATCTGCTTTTAATTTGCCAACAATCATATGCCACATGGAAAAATATCAATTCAGTGGCTAATTAGATAATCCCTTGCATTGAAAAGATGTTGGTAAATCTAAAGGAGGTTGTGCATGTCTGGCCAGCTTTACAGTAATATAGTGTAGCACCCTCTAGTGTGCTACTTGTGCCATTGTAAGCAAATTTATGTTTATGACTCATGGTAAGCCATGTGAGTCAGAAGTTGGGTCGGGTTACTGCAGGTCAGGCTGGATGGCTGTACATAGGCAGATCTCTGGTATCTCCCCCTGGATCTGGAAGCTTGTAGAAGCTTCTGGAAAAAATGTTCTAATAGGGGAATGGCGCTGTTCACAGACAATATATATGAAGAGGTGAATTCTAAAAATAAAAATAAAAAAGTGTGCACCAGAGTCCAACAACAAACTTGGTGAAAATTCCTGTAAACGTGCTAAACCCTTTTACAGTGTATATGTCATATGGGATGTGAGTGTGCAAATCACCAAAACATTTAAAAAGTGAAAATAAACATAAAAAAACATAAAAAACTGGTATGAGTGACACTAAAACATATCCACATTTAAAAATCCCACTGACGTGCCAAGTGACACCAAAAATTGGCAACTATGATTCCTCTGATGTTGACAGGAAAAATCAGAACATATAAATACAATATATGTATATATATATATATATATATATATATATATACATAGATGTGCAGCAATCAAAAAATGTATAAATTTGATAAATTAGTTCGTGATTGTGTGCAACCAAAAAACGTGTAATAATTTTATGTGCACCAATAAAAATTGTCCAATAAAAATTCTCCAATAAGTGTGAAAAAAGTCCCTGTGTACAGATGGTATGTGTATCCAAGTGATCCCCAGCAGGTTTTCAGTACTGATGTTATCCGTTTTTTGTTAGGCCCCCACTTGTGCCCTCACTCACCGGAACGCCCAACCCCTGCAGGGGTAATGGGCATATGTGTGTAGTTCCAGAAACCGGAATCCTGAACAGCCGATATCCCTCTCTCAGGATCCGTGATCTCCTTCCCACTTAATTCGCTATAATCCTTTTAATGGTATCCACCGGAGAAAGTCCATGTATGTAGAGAAAAGAGGAGCCTCATAGTGTAAATCTTCAGAAGCAGCAGCAGTTGAGCCAAGGCAGCCCTCCCAGAGGCAGACAGGAGAGACAGAATCTGTTTATTTGCAGTCTTCTTTCTCAGCTGTCAATCATAGGCTGGATCTCCCTCCCCATCACCTTTTTAGCTCTAGAGGGATATGCTTTGTTCATATTTCTTGTTAGAGGTTTGCAAACACTTTATATTTTCATGATTGTGTGCAGTTACTGTAATCGCCTCCTCAGGAGATTTACAGCCTATATGGAGGGTCTTCTGAATCGGGAGAGGCTGAACCCGACAAGATGGATGGATGGATGGATGGAGGAGAGAAAAAAAAATTAAATAAATAAACATAAACTTTAAATGGCATTCGGAGCGAGGACGAAAAAAGAACGGTTCTTTTGGTTCTTTGGTTCTTTTTTTCTTCGTTCTTTTTTCATCCTCGCTCCGGATGCCTTTTAAAGTTTATGTTTATTTATTTCATTTTTTTTTTTTTCTCTTCTCCATCAATCCATCCATCCATCTTGTCGGGTTCAGCCTCTCCCGATTCAGAAGACCCCCCATATAGGATGTAAATCTCCTGGCGATTACAGTAACTGCACACAATCATGAAAATATAAAGTGTTTGCAAACCTCTAACAAGAAATATGAACAAAGCATATCCCTCTAGAGCTAAAAAGGTGATGGGGAGGGAGATCCAGCCTATGATTGACAGCTGAGAAAGAAAACTGCAAATAAACAGATTCTGTCTCTCCTGTCTGCCTCTGGGAGGGCTGCCTTGGCTCAACTGCTGCTGCTTCTGAAGATTTACGCTATGAGGCTCCTCTTTTCTCTACATACATGGACTTTCTCCGGTGGATACCATTAAAAGGATTATAGCGAATTAAGTGGGAAGGAGATCACGAACCCTGAGAGAGGGATATCGGCTGTTCAGGATTCCGGTTTCTGGAACTACACACATATGCCCATTACTCCTGCAGGGGTTGGGCGTTCCGGTGAGTGAGGGCACAAGTGGGGGCCTAACAAAAAACGGATAACATCAGTACTGAAAACCTGCTGGGGATCACTTGGATACACATACCATCTGTACACAGGGACTTTTTTTCTCACTTATTGGACAATTTTTATTGGTGCACATAAAATTATTACACGTTTTTTGGTTGCACACAATCACGAACTAATTTATCAAATTTATAAATTTTTTGATTGCTGCACATCTATATATATATATATATATATATATATATATATATATATATATATATATATATATATATATTTTGTATTTATATGTTCTGATTTTTCCAGTCAACATCAGAGGAATCATAGTTGCCAATTTTTGGTGTCACTTGGCACGTCAGTGGGATTTTTAAATGTGGATATGTTTTAGTGTCACTCATACCAGTTTTTTATGTTTTTTTATGTTTATTTTCACTTTTTAAATGTTTTGGTGATTTGCACACTCAAATCCCATATGACATATACACTGTAAAAGGGTTTAGCACGTTTACAGGAATTTTCACCAAGTTTGTTGTTGGACTCTGGTGCACACTTTTTTATTTTTATTTTTAGAATTCACCTCTTCATATATATTGTCTGTGAACAGTGCCATTCCCCTATTAGAACATTTTTTACCACGTGGACTTCACCTTCGTGTTTTCCTCTGTTTTGGGGGGCTGCAGTTCCTTGCTGGTATTGGTCCTAAGCGCGGAATATTTGATTTTCAGAAGCTTCTGGAATTTAGAGGGTGGAGGCCCAGAAGTCCTGACATGCATATTTAGAGGCGTCTGACCAATCCCCAGGCAAAATGTCCTGGCAGGGTGGATGAATCAGCCCTTAAATATGACAGAGCCTTGCCAGAAGGGGGGTTGGGTGGAAGATGGGGTGCTGAAGAGGCTGTCAATGGTCTAGGAGGGGTCCCCCAGGTCTAGGGGGGATCTGCCTTCAGGCTGGGGCTCAGGCTGGCTTGGAAGAATCCTTTCAGCATCCGGTTTGGGAAGGAATCTTGCCTAAGAGCAGCAGACAGCAAGGAGGAAGGAGTAAGTACATCAACACACCCAGGGATTCACAAAGGGAGAGACTGCCACATATAGCAAACTTTCAAAAGGACAGAGCTGTACTTAATGCTTTATCCTTTGCCCTGGGAGATCTTTGGAGCAGCCAGGTGGGCTGGTAGTCAAGAAGCAAGGAGGGCAGGTAGTACCTGCAGGTGGTGGAGCTGGGAGCAGTTATGCAAGAGGACAGGAGATACTCCTGCAGTTTTGCAACATTTTGTGCTATTTTCCAAAGCAGGCTAAGAGCTCCTGATTTCGTAAGGGACATTGCCACTGTTCCAAGAGACTGTTTTCAGCAAGGAGAGCCGTCTAAGATCTGTACATAGGAAGAAGTTGTCCCCATCTGTTGTTTCAGTCAAGTTGGGTATCCCATAACCACTCTACCCCATCGAAATTTTTATCTCTAATAAAAACAACAAAAACAAGCCCAGGGACTGATTTCTTGTGTCTGGATGCAAGTTGGAAATGTGCGTTAACTGGCTGTGCAGGAATAGGGGAGCCAGTTACCAGCAGCCCTTGGGGGGGGGGGGGTAATGCTACAATAGTGAATGCCAAAGGTTTAAAACCTTTTCCATGTTTTGCAAAAAAATTAATAAATGCACCCATATTGCTAAAAGATAAATGTGCCTTTATTATTTTTTTTGCCTTGGAACGGCATAAAATTGCTACTGCATTCAGTGGATCGCAGGTGCAAAGCACAGGCTGCTGCAGACTCTTCCTCCAGCCCCAGTTCAATACCTTTAGTTGTGAAGCTGGTGGAAGTAAACAATGGACTACAAGAGTGGTCGTATCACTGCACTCATGCTCCATTAAGATCTATGAGTCCCTCTGCTTGCAAGCGGCCTGGATTCACTGTTGCTTCCCACCAAGATGGTCACACACTCCATCCCACATTTTGGCCAGCCTGAAGCCCACCCCTCTCACAGTACTCACGTTTTCCTATTCTAAGGCCCCCTTTTCGAATAAAGAATGTCCACGCGGGATGCTTTTTCAACGATTCACTGAATACCGACATACTAAGAGACTTGGCACATCCCGTTCACAGTGCAGAGCACATTGATGCCACCAACACCAAATTTTTAAAGTCCAGCCATCCTCCCACATGCTCTTTCATGAGTTTCCTAGCTGTGGGTCCTTACAATGAGTCTCTCTCTCTGGCCTAGGCCCAAAAGGCCTACTACTCTCTGGGCTATAAACCTACATGCTGTATGTCAGGGGCTCCTGTCCACCTTGTGCTTAGAGCCCCACCCACACCAGATTATAAATCAGCACTGCACTCCATCCACTAGCATCACCCAGGGGAGGGATCTCCCTAAAAAGGATGCTAACACCTGCTTATAGTCTTCGATTCACTGATCTGTGTGAATAAATCTGTGAATAAAAGCCATACTGCGCAGGTAGAGACCCAAAAAACAAACAACATGCTGCAGGGAGAAGAAAAATGCGCTTTAGGTAGGGGGGAAACAGTTTGAGGGTGGAGCGGCTGTGGAATGGCACCATGTTTCATGTTACACCCTAAATATAAAACAATACCAGAAAGGTGGAATTAGCCTTTATTTTACAAAGTAAACATCAGGACTTATTTTTAAAAAAGACAGTTATTTTTAGCTGAATCCATTGAGGTTCAAGAGTCACATGTCTGAAAACAAAGATTCTCAAACTTGCATAAAGCTTTGTAAATTAAGATGCAGTTTGGCTGTCCCCGCACTACACGGATTAAATACTCGATTAGGTATAGGGGACGGGAAAATCAGTTTTTCTTATTCGATCCCATACTTTGACAGAAGCTTGCGCTCCTCTATGTTAAAGTGATGGACTGTTCACGGACATCCTCATGTGCAATGCAGGGCATTGGACTTGATGACGTCAGAGAACCAGTGACTTTCGTGGCATAGGTAAAAAGAGGCTGGTCTTACGGTGGAAGATTGGGTAAGTAAACTTGCTTTTCTTCTTCCCCTAGACCTAAAAAAGCATTCAACCATTGCATACAGAGGCAGCTAATAACAAAAGGTGCAAATGGTGGGTGCTTGCAACGTGTTCGCTGTGTGTTGCTTTACTCCAGGTAAATTAAAAATCTCTTTACCGATTTATTGTACACAACTAGTTCCTTAGAATCTCACTTCACTCGTAGACATACCTAATGTTATAAAGGAGGTGGCGATAGCCACAGGTATGTATTAATTTCCTCAAGGCTTCAACCACAGGTTTACAAAGCTGTTGACACAGCAATTGCAGAGAGGACCTGTGTGATTTGGCCTTAGGAAATAAGCCACAACTCCTTAAAGCTTTCAAGTAGGTGTTAAAGTAATGTAAAGTGTTTCTGCAGTTTAATATTTTTTTTGGTCTACTTTGTTTCCTTTGCTCTTGAACTACTAACAACATACATAAATTATTTCATGATCTGTGTGTAACATTCTAATTTAACTTTATCATCTATTCTCTATTACTGGAACTTGCGCAAAATGTTTCTTAATTTTGGTAGGTTACATAGTTAGTAAGACTGAATAAAGACACCAGTCCATCCTGAGTGAGTGTGGGTGCATGTCTGCAATTGTCCCTATCCCAGTACATTGTGTCTGATTAGGATACTGCTCTATTGTATATGATTTATTTAAGGAACCCATATAGCACCATCAATATACACAGTGCACAGGGAGAACATGCAAACTCCAGGCAGATAGTGTCGTGGTTGGGATTCAAACCAGCAACACTTTTTTTTTTTTACAAGAAAAATTTTTTTAATTCAAGATTTAAACATTACAAGCTATGCATAGGCACATTTAGATATGATATCAGTATACATATAGTCACAATATAGATGATTAATTTTCCCATATAGACAACATAAAGAAGTATGAGAGCAATACATGACATTGCAGCAAAGTATTGGTGTAGAGGTAGCATATTAAGACAATCAATCAATCAAGGAGGTACTGTGGGAGGGACTGGGGGAAGGGGGGGGGGCGGATTAAGGATACTTAGAAGATGAGGGAGGGGGGGGGCAGGAGGGGGAGGCAAGGAAGGAATCACAATACCTCAATAGCTTAACTGAACATATACACTAGGTGAAGTTTAAAGAGAACTCAATCATGTTGTAGAATCATATGGCTGGTATCTCTGCATCAACTTGGACATCATTCACAACCTCAGCACCCCATGCGTCTATCCAGCCCGACCATATCTTATCAAATTTCTTGGGAGTATAGAATTCATTGCTAAGCGCCATGAAGATACTCTAGGGGGTAATGCATCCTTCCAATGGAGAAATATTTCTTTTCGGGCATAGAACGTAGCATAGCTCAAAAATAGTTTGGTATATTTACCTCTAACATTGGGGCTGAAAATATTCAATAGCATTGCCTTGGGATGAGCTCCCACATCTAAGGAGGTAACCTGGCTGAGAGTGTTAGCTATTTCCGTTCCAATAGTCTCCGAGGCGAGGACAAGACCACACCATATGAAGAAAGGAGGCAGACTCCAGACCACACCTGGCGCAGGCCACTGGACTGTCAGGTGTCATAATTGTCAGACGTTTTGGGGTATAATAGGCCCTGTGGAGAAACTTGACCTGCATAAATCAATCTCTGGCTGATATCGTGTTTAACACAAAGGAAGATACACACGTTTCCCATTCCTCCTCTGATAAGTCAGGAATATCTGCCTTCCACTTGACCAGAGTTTTTTCAAGTTTCTTTGCAGGGGGTATGGACAAATGAAAATACAGAGTAGATAGTGGTCTATCTATGATTTTAGATGTAAGTAATCCCTCCACAGGGTCTGATTCTAACTTCTAGACTTGAGGGTCTGGGACCGACTTCAAATGTGGCAGTCTAGGGTTGCCCCACAGGGCAATGTGCGCGGAGAACCTCTCTGGATTGTTAAAACTATGCCTGGCCCTGTTCCAAACTATAATGGTGGTGTTCATCAGATCCGTAATGCCAGGGTGGGATTTTATTCCTCTGAACACCACATTGCTAAGAGATGAGTAGGACCCCATGATGGCGGCTTCCAGGGTCACTGCCGGGTTATCACGTGGTTGAGAGAACCACCACCTGACCGTCACCAGGACGGCTGCCCAGAAGTATACCTGGAAGTCCGGTAAAGACAGACCCCCTTGAGTAATGGGCAGCTGGAGGGTAGTCATGGCCAGTCTCGGGGGCCTTCCGTTCCAGATAAAGGAAAACAATATACCTTTCAATTTTGCAAAAAATGAAGCTGGAGGGATCAGGGGAGAATTTCGAAAAAAGTATAAAAATTTGGGCAAGTATATCATTTTAATTAAATTTACCCTTCCCCCTGGAGAGAGGGGGAGGGTTTTCCATGTTATACATTTTTGGGAAAGATTTTTTAGTAGTGGCTGAGTGGCTGAAGGTTCAATTCAAAATATGTGGACAATGGAGCTCTAACCCTTACCCCCAAGTATTTAAATTCAGGTGTCCAGTTTAGGGGGGTACCTGTCGGTGGGTTTTGATTGGATACATTTAATGAGAAAATTATCGATTTTCCCCAATTTATCCTAATACCCGAGAAAATGCCGAACTCATCAATTAATTGAAGTGCTGGTGAGAGGGAGGATATGTCTTTAAGAAAAAGTAAGGTATCATCAGCATAAAGGGATATTTTGTCTATCACTACTCCCACCTGAATGCCCTGTACCAAGGGGGAGGCTCTAATACGAGCAGCCATGGGTTCCATAGCCAGGGCAAACAGTCCAGGAGAAAGCGGACAGCCCTGCCTGGTACCCCTAGATAAAGGAAAGGATGAGGACAGTGAGTTGTTTGTTCGTATGCGTGCTGAGGGATTATGGTATAGCATCTGCACCCAGCCAATGAAGCGAGGGCCAAATCCAAATTTGCGCAGGACAGCCCAGAGGTAGCGCCACTCCACCGAGTCAAAAGCCTTCTCGGCATCAAGAGAGGTCACTACCTCCGAACCGTCCCCGTCTGCCCTAGAGAGGTGTGTAAGAAGACGTCTGATGTTTATATCGGTCCCCCTGCCTGGCATAAATCCAGACTGGTCTGGATGGACCAGTGCCGTGATCACAGTGTTCAACCGTCTAGCCGGCACTTTTGCCAATAACTTGGCGTCACGTTGAGGAGTGATATTGGCCGATATGAGGCGCACTGATCAGGGGGCTTGCCAGGCTTAAGAATGACCACAATGACCGCTTCAGCCATAGTCGGGGGTAATGAGCCCCCCTCTGTGGCTTTCTGGAGCATTAACCTAAACGATGGGAGAATTTCTTCAGCGTATGTTTTGTAGAATTCGGCTGGAATTCCGTCAGGACCTGGGGTCTTACCGTTTTGCAAGGAGGCTACTGCTCGCTGGATTTCTTCTAATTGGATCGGGCCATCTAATGCCTCCCTAAACGTGGATGTCAGGCAAGGGAGCTCCACCCCATCGAGGTACCCAGTCAGTTCCTCATCCGAACATCCCATCCGAGAACCGTAGAGGTCTCGATAGAATGAAGCAAATTTATTGTAATATCCGCGGGATCAGTCAAAATCGTCCTGTCTGAATCGGAAATAGTTGAGATGGTCACCGGGGAGGAGCTTTCCCTCGCCAGCCATGCCAGCATACTGCCTGTTTTTTCTCCATGTTCGAAAATTCTTTGTGACTGGTGTAAGAATTTGTTTTTTGTGGCCGCCGTGCGTAGTAAAAGAACATCTCTCAACGCTGCCTGAAAATCTGAATATATCTCAGGGGATCCGTTGTGGAATATGCCGCCTCCAATGCTGCTACCCTCCCCTCGGCTGTCTGTGTTTCTCTCCTCAGATCCCTACGGATCTTTCGGATATGTGCTTGAAAGCTGCCCCTAGTGAAGGCCTTAAATGCGTCCCAGGATGTGGTCATAGTCACTGATTGGTCTAGGTCTCTCCAATAATGTATCGCCTCAGATCCATAGGGTTCAGATACTCTAGTGTCGGTCAACCAGAATCTGGACAACCTACAAAGATTCTTCCCCGGGGCATTAGACACACAAAGCTTTAAAGCAAACGGAGCATGGTCGGATATGCCACGGGGGAGTATATTGATGTCCCAAACCATGGGCAGGACAGACCCTCCCACATAGGCAAGATCTATCCATGACAGGGTCTTGTGGGAAGCTGAGTGACAAGTGTAGGCGCGTTGAGAAGGATGACGCCACCTCCACACGTCAGTCAAGATAGACGCCTCAGCCCATGAGGACAGCTCTGATGGCGAGCCCGTCCCCAGTGTGAGTCTGTCCATTGCAGGGTCCGGGACCAGGTTGAAATCGCCCAGTATTACCACATTATCCATACCAAAGGCAGCTATTTTAGAGATAATTTGGTTAAGTACCCGTATAGAGGCCGGGGGGGGGGGGGGGGGGGGTAGGTACAATCCCACCACCACCAACTCTAATCTGTCCACAATGGCATGTAAGATTACAAATCGAACGTCAGGGTCAAGCTCCAGCGCCAGCAATCTAAACGGTGTGGACTTGTGCACTAAAATGCTAACCCCCCTGGAGTAGTTAGTATACGTGGAGTGGTATTAATGTCCCACCGAGGGTCGTCTTAGACTCAGAAGTTTACTTCCCATCAGATGGGTCTCTTGTAGTATGCATATTTGGGGGTGGTATGTTTTGAGGACTTGGAACACCAGTGATCTTTTAACAGAGGAATTCAAACCCCTGGTGTTCCATGAAATTAGGGTACAATCAGCCATCTACACTCGAGAACATATTTTCTATCCATATATCACCATAGAGAAACAGGTGCAAGGCCCGGACCCTTAATAAGGTCAGGACATGGCACCTGGCGCATCCTGTGACAGACATAAGTACATCGCTTGTAAAAAAACAGCAAATCAGCAAAGTATAACAAAACTTTCCCAACCAGCCGGCCTGGTTCTCTGTGCGGGCAGGAAAATCAGGCGAGGCCGCGGCTTCGGCCTAGTCCACGGTTCTCGGCGGCACGGCCTGTTCCCGAGATTTTTGGTGGGGGATTACGCTGGTATATACCCCAGAGGTGTCCCAGAGGTGAGAGGGGGCACAGGAGGGTCTTTTGTCCTGTGTCTGCACCCCAAAATAGGATTATATGCCGATCTGTGGGAGCTCAGGCCTCACACACCTGCTCCCTCTACCATCCCGGACACGCCCCCCAGCAACACTTTTTTACTGCTAGGCGAGAGTGCTACCCACTACACCACTGTGCCGCCCGTAAGGATGTTTACCATTATGACCTTTGAGGACCTGTATTAAAGCAAATATGCCCCTCCATGCCCGACAACACCCTTGGTTATGGGAGTCTCAAAACTAGGGGGTACCTGTAGTTTACCACTTCTATGTTTAAGACACTCATTACTAAGAAATAGCCACAGTGTATCCTGCAATCTAATGCAAGCATATCTCAGTAGATTACTGAAGCCCCAGATAGCATGTAGGGTGTGCTATAAAGAAATCCTCAGCATCAACTTTTTCCTAAATCAATCTAGGGATACTGCAGGTGCATTGGTTTCAGGGGCTCTGAGAGTGCTGCGAAAAACATCAGGCTGGAAAGTTAGCAGCATCAGTTGGCACTGGTCAGTTTCTACATACTATATTAGTTATTGGAGTTTATAAAGGTAACAGGTGTACTTTAAAGCTGAACTCCAGGAATTCAGACAATCTGTAAAATGTGCTGGCATACTATAAGTTAGGCCGTCCATACACGGTTCAAATCTCGGCTGGTTCAGCAGGAACCGACCAAGATTCAGACCATTATTATGCAGGCTGAATGTACGAACTTGATCGATCAATCAACTTGGGCACAACCAGCCTGCCAGATTCTCTTGCCACGATCGCTAGCGGCTGCTACTGGCTGCTCGGTCTGTGTGAGAGGCCTATCCAGGTATTCAAGATCTGCTAAAAGAGAAAGCTGTTTTACCTTTGGATTCAAGGAGTCTGTAAGTGATCTGCAAATGGTATCTGAAACCTCCCCTAATTCTGTTCTAACTTCCCATTATAACCATGGACTCAGCCCTGGGGTGAATGTAAGCTTGTCCCCTGCCCCTGGAGGTACCCTCCTTGCTCCCAGAAGACCCAGGGAGGTGCTACATATGGAACTGTACTTAGGGTATCCGCAGCCTTGAACTCTCACTCCCACAATTTTGATCAATTATCAAATCCATCTTTATTCACCAAAGTGACTGGTGCCAATTGTCTTACATCCCCCATTTTTGTTGTATATGGAGTCTTCCAGCTGATGTGATTATTTTGACCCACTGACTTCTGGGTGGAGAAGAGCGTGTGTAAAATAAATAAATTTGACACTACATTTTATTTTATTTCTATTATTTTTATTTACAGTATAATAATGTAGTTTTGTTGTACTTTAACTAAATAATTGTTTTCATCACAGTTTTCTGATGCATTTCTTTGCTTTGCATTTTCATCACTTTTCTTTTGATTTCAAAGTGGGTCATGCATTAGCGTAAAGCTGATTTCACCACTATGTGCAAAGAGTGCATATCTGGCTGTTTGAAATACAGTGTTGGACAGATGATGGGTTTTGTGGGCGATTCACTAGCTGCTACATCTGGAGACTCCGTTCGTATTCGAAGGTCATTGCTTGTCTTTTCTACAATTAAAAAAAGGAAAAGGGGGTATTAGAACACTAGCAGTGCACTATTTTACCCATAATAATACTAATAATAATAGCAAAATTTAGGTTGAAATAAAAAAGAAATTTAATATATGCAATATCTTATTTTTTAATAACATTGGATTATTATGATAAAATGTGAAATATTAACATTTTTATTTTATGTTTTATTTAGTTATATGTTATTTGCATATTAGTTATTCAGTAAAGGCATAATTTGAGATTCAACTTATAATAGAGCAGAATTTAAGTTTAAAATTATGTTTGTCAATATTGCAAATGTATTTTGCATATGTTTATTTTCTCATGTACCCGATACCTTATACTACCCAATTAATCCTCAGCATTGACTGTAACTAGGACAGTTCACCATTCAGGACCTATTAATAACAGAGGGCCGCTATTACTATATGCGTTCTGCTGGATACCACACCACAGTGTTTAATCAAAACTGCACCTGCGTTTTACAAATTACTCATGTAAAGTACCCATTTACTCACCATGCTCAGATAAAGATGCAGACCCCTTAAACTTCAAATCACAAAACTCCCCAATTGCAACTCCAGTTCCAGTGGGAGAATAATTGTCCCCAGGCATTGGATCATTTCAGCCGTTCACCCGTGTTATCAGGGCTACCCTGGCCCTAAGTGGGAGGGACACTGTTTATGAGGAAAAGCGCAAGTAGCGGTTAGTGTTCTGACCTGTTTTAGTGAAGTAGTGATTCCCAGCTAGACTCTGTTGTTACAGATGCTTATATGGAATAAACTAAGCAGCCACATGTTATCCTGACTGAGCGACAGATACATTGCTGTGAATAGTTCATGTTTGTGCAGCTTATATAATCTGTTTTGTATTATTCTGCTGTATATGCATGCTTTTTGTTCTCCTAAACCTGGTTTGCATTATTACTTATAACTTTGCACCTGCTAAGTAAACTGCAAGTTACCGTTATTCCTTAATCATTTGGCCAATTACCTATCCTGTTAAACTTGGCATATACAAAAAGGATCGGCCATGTCAGGCAATGGCAATTTGAGTAGCACAACAGCGACACCAGTTGTGGTGTCTGGAGTAAGTAGTATGGATCCAAATTGAAGGAGGCAACTTACCACTTCTGCAAAAATAACCTTCTTATTTCTGACAATTCTTGCTGCAAGAATTACCCAAGTACACAGGGCCAGGTCCTGACTTGGGTGATTGGGTCAAGAGATTGCTGGCCTTGATTTGTTTTTATGAATTTCCACCCTCTAGAGTCTAGAGGAAGAAACAAGAAAATTAAACCATCTCCTATTGGATGACAAGGATTCCCCTGACATGATAATGAACTGCTTTGAATGAGTGTATAGCCAACAATGACATTAAGGGACTTTTAAGGCCTTCATTGACAGAAAGCAGAGAGCAAAAAATCCTTTCCGCTATATGCACTGGAACTGGAAGACATAACAACAGAGATAAACAGTAGGGAAAGGGGCCCAGTGGGATGGCCATGGTGATGCAGATGGTTGGCTGAAGAAACAATTTGTAGATAGATTGGTGTCTGACAAGGTCAGATAAATCTTGCATTGGAAAGACAGAAACTACTGTAATTTTAAGTTCCACAAACTATTAGAAGCAGCCATAGCATGTCAAGAGCAGGGATTTACAGGCTCAGGCCTACCCATGACTGTTGTAAGTGGGAAATCAATAGACCCAACTGCAACTGAAAAGACAGGTCCATGGGAGGTGGCCATCTGGAATTTGACAGAAGGGATGGCATAGCTCATGACAGAGTTATTTGTATTGAAGCACAGACAGGAATACTCCTCTGAGGATCAATGGAGAAGCCAGAGAGACATAGAGAAAGGATCCAGTAGTTGTACCCCTAATAGAGGCAATATAGCTCTCCAGTCCCAGAGAAAGATTGACGCTACTGCCAGCAACCAAAAACTACCGAGTGAGTGGTGCCTTCTTGACCACATGGATGGTATAATCAAAACACATATACTACTGCTCTAGGGTGGTCCACACTTGCCCATAATATAACTGTTTGCAGATACAGCTCAGTGCTAACAGTCCTTGAAACAAAATAGTGGATGACCACTGATGTGTGCTAAATTATAAAATTATTCTACTATCCATTATTTTGTTTCAAAGACTGATGAATGTTATACTGTGCTGCAAAATAATGTTCCTTCATGACTAATTAGTGAACTGGCAGATTATACTCTCAAATGTCTGGGCCTTTTCTGTGATGGTGAGAATCCACATGGAAGTGGGACACTGTTGAGACCACAAAACAGTCAGCTGGTCCAAGAGAAAAGCCATTTGTGTAAAAACGAGTTAGTTAAAAACGAGTTGGTTAAACGAGACTGCTGACACTGTGTGGCTTGTTCAGTGTCTAAGGGTGCTGCAGCCCAAATTCCACCCAAACTTGGCACACACCTGTCCCACTGGAAATACTGGCCATAGACTTTCTTACACTCAAAATGTAAAAAGATGGATACCATCATAATCTAGTCATGGTGGACCACTTTACCAAGTTTTCAGTGGCAGTACTGATCACTGACCACACTGCCAAGACTGCCGCCCAGATAGTGTGGAAACACCTCTGCATTACTTATGGCTGTCTGCGGAAGATACATCAGATCAGGGTCTATGATTTGAAAGCAAGTTCTTCAAAGATTGCTGCCATTCACCATGCATTAAGAAGTCTAAGGCTGGGTTCACACCTAAGACGGACCCGTCGCACAGCAGGGGTCCGGTGCGTCCTGGTTCACCGTTTCAGGTCCGATTTCAGCCCGAATTTTGGGCTGAATTTGGACCTGAAATGTACCAAAAAAGGCACACGTTTTCCCTGCAAAACGCACCGGACCTGCTGCAGAGATATGTGAACCGGCTCCATAGAGAGCCAGTCACATTCTGCTGCTATGCGAATTGGATGTGGGGAAACTCACATCCAATTTGCATAGGTGTGAACCCAGCCTCATACTACCCTAACCCTTCTATAAGGCAATAGGATACATGTTACATAGTTACATAGTTACATAGTAGGTGAGGTTGAAAAAAGACACAAGTCCATCAAGTCCAACCTATGTGTGTGATTATGTGTCAGTATTACATTACATATCCCTGTATATTGCGGTCATTCAGGTGATTATCTAATAGTTTCTTGAAGCTATCAATGCTCCCCGCTGAGACCACCGCCTGTGGAAGAGAATTCCACATCCTTGCCGCTCTTACAGTAAAGAACCCTCTACGTAGTTTAAGGTTAAACCTCTTTTCTTCTAATTGTAATGAGTGGCCACGAGTCTTATTAAACTCTCTTCTGCGAAAAAGTTTTATCCCTATTGTGGGGTCACCAGTACAGTATTTGTAAATTGAAATCATATCCCCTCTCAAGCGTCTCTTCTCCAGAGAGAATAAGTTCAGTGCTCGCAACCTTTCTTCATAACTAAGATCCTCCAGACCCTTTATTAGCTTTGTTGCCCTTCTTTGTACTCGCTCCATTTCCAGTACGTCCCTCCTGAGGACTGGTGCCCAGAACTGGACAGCATACTCCAGGTGCGGCCGGACCAGAGTCTTGTAGAGCGGGAGAATTATTGTTTTATCTCTGCAGTTGATCCCCCTTTTAATGCATGCCAATATTCTGTTTGCTTTATTAGCAGCAGCTTGGCATTGCATGCCATTGCTGAGCCTATCATCCACTAGGACCCCCAAGTCCTTTTCCATCCTAGATTCCCCCAGAGGTTCTCCCCCCAGTGTATAGATTGCATTCATATTTTTGCCACCCAAATGCATTATTTTACATTTTTCTACATTGAACCTCATTTGCCATGTAGTCGCCCACCCCATTAATTTGTTCAGGTCTTTTTGCAAGATTTCCACATCCTGCGGAGAAGTTATTGCCCTGCTTAGCTTAGTATCGTCTGCAAATACAGAGATGGAACTGTTTATCCCATCCTCCAGGTCGTTTATGAACAAATTAAATAGGATTGGTCCCAGCACAGAACCCTGGGGGACCCCACTACCCACCCCTGACCATTCTGAGTACTCCCCATTTATCACCACCCTCTGAACACGCCCTTGTAGCCAGTTTTCAATCCATGTACTCACCCTATGGTCCATGCCAACGCACCTTATTTTGTACAGTAAACGTTTATGGGGAACTGTGTCAAATGCTTTTGCAAAATCCAGATACACCACGTCTACGGGCCTTCCTTTATCTAGATGGCAACTCACCTCCTCATAGAAGGTTAATAGATTGGTTTGGCAAGAACGATTTTTCATGAATCCATGCTGATTACTGCTAATGATATCATTCTTATTACTGAAATCTTGTATATAGTCCCTTATCATCCCCTCCAAGAGTTTACATACTATTGATGTTAGGCTAACTGGTCTGTAATTCCCAGGATCTAACTGTGAAGCTCAGTTAGATCCTGATACAACTTCTGAGAGGCATAACTCATGAGAAATGAAAGAAATAAACCCATTACTTAGTCAAAGTGTTCTGGAAATACAAAAATACAGTATATTCCTTGACATGCCACTCACACTACTATGTTATGTTATGTTATGTTTGGCCATACTCATGGTAGGCCCACAGAAAAACTTGAGCAAACCTTAACCTTTGACCTAGATTTGGCAATGGAAACGACGCCTGCCTGAAGTCCAACAGTTTGTTTAAGACTAGCCAAGGGTGGAGCAAGGAGAGATGGAAGCATCAGACTCTACCTTTCAACCTAGGGACAGAGTGCACGCTAGCAAGGAAAATTGCAAACACTGTGGGAAGAAGTCCAAGAAGTTGTGCTGCAACATACCATTCCAGGCATTCCTGTCTATGATTCTACAGAGAGACGGAACCCAAGAAAAACCATAATGCCTACACTATAAATCCCTAAAACTAAAACCCATTTAGACCTACAGAGAAGTCCATATAGGCTTTTTTTATAGAACCCGTCCAAGATCAGGAGTCACAAATGTCTCTGCCACCTATGGTAACAAAATGTGTTGAAGTTACTATATTATTCCATACCAATGTCACATGCACTGCATAATTACAAGAGTATGACTAGGGATCCAGTTAGTAGTGTTATCCCTTATTTTAAATAAAATTGTGTTTTCTCAATTCACAATTTCCCTTAACCTGCAGTCCCCAAATAATGAAAAATATTAGTTGTGTTATCCGTTCAGAAATCCTGTATAAGCGTATATTTACATTTTTCTTTTTTTATCTAATATATGATTTATTTACCCACAAAAACCTAATCCACATTCTATACTATCGTTTATTTGGGAAGTCTCAGATATGGACAAATTCAGTAATAAATAAGGGGACCTACTCTGAGCTACCTGAGCTATTGCCCCCATCAGAAAAACAAATAGACTTATGGTAATTATTACACAAACCTATCAACAGTTCTTAATGTCCTCTAGCTGCTAACCTTGAAACGCAGAAGCAGTGAGAATCATATAGGGTCTCATGAGTACTGTCAAAAGATACCTCTTAAGGTAAGACAGCCACTCGGAAAGTATTCTAAGGATGGGAGTGGAGAATAACTTGGGTTTATTACAGGCTCTACTTGTGTAAGAGCTGCAAGTTAACTCGAAGGAAGAACAAAATGTTTGCTGTTCTTGTACTGTATGCTAATTCCCCCTATCCTGTCAATGTTTCCTCTAAGAATATAGAATGGAAAACAGCAGTATTGCTGTCTCTATGTCCTGTATCCTGTGGAGGTGGAATCCATCTATAATATGTTTTCACAGTATATGTTACATTTAAACTACTGGTATTTCTTTGTGGTAGAGGTCATCTGTTGTAAATTAAAAATAAATTTTTTGTCAAAGTAGATGTTCATTCCAATTATCTGTTTGGAAGGAACAGGGCCATCTTAATATCATGATAGGCCCCTGGGCAAAGTTATGCCCTGGAGTCCCTGCCAGGTAGATGGTGACCAGTGGTGCTGTACGCACACTGTGCCAAAATGTGGGTGTGGTTAAATTATGCTAAATATTGTGCGTGACTTTTTAGTCTGATTAGAAACAACAAATAAACACAACCAGGGAATTATCTCAAAATAAATTCACCCTCTGTATACATTGTCCTGCCCTCTCTACACACTGCCCCCTTCTACACACTTACCCTGTTTTCCCCTGTACACACTGTTCCCACTCTTTTTTTACACTATACCCCTCCCTGTACACATTGCCCCCTGCCATAAATGCCTCTCCCAGCCTCTCAGTGGCCTTTATTTATGTGTCTCAGTACCTTAATGTTAGGCCTTCACATGAGCATACTAAAAGTGGAGCTCCACCCAAAAGAGGAAGCTCCGCTTATCTACCCCCCCCTCTGGTGCCACATTTGGCACCTTTCGGGGGGAAGGGGGGAGCAGGTACCTGGTTTTGACAAGTACTCGCTCCCACTTCCGAATGGGCTCACTGCAGTGAGCTCACCCGGAAGTTTGCTCCCCCACCTTCTTCCCCTACTGCTGAGTCATTCAAAAAGCACAGTGCGCTTTGCGCAGTAGAGAACCGGCTGTGAAGCCGCAAGGCTTCACTGACAGTTTCCCTTACAAGCAATGGTGGCGGCAGCACCAATGAAAAAATTGACTGGGGTGAAGACACTGCTGGATTCCTGGACAGATATGTGTCCTAATATTAAAAGTCATCAGCTACAGTATTTGTTTTTCTGAGGAAGCCTGGACCTCCTCTTTGAGTGTGCACCCATGCGAGGGCCATGTTTGCCTGCATGAGGATGCACAGGTGTTCAGTGCATCCTAATGCAGGCAGTCCCATTCATGTCAGTTAGGATACAGTAGCTGGATAGGCACAGCCGCTGCTCTCAATCTTAAATCCCTATGGGTATGGGTCCCCGAATCCACACTGTCTGTGTTTGGGGACCCACACCCATATGGATGTCAAATTGGGAACAGTGGCTCTGAGCATGCAGCTGCTGTGTCCTAACTGACATGAATGGAACTGCCTGCGCGGGGAGGAATGCAACACCTGTGCATCCTATGCCTGTGTGGGCAAACATGGCCCCTACATGGATGTTTGCTTAAGCATACCCATGTGAATAAGGCCTAACAGTAATGTACAGATATACATAAATACACACATGTGCATATAAATATACTGTATGTATGCACAGGCATACAGAACTCACACACATACTGTACATAGACACTCACATACCAACTCACACACTTGCATACACACTCACATACATAAACTCACATGCATGCATACACACTCACATATATACTTTTTGAAAAAACACAGCTTACTGTACCTGGCTGACCAGTGTTTGGCACCTACACCGCTGAGTAAGATTCCTGTGTACTCAGTCTAGCACAGAGGGGAGGCAGGGCAGGTCAGGTCAGGATTCAGGAAGCAGCTTTCTTCATGCACAGCCCTGTCCAGTACTGCCCGCTCCAGCTCTGCAGATTAGTGTTTAAAGGTAGCTCTTGAGGCTGTACTAGAATACTACAAAAAATAGCAGCTGCCTTCCCCTGCCTGGCTGCACTTTTTTAAGACTAGGCAGGGCTGTTGTACTTCTCCTCTTTCCTGCTGACAGGAGTAGTGAGCGACGCTGCTGTCACATATCCAGTTAGCCTATAGCGGCAGAGCCTAATGCAAGATTATCATGGGGCCCCCCATGCACCTGGGGCTCCTGGGCAGTGCTCAGGTGGGCCCATGCATTAAAAAGGTCCTGAAATGAAACCTAGCAGTCCTAGTTATCAACTTTGCATAACAAAATAGCAACATTTTACATTGTCATGACCTTCCTGTCACTGTCTTCTTCAGGGTTTTTCAATTCTAGAGGATGGGAATTCATTTCATATTGAAGTCTATCAGAATGCGGCGTTCTTCCAAATCGCAGTGGTAATGTATCAAGAGAGTGAACAAAATGGTTGGTATATTGTGCTCTTCCAAACCTCTGCGGTAAATTAGCCATCGACTGGACTTTAGTCTTGCCAGACAAGTAACGCCCAAACCGTTGCGGTAGATTGGGAATGCTTTTGGCTATTTTATCAAAGCTGGGAATGCTTTTGGCTATTTTGTCATCGGATGTTCTTCCAAATCTCAGAGGCAGATTTGCAGCAGGTTTAAGGCTTCGTTCCTGTAGAAATTCGTTCTCAGGCTGCATGGACAGTCTGTTGTATCTGTTAATGTCATTTATGCTGTTGGATCCCATGTACCTATACTCATCAGAATTACCATTCCTCTCATTCTGTAAATCTTCTTTGGACTGTAAAGATATTAAAAAAGAAAACAACATATTTATTCAAATCAATTGAATATGATAGAGTGCTTTTATATCCCCACATGCTCTGATTAAAAGGGTGTTGTGTTGCCTCAAAACATGTTGTACAAAATCAATGTTTGGAGTAAAATTAATTTGTGATTTTTAGTATTTTGATGTGGTACTTCAATTACAGTTCTACATATCCTAGTATGTATATGGTTGGCTACACCCTGGGAACCCTTCTGCCTTCATGGTTCTGGTATTAGTGATGTTTGGCTGTCAGATTAAATGTTTAGAGTGCAGTTAAGAAATACATGTTCACCCTTGTTTTTTTTATACTAGTTTGGTTCAGAGGTGAAGACGCTTCTCATACACAATGGATCTTGCTTCTCTCACAGATCCCACCTTTGGAACAACTCAAGATTCCAAGAACTAACTTGTCATTGGGATTCCATAGGGTTGTCTAATAAAGGTATCACAAACCATTTCTATTTATACTAGACATGTGCAATTCGTTTCGTAATGAATCGAAATTCAGCCAAATTTTGCATCTTTAGGACATTCGGATGCATCTGAATGTCCAAATAAAAAATTAACGAATTTCAACTAATACAAAATAAATTATAGTGAATATAACGAATGAATTCAACATGATTCGGTAATTTGTTAAAGATCTAATGAAACAAAAGGTCAACTCAAAGTAAATCTCAAAGTCCAATGAGCTGATTAATTTTGTGCTGGAGGTTGGATTACTGGCAAAGTGCATTCCTGAGAACTGAGTGAGAAGGGTGTTGTATTGTATTTGAGAAGAGGAGAAGAGATATTGTCATTGTGTGTGTTAATAGATTCAATAAACAAACTATTTTCCAAACTACGAATCATTATCACAAATATATATACATACATTAATATTGAATTTCAACTAATACAAAAAAAATTATAGCGCATATAACGAATGAATTCAACATGATTTGAGATTCAGTATAACGAATATCGACACTCTACGAATAATAACGAATTATCCAAAAATGAATTAACGTAACATAACGAATATAACAGAACGAAATGATGTATTTTAAGAATGACAACGAACTGAAGCTAAACGAAAATTTCCCGTTGTGCACAAGTCTAATTTATACATCAAGGTTGGTGGAAGGCTTCCTTTCCTTCCACCAACCCAAAGACAATTTTATGATTATAATAAATAATAAATAGTAATAAATAATTAGGCTAATAAATAGTTTTTCAGATATCTTTCTTTGAACCATTATTTTTTGTAAAATTCAAAATTTATAACATGCAATTTTCTGATGATCTGAAAATAGTCTGGCTCACAGAAGTTATTAGTACTGTGGGAAGTGTATTCACTTTAGAAGTATTCATCATTTTCATTACACTCCAGCAAAACTAAACCATTTGGGCCTACTCTACAATCCTGCTCTGAATCTCAGTCTGATGTTTTCCATCTTTTTTGAACCTGTTCACACACTATCCTATACTTTACTCACAATCCTCTATTAAAAATAGGAACTGAGGTGTTGTCCCAGCCGGGAGAGTAGGAGTTAATGCACTCCCGCTTCTTTGGTCTTTTGGCTGGTTTTTCTCTGGGTCAGGCCCACTGATGCCATGTTATAAAAGAGGGACAGTAGTCTAGAGTTGAGGTCAAGGGCCCATAATAGGCCAGAGAGCAGAGAGTTGGGGTTATAGAGAATGTTGCTCACTACTACCTGGATGTAATGTCTTCAGAACTCGGGGTTTGCCCCGCAGACACCAGCTGCTGGATTCTGCCAAAGCATGGACTATGCCACTGATGGACTCCTGTCTATACATGGACTCAACCTTTACAGGTATGCCAGGCAGCACATAGCCTGAGTTAGAAGTAGGGATGTAGGAAAATCCTGTTCTTGCATGTTAGACTTTGAGATGTTCATTTCACACTTTTCCAAATAAAGTTTTTAAAACCTTGTTCCCACCTGGTCTGACATTATTAAAGGGGTGTAATGCAAGTAACTGGCACCATCCGATGGTTTTGGTCACTACAATACTAGGGTTATGAAGACAGCTCAGGAAGAGTTATTACAGTGTGGAGTACAAGCAAGTGGTTACCTGGGGTAACAGATGTTCAACAAGTAGTCTGTCATTGAGTATGTGCATGAAATAGCCTTTTGCAGGAGAGAGTTGTTGTCGGCACTCTCTCCATGAGCAGTCTGTCTCCCACAGCAATGGGAGCAGATTTGCACCACAGAGGTCCCCAGCCTGTACCCAGGTACAGTAAGTTAAGTAAAATGAAGTGCATGCATGAAGTCTGTATGACCCCATACCTTTACTGGGAGTGAGGCAGTGGTGATAAAATGGACAGGTGGATGTGGATAAGGCTCAGCATGTCCCTCCTAAATGCAAGTTACAGAGAAGGTGTACATAGCCATGGGGACCCAAGAATTAACTGGAGAACAGTTACAGTGCAGGTGTATGTTCATCTATAACAGCAGACGCCCGCCTTAAGGTTGCGTATTCCCCCACAGCAGTCTTAGCCTTATCTCAGGGTATTAAAAAAAAAACAGAACAACAGTAAAAGGTACACCATGGGTAGTAAAGCGATCCAGTTACAGGTGCCTAACGTATCCCAGAAAAACCCACCCCGGGATAGGCCTTTCATGTGACCCTCGTTTGGAGCCCACCAAGGAGGGAAAACATGGAGGATGTGACAACCACCCTGTTACCCTGACCTGCCCACAAACTTGCTGGGGTTGATACAGTACATACCCTCCACTTCTAACAAACCATGATTTGTATGATCCTTTTTTATGCCGGGAAGGATATGCTACTACAATGGAAAAATTCCAATCCACCTGGCATTAATCAGCTGATTGAAATTATAAATGATTTGCTACCTAAATTTAAAACTATTTATCAGTAAACCATGCCCTCAAACATTTTACAAACTCTGGCAACCATGGATAGATATGATACATTACCACACCTGCCATCCCACCCCCTGTAATGGATCTACCTGAAGTACCTAAACAGACTATTTATGAAGATCAGTATATTACTGTACTCTTTCCCACATTTTTCTGAATATTAACAAGAATCCCCCTCTTTAAATTCCCCCTTTCTTTATATTGTTGGATGGAGATGGAGAGCAATGCGTGAGTGAGCAAGTGTTATTGTGTGTATAGGATGTTGAGAATTTCTATTATGTTAATATTATCACACCAACTGCTGTCAGATTTAATTATTTTATGTTCTTTTTTTTTTAAATTTTAAAATGCAAAAAATAAACATTTTAAAAATAAAGAAGTAATAAATATGCACATGCAATATTCATATTTACCCTTTATAAAAAAAATTAAAATCGTGTCTTCAATATAATAGCTAAATACAGAAAACATAAGCGACACTATACATTTCTTTTAAGGTAAAGAGAAACATAAAAAGTGCAATACCCTATTGCAAAGAATCCAAAATTTAATTTTTATTAATTTTTTCTGACTGCTGTAAACTAAATAAAGTTTAACTGTTCACTCCTTCCCCCACACCTTCCTCCTGCCCCATCACTGTGCAGGAGGCAGAATGGGCCAGGAAAATTTTGACAAAGCCAGAAAGCACTGAAATATTTCAATATAGAATAGGCCACTATTTGGCAAGCACTGTGTACTAGTATGTGCATTGTGCAGGGATCTCTAGGTTCCTGCATTTTATACTTGTTAGCACATTCATTTTTTTTTTTTTTACAAAATCACTATAGATAAGAACTTGGGTCTAAAACAGCTTCTAAAAATACAGATGTGGAAATTCTTAAACATAATCTGTTTTTAATATCATAGTTTTTTGATAATATGTAAATTAGCTGAGGTCCCTATTTTAATAATAAAAGTCAATTGTAATCAGTGATATTTTGATATTTTCATCCCAGCAGGTTCCCTTTTGGATAGGGTTGAACTGATACCAGTTTTTTAGGACAGAGCACGAGTACCAATACTTTTTCTCAAGGTCTCGCCAATACCAATTACGATACCTATTTATCATGTCATGTACAGTCATGTGACTGTATAATTATAAAGAACTGTAAGGGTTCACATATGTGCTGTCCGGTTTTGACCGTGGGTTCAAACTCCATCTGGTACGACTTTGTTCAGCGGTTCAGGTGCGAATTGTCAAATTGTATGACAATGGAAATCGCACCTGAACTGGACTAAAAATTGCATCAGACTCTTTTTAAAACTGCACTGCGGCCGGCCTGCACATATGTGAACTGGCTCCATTGAGAAGGCTGCAGGTTCACTCAAGTTATCTATTGTCACTTGTTAAAAATGTACTCACTTTACACTAGATTACATATGCATAGCAAAGTTCCATTTTGTTAAAAATTAGGATTCTATGAAAATGCTATGAAAACCCCTCAGCCTCCCCTCCATACCTAGTCTCCTAAACTACATTAAATGAAAACATACACTCTGTAGATGCCTACCTTCTCCAGGCTGCCTGTACCTACACACTAACATTCCACAGACTTGAATGAGGCATGCTGCTATTGGGTAGGTCCTATACAAGCCTATGGGATGTTAGAGCACAAACGCTGCAGCCTGGCACTAGATTTTTACCAGCCAGACTGTAAACAACATGGGAAGCTGCCACCATTGAAGGAGATAAAAACCTGTGTGTGGATGGCTCAGTTTAGGTTATTTTAGGGGTCTAGGGAGTGTTGGAGTGTTGGTGTTTTTAAGGAAATTCCAAACTTGTCTTCTAAAGGGCAACCATAGAGAAAAACATTGTACTCTATTAATATGTTGTAATGATAGTATCTAGTATATTAATTCCTATTTTTATTTCAGATACATTTATTTATATTATATCCATCTTTACCTGCAAACCAAGCTGTCCAGAAAAAGGGACAATTACAGGTGTTGAGACAAATCCAGTAACATTGACACGGGTGCTTACAGTGGACACTTGTATACATATAGTTTAACCTTTTTTCCAAAAGGAAAACACATGATCCTCTTAACAACCTAAAAAATGTTAACTGGGCTTTCATTGTTTGTTGATTATTTAAAGTACATTTAAAACTACATGCCCAACCAAGACTATCCTGTCAACACGATGACAACAAACCGCGATTGTACTGCAAAACAAACCGTGTTTTCACTGTGTTAAAGAAAGTGGAAAATATAGATTTACTGGCAGAATCAACAGGTCATAAAAAGTAACAGCAGAGACTTGGAAAATTGAAAACTGCTGTATTTATTCTAGTGACAGATTATATCATATTTGTTATTTGTTCTTTTGCCCAAAGTTCCGCTTTAACGCTTCTTTTCTGGCTGGAACTCCACAGGAATCCATATTGCTATAATTATTAAGTCAAGTGGCTTAATATAGTGACCCCAAGGCAGCACAGTTTAGCTATATGATACAAGACACCCAACCACATGTACTTAGCTATACATAAAATGTGCCCACAAAACAGACTTACCTCAAACAAGTCATCATATATCTCTTGACTTTCTAGATTGATTGTTTTAGTCTCATCAAAGCAGGTGGAAAAGGCGAAAAGAGTGAGGAAGGTGCAAAGCGTGAAAAGCATGATGGTTCTTATAGTCAATGTGCCTATTTTCAAGTGCATTCAACTCATTTGGAGAGGTTGCTGCTGGGTCTCCTTCCTTATATATAGGCTTTAAACAAAGAGCACCTGCAAACATGGACATTCTTAGACCATCTCAGTCTTAATTAATATGAAAGTCCTAAATTAGATCATAAAGAATTAGAAGAATTTGTTTGTAAAGACCTTACAAACAAATAGACTTAAGGAAACAGAATTGTTGAAACCCAATTAATTATGACTCTTTGGAGGGCATAGCAATTAAGGGATACAACAACAATGTTCAGTCGGTACATAGTCCATATTTTAATTGTGCTAATTTAGGTTAGTGAATTTCTTTTATTCATACTGTATTTGATTAGCATAAAGATAATTTTAATTAAAACTAGATTATGCATGCAGATCATTCCCCAAACAGACGTATTTGGCTATGAATGTGGAACAAGAAGGTGAAGAATATAAGCCGCATATTTATGGTGTGATGAAATATTAAATGATACAAAGGCAGCAGTATTATAATTACATACTTCAGGCCATTTCTGGTACTCATAAGTGTCTAATTACAGAGCTCATGACTGCTCTACTCTGTGTATGCGCGATCCTGAGAAAAGTGTTAATAATTCAGAAAAACTGATTTTCAAGGGTTAATAAACAAGTTTTAATCCATAGACAATGTCAGGCATAGTTATCACAAAAGTATCAACATTTCTGGGAATAATTTCAAATTGATGAAGAGATTATCTTCCAAACCATTATCATCTTTTGGAAGGGGTAATCTTGCCAGCTATCACTTGTGGCAAAAGGCTCCACTAAAGAAAGTGCAATTTCCACAAATATATTATAGTTTTGTAGCTGCTGTGACCCCTAAAGATTGCCGCTAATTGCAGTTTTTTATATAACTTCAGTAAGTCATGTACTACCTTGAAACGTTTGCCAGGACCTATGCATACAATGCAAAGCAGGGTGTTCCCGGATTCATGTACCTTTAACTTATACAAGTGTAGCTATGTGTTTCATTTAATGCACATCTGTGGTGAAAATGTAAAATTATATATACATTTCTACATTGTATTTATATTTTTTCTAGGCTATTCCTATTAATTTGAACAATCTTGAAGTTTGAGAAACTGACTTTGTGAAGATCCTTATACATTTAATTCCTTGAATTCTGTGACATATTTTCACTATGCCCTGTGAGTAGGCACTGCTGGGTCACACATTTCACAAAGCCTGCCTTCTGAATTACAGAAGTGCTGAGAGGAGAAGTTTCAGGGGGCGGAGTCAGTACAGGATCACTACTTGCAGGCAGCAAGGTACCATGGGATATGTTGTCCTTTGAAACTGAAAGTAGAGTAGAGGCTGCAAAGCATGCACGGAATCCAGGAAGTTGTGGAAAGAGATGGCCAACAGACAACACGAAAAAATAAATTTTTTCAAGTAAGCTTATATTGGATTGTCAAATATGTCTGTTGTTTGTATTACAAAGCTGATATTAAAAAAATGAAAGTGTATTCTGTGACTTTAAGTTATTTAATTTCTGTGTTGTTACATGTGAAATGTGGATGTTTTTCTCACCCTCTAAAAGAACCAGCATCTAATGATGACAATGTCCTTGTCTAAAATGGCAGATACATTTCCTGAAACTTGATACAAATGATTCATATTTTAAATAATTAATATATTATACAGGACATTGTCAGGATCACTTAGTGCTCCTGCTCCTCATTCCAGCATCTGTTGCATTCCCCCTGTCTGTGTTCACCCGGAAGGTGATTGATGGTCAGTCACCTGTTATAAGCAAACTGAACACTCTATCACTTGCTTGTGATAGAGACAGAGTTACCTGCATTGTTCCTGATCAAGCCTCCCGTTTGTCTGCCCTGCTTTGCTGTGGGATTTCCCTGTGTATGACCCCGATTGGATATTGGACTATTCCCTGAACTCAGCCAGCCTTTTACCTACCCTGTCATTGGATTGGATATTGGACTATTTCCTGAACTCAGCCTGCCTTTTACCTGGACTGTCATAGAACCATGTTATCTGTCTGCTAAACTGCAAGTAGTCTGTTGTCTGCTCTGTTTGTGTCTGCCCTGGTGTGGTGGCCAGGCACTTTAGCATTGTGTATAAGTCCTGTGGGCAACCAAGTATCGGTAGGCCTGCTTGCCTTAAGGGAAAGGGGGCTGCTATAGGTGAAGCACACAGTAGCTAGCTATAGTGTCTGACCACCTGCATTGGGGTAGACGTGACATTCGTGACATTATCACAAGCCTTTAACAAAAAATTTCTCTCAAGATGGACACTCCACAGGCCCGTTTATTTGCTGAGGAAATTTAAAAACTGACACGCTAAGTCCAGGAACTGTCTGTGCGTGTAAATGCACCTCCAACAGTAACGCAGGAGCCAGAGCCGAAAGTTAACCCGCCTGACCATTTTTCTGGTGACCCCCATGTGTTTTCTAACTTTAAAAATAGTTGTATGCTATACTTTAAGCTTAAGCCACATTCCTCTGGTTCTAAAGCACAGCGGGTCAGCCTGATTATTACATGGTTGCAGGGGGATTTCCAGTCTTGGGCGTTTAGTCTCCCCGCAGATGACCCAGCCAGAGGGTCATTTGAAGCCTTTTTCAAGGCCTTAGGTTTACTGAATGATGGCCCTGACCTTGCCCACGAATGCTCAAAATCAAAAGTGCTAATCTAAAGGCTAATTTGCATGGTATTGTCCTAAAAAGGGTTTGTGGACCCGGGTCCTGTCCCAGGGGACATGTATCAATGCAAAAAAAAGTTTTAAAAACTGCAGTTTTTTTGGGAGCAGTGATTTTAATGATTCTTAAAGTGAAAAAAAAGTGAAATATTCCTTTAAATATCGTACCTGGGGGGTGTCTATAGTATGCCTGTAAAATGGTGCATGTTTCCCCTGCTTAGAACAGTCCCTGCACAAAATTACATTTTTAAAGGAATAAAAGTCATTTAAAATTGCTTACGACTTTAATGTAATGTCGGGTCCCGGTAATATGGATGAAAATCAGTGAGACAAACGGCATGGGTACCCCCCCCCAGTCCATTACCAGGCCCTTTGGGTCTTGTATGGATATTAAGGGGCATTAACCCCGCACCCAAATTTAAAAAAAGGAAAGGCGTGGGGCCCCAGGCCCTCTGAACAGCAGTATACAGGCGGTGCAAACAAGACAGACTGTAGGTTTGTTGTTAAGTAGAATCTGTTTGTAATTTTGAACTGGTACATTTTTAAAGTGTTTAGCTCCAGCCAAAAAATCTATTTTAAGCTTTTTGGAAAACATACGGAAGGGTTATCACCCCTGTGACATTTGTTTTGCTGTTTGCGCTCCTCTTCAGAAGATTTCACCTCACTTTCTGTCCCAATGACAAATGTTTTTTGAAAATTTGGGGTTTTTAGTGAAACAAGGATTGGTGATAAAGCATCAGTGGAATGGAGAAACGTTTTTCCCATATTAACTCTTACAGGGGAGAATTTCCCTTCCTAGGGGTAGATTTCTTCTCACTTCCTGTTGTCTCCTTCCGTTTGCAAGTAGGAGTCGTTTGTAAGTTGGATGTTTGAAAGTAGGGGCCTGCCCTATATACTCTGCAGAAATTGGGGCCTTAGGTGTTGGTGTTGCCACAACACTGTAAGCCCTCACAGGGCCCTGCTGTGAAATATTAGATCAAGAATTGTAATTACATGCGCCTGTTGAACAGGGTCAGAAAAATTGGGCCTTTGGTGATGGTGGTGCTGGTGCTGGTGCCACAACACTGTAAGTCCTCACAGTTACACTTGGTGGGCGCTGGAACAGGCCCTGCTGTGAAATATTAGATCAAGAATTGTAATTACATGCACCTGTTGAACAGGGGCAGAAAAATTGGGCCTTTGGTGGTGGTGGTGCTGGTGCCACAACACTGTAAGTCCTCACAGTTACTCTTGGTCTGCGCAGAAACGGGCCCTGCTGTGAAATATTAGATCAAGAATTGTAATTACATGTCCCTGTTGAACAGGGGCAGAAAAATTGGGCCTTAGGCACTGGGCCACAACACTGCAACCCCTCACAAATACTCTAGTTGGAGCGCAGGATTGAGCCCTGCTGCAAAGTATTGCATCAAAAATTGTAATTACACACCCCTGTTAAACAGGGGCTGAAAAATTGGGCCTTAGGCAGTGGTGCTGGTGCCACAACACTGCAACCCCCCATAGATACTCTAGTTGTAGCGCAGGAACGAGCCCTGCTACAAAGTATTGCATCAAAAATGTTAATTACACGCCCCTGTTAAACAGGGGCTGAAAAATTGGGCCTTAGGCATTGGTGCTGGTGCCACAACACTGCAACCCCTCACAGATATTCTAGTTGGAGCGCAGGAATGAGCCCTGCTGCAAAGAATTGCATCAAAAATTGTAATTACACGCCCCTGTTAAACAGGGGCAGAAAAATTGGGCCTTAGCCACTGGTGGCGGTGCCTAGAACCAAAAATATTCTTACAAGCTATCAGCATGATCATTGAGGAGGAAGAGGATAGTCACTCAGCATAACAGGATAGTCACTCAGCATCAGCATAGGGAGTCTTGAAGGAATCTGACATTTCAAAAAAAATTATTCGGTTACATCAGCATCAGGTGCTTGGTATCTGGTGGTGATCCAAGACCGATTCATTTTTATGAAGGTCAGTCGATCGACCGAGTCGGTGGACAGGCGCACCCTGTGATCGGTGACAAAGCCTCCAGCAGCACTGATTCTGCATTTCGAAAGAACACTGGATGCAGGACAGGCCAGTAGCTCAACTGCATACTGTGCAAGCTCTGGCCAGTGATCCATCCTCAAGACCCAGTAACCCAGAGGATTTTCGGTGGGAAAGGTGTCCAAGTCAGATCTTGCCCCTAGGTATTCCTGCACCATGTAAAACAGACGCTGGCGATGGTTGCTGGAACCGATCATACCTTGGGGCTGCGGACTAAAAAATTGTCTGAACGCATCAGTCAGATGGCCACCTTCTCCACCGCTCCTTCTTTGACTGACCGAAGCCTCAGCAACACGTTGTCCAGGAACAGGAGTTTGTAACCTCCCAGTCTCTGGGAACGCATTGCACAGACCTTTCTGCAAGGCCTCCCGAAGACGTTTCATCCTCTGCGACAGCAAGATAAGGTCTGCAACCTTACTCTTGTAACGTGGATCAAGGAGGGTTGCCAGCAAGTAACGATCCTTCTCCTTGATACCACGAATACGAGGATCCTTCCTCAGGCTTTGCAGGATCAGGGAGGCCATGCAGTGTAGGTTTGCTGAGGCATTCGGTCCGGAGTCCTCTGGGTCACTAAGGACGACATGATCCGCAGCCACCTCCTCCCAGCCACGTACAAGTCCATTGGTTTCTTGGGACTGTAAATGATCCCTTAAAGACTGCTGCTGATGCTGAGTGCCAGGCTCCACCTCCATGCTGACACAATTCTCCTCCTCCTCTTCCTGTGTGATCGGTGGGCACGCAGGAACACTGTCTGGATAAAGGGGCCTTGAGAGCTAAGGAAGTCCTCTTCCTGCCTCTGTTCTGCCTCATTCTGCCCTATCCATTATTCCACGCAGCGTGTGCTCCAACAGGTGGACAAGGGGGACAGTGTCACTGATGCATGCACCGTCACTGTTCACCATCCTCGTGGCCTCCTCAAATGGTGACAGGACAGTGCATGCATCCCTGATCATGGCCCACTGGCATGGGGAAAAAAACCAAGCTCCCCTGACCCTGTCCTGGTGCCATAGTCGCACAGGTACTCATTGATGGCCCTCTGCTGTGTGTGCAGCCACTGCAGCATGGCCAACATTGAGTTCCACCTGGTGGGCATGTCACAGATTAGGCGGTTCTTGGGCAGGTTAAATTCCTTTTGTAGGTCAGCCAGCCGAGCACTGGCATTATACGACCAGCGGAAATGCACACAGACTTTCATGGCCTGCCTCAGGGCATCCTGTAAGCCCGGGTACCTGCCCAAGAACCGCTGCACCACCAAGTTAAGGACGTCAGCCAAACAGGGCACATGGGTCAGTTGTACCTGTCGGAGGGTGAAGAGGAGGTTGGTGTCATTGTTGCAAACCACCATTCCTGGCTTAAGCTGGCGTGGCGTCAACCACCTGTGAATCTGCCCCTGCAGAGCTGATAGAATCTCTTCTCCAGTGTGGCTCCTGTCCCCCAAGCACACCAGCTCAAGCACCACATGGCATCTTTTGGCCTGCGTACTTGCATAGCCCCTTGAACGCCTACGGAGCACCGCTGGTTCCGAGGACAAAGCACAGGAAGAGGCCATGGAGGAAGAAGAAGAGGAAGGGGTGGAGGAGAGAGGTGTGTCAGAATCATTTTGGAGGCGTGGTGGCGGAACAACCTCCAACACTAGTGCACCTTGTCCTGCATCCTTCCCAGCTGCCAGCAGAGTCACCCAATGCGCCGGAAAACTTAAGTAATGTCCCTGTCCATCAAAAATAAAAGAATACAGTGTGGCGCTAAAGTGAACTTGTTCCTCATTTGGATTGGACCCACTAAAATATCAATCAGAGGGCCAAACTTACCCAGTGAGGTATTTAATCAAAATAGGATTTTTCCAAATCCTGTATTATTACAAAAGGAAAAAACAATAATAAATCAACCGAGTGTTCCCTATAGTCTGCCTTATCAGGTGTGTGTTAAATTGTATCCAATAATATCCAGCCAAACAAAGAGCTAATTGTGTTAACCTAAAGGAGATGACTGTGTGGGGGTAAGTATATATGCTATTTAATCGTGAAGAAAAAAAATATATTAAATAAAATAATAAACGTGGTAAAAATTCCGTGAAACAACAACCAATGTGCTAAAATGTTGCTCAGCAGACATGTGTATCTGTTGGTAACAGGTGTCATACAAGGTAAGTATATTAGAATAATATGTGAAACAAGTAAAAATATAATGTTCATAAACACACTCAATGGAATCAAATGTGAGTCCCAATGCTGGACCTATGGAGGTACACCCAAATACTTGGCCGCTTGGGCTTCCTTTGGACAGCCAGGATGGTTCCCGTATATTCAGATGGTAGGCATGAAATTGTAGATATAGGTATGTAAAAAATGCTCTTACCAAGAGTGGTGGACTCCCCGGCCAGCGGCTTCGGAGTCAGAGTAAGCTTGTGGTAACACAAACGGCAATGAGTGGAATGCTGCTTCGACCGTCAGTAGAAATACAGGAAGGTGATGGTCTCCACAGGACTATCCCCCACACTGGGACGCTCTATTCACCGTACAGCTCCTCCGGTGGAAAAATCAAAGGAGAAACTCCACATAGCGTAAAACTGCTTTAAAAGAACTTTAATAAAAATTTTGCAGTAAAAAAAGATTACACTGGCTCATGGACCACACCAGAGACCAGGTATAAAGAAGGTATATTGGCCCATAGACAACAACAGAGGCCAAAGTGCCAAAACATATGAAATCAATTAAAAAAGCGCTTATTCAGTCGTGGCATAGCAGGCATATCCAACCCGACGCGTTTCGTCCGCTAGGACTTCAACTGGGGTGTATGCCTGCATGCCACATTTATGCCTATATATATGCTAAAACATGATTTGAAAAAAGCCGCACCTGCTTACACCATGTGAGACGCCACTTCCGGGTGCCGAGAGATGACGTCAATACAGTAATAACCTATAATGATGGGCAGGAGTGGAGATGTAGAACCCGGCCTCTAAGTGAATTTAATGCCCATTGGTCGGGAGATCCCACGTCATTACTCACGAGCCGGGTCAGTAACATCCACGCTAGCGCGCCCTCAACATCCGGGACCGCCCGACTCATTGAAGGTCACCTGACAGTCACGGACGGAGGGTCATAAGCTAGTTAGTGTCACGTGAAGCTGGCGGCCAATCAAGGCTTACGCAAGCAACGCGTGACATCAATACCGGAAGTAGACGATAATGTCCTAACGAGGTGGAGCGCATATGCGGTGCACACCTCTATACAAGATGTATATCGGATACCTCTACCATTGTGAGAAGTGTATGGACCGCAAATGCGCTCCATCAATCTATGTCTCAACAATAGCAGGGTTTATGGAGAAATGTGTATAATCAATAGGACTCTGCAGCCTCAAAGACAAACATTATACTTAATGGGGCTCTGCAGTTTCCAAAACAGAGCCTAATGTAATGGAATTAAATAAAAATAAGAATTTAAAAATTTTGAAAAAATTAAAAAAAAATTTAGAAAAAATTACTCACTATAGATTAACTACATTTTAAGGGAAAAAGAATATATAGTACAAAAGTGAAAAAAAAAAAAAAAAAAAAAAATGAAAAAGAAAGGAGTCTGTGGATTGAAATCATAATCGATACCCCTTACTAATGTTTAAAATTAATAAGTGGTAATATAGAAATCACATAAATGTCTACAATAGGGATCGTATAGTCAGGAATAAGCGAATCCCAACCATGGAAGTATGAGGCGTCTCACAGGGCACAAGCAGCGCTCGCCTCCAGTGTTTATAATATACAGTTATTGATAATCACAATAGTTCCACAACCTGTACTAATTAAGTACAAAAACTGCTAACATGCAATATCCAAATCCATATCATTTGATAGTTGGCACATAAATATTAATCTCGAGACGTGTCTATATCAATTAAAAAAATTAAAAAATTATATGACCTAAGGAAACAAAGCTAAGGCGAGTAGGAAAACAAGTACTTAAGCTCGGTTGATAAATGCGTTTATGTCCCAGTCGATGTTGAGACCAAATGGCGAATAACACTTTAGTTGGTGGATCCAAAAAGTTTCTAGCTTGGACACACCCTTTTTGAGGGATTCACCCCTCCAGTGTGGAATAAATTTGTCTATCACCTGGAACCGAGTCCCAATTGGATTCCGATCGTGACACCTTAAAAAATGCTTTGGGACACTATGGTTTGTCAAGCCTTTTCTAATGTTAGCAATATGTTCATTCCCTCGTACTGAAAAAGTGCGTATGGTCCTACCAACATACTGTTTGTTACATGGATATGTGATCGAATAGACCACATAACGTGTTTCACATTTCAAGAAGTGTTTAATTTGATATTCTTTTCCAGTAGAGGTAGAAGTGAACGTCTCACTTTTCCTCCTTCCACATACGCTGTGTAGACAAACATTGCAACGTCGACAGGGAAAAAACCCTTTCATATTTTGGAAGAAGGGGGGACGTACAGCTGGGGGGTCAATAATATTGGGAGCAATCTGATTCTTAATTGATGGGGCTCCCTTAAAGATGATCCCACTGCGCTCTGGGAGCACAGGACCCAATACAGGGTCATTTTTAAGGACCTTCCAATGTTGGGATATGATCTGTTTGATCTGCTTGTGTTGTATAGAAAAGCCTGTCAAGGACCAAGAATGTTTATTCTCTTGAGTCGGTTTGGGTTGCCCTACCAGCAGTGTCCCTCTGTCGATTGAAGAAATCTTTCTAATTTCTTCATCAATCAATATTGGGTCGTAACCTTTATCGATAAATCTAGATCTTAAGATCTGTGCCTAATAGTGGTAATCAGAGAGATTACTGCAATTTCGCCTAATCCTAGTGAGTTGGCTGCGTGGTACCGATTTTAGCCAGGTCGCGTGATGGCAACTATCGACCGGAATGTAACCATTCCGGTCGGTAGGTTTGAAAAACGTTTTTGTTTCCAGATGGTCATCAACAGCCACTATCTCCAAATCGAGAAAATGGATGGTCGAAGTACTGATCTCATACTTCAACTCGATACCAACATCATTAGCATTCAGTGTGGTCAAGAAAGCATGTAAAGACTCGACATTACCTCTCCATAGGAGGAGGATGTCGTCCATGTACCTGGCCCAAAGGACCAACTCCGGGGGGGTCCAGGGCATAGACGACATCCTCCAGCGTCACGTAACACTAACTAGCTTATGACCCTCCGTCCGTGACTGTCAGGTGACCTTCAATGAGTCGGGCGGTCCCGGATGTTGAGGGCGCGCTAGCGTGGATGTTACTGACCCGGCTTGTGAGTAATGACGTGGGATCTCCCGACCAATGGGCATTAAATTCACTTAGAGGCCGGGTTCTACATCTCCACTCCTGCCCATCATTATAGGTTATTACTGTATTGACGTAATCTCTCGGCACCCGGAAGTGGCGTCTCACATGGTGTAAGCAGGTGCGGCTTTTTTCAAATCATGTTTTAGCATATATATAGGCATAAATGTGGCATGCAGGCATACACCCCAGTTGAAGTCCTAGCGGACGAAACGCGTCGGGTTGGATATGCCTGCTATGCCACGACCGAATAAGCGCCTTTTTAATTGATTTCATATGTTTTGGCACTTTGGCCTCTGTTGTTGTCTATGGGCCAATATACCTTCTTTATACCTGGTCTCTGGTGTGGTCCATGAGTCAGTGTAATCTTTTTTTACTGCAAAATTTTTATTAAAGTTCTTTTAAAGCAGTTTTACGCTATGTGGAGTTTCTCCTTTGATTTTTCCACCGGAGGAGCTGTACGGTGAATAGAGCGTCCCAGTGTGGGGAATAGTCCTGTGGAGACCCTCACCTTCCTGTATTTCTACTGACGGACGAAGCAGCATTCCACTCATTGCCGTTTGTGTTACCACAAGCTTACTCTGACTCCGAAGCCGCTGGCCGGGGAGTCCACCACTCTTGGTAAGAGTATTTTTTACATACCTATATCTACAATTTCATGCCTACCATCTGAATATACGGGAACCATCCTGGCTGTCCAAAGGAAGCCCAAGCGGCCAAGTATTTGGGTGTACCTCCATAGGTCCAGCATTGGGACTCACATTTGATTCCATTGAGTGTGTTTATGAACATTATATTTTTACTTGTTTCACATATTATTCTAATATACTTACCTTGTATGACACCTGTTACCAACAGATACACATGTCTGCCGAGCAACATTTTAGCACATTGGTTATTGTTTCACGGCATTTTTACCACGTTTATTATTTTATTTAATATATTTTTTTCCTTCACGATTAAATAGCATATATACTTACCCCCACACAGTCATCTCCTTTAGGTTAACACAATTAGCTCTTTGTTTGGCTGGATATTATTGGATACAATTTAACACACACCTGATAAGGCAGACTATAGGGAACACTCGGTTGATTTATTATTGTTTTTTCCTTTTGTAATAATACAGGATTTGGAAAAATCCTATTTTGATTAAATACCTCACTGGGTAAGTTTGGCCCTCTGATTGATATTTTAATGGGTCCAATCCAAATGAGGAACAAGTTCACTTTAGCGCCACACTGTATTCTTTTATTTTTGATTTACAATTTGTCTAATTGTTGTGTAGGCAGCTTTTCATACATTTTTTTTGGGATTGGCGCAATATTATTATTTTTGTAATGTCCCTGTCCATGCCTGCTGGACCATGAGTCAGCGGTAATATGCACCTTACCACTGACCGCCCTGTCCAGCGAGGCCAAGACATTGCCTTCCACATGCCGGTAGAGAGACGGAATTGCCTTCTGTGAGAAAAAGTGGCGTTTGGGAACCTGTCACTGAGGAACCGCACATTCCACAAACTCATAGAAGGAGGCAGAGTCTACCAACTGAAAAGGTAGCAGTTGAAGTGCTAGCAATTTAGCCAAGCTAGCATTCAACCGCTGGGCATTTGGATGGCTGGGAGTGAACTTCTTTCTGCAGTGCAGCAGCTGGGGCAGGGAAATTTGCCTGGTACAATCTGACATCGGTGTACCGATAGCAGATTTTCCCTAGGTGCTTGGCTGTGACACACCTAATTCTACACCTTCATTCCTCTCAGTGCAGGTCTCAAAGAGGACTGAAGGTATAGTGGGGTTGGAGATCCCAGCTGATGAGGAGCAAGGAGAGGTCCTCTTTGTTCTTTGGTATGGGTCTTTTAGGTACACTTGCCAACGAACTGCATGGCAGGTCAACATATGTCTGGTCAAGCATGTGGTGCCCAAGCGGGAGATGTTTTGGCCACGCGAGATACGCTTGAGACATATGTTGCAAATAGCAGTGGTGTGATCTGATGCACTCGTCTCAAAAAAGTCCCACACCAAAGAACTTTTGGAATAATGCGCAGAGAAAGCAGCGCCCTGCACATGCGGAGCTCTGCGGTGTGATGCAGTCAGTGTGCTGCCCTTAAGCTGGCCTCTGGAGGGCATCCTGCCTCATTGGTGTTGTGCTTCCTCCTCCTTTCTCCTATCAGGCACCCACGTGGAGTCAGTGACCTCATCATCCCCTCCCTCCTCATCACTGGAGCAAACCTGACAGTATGCTGCAGCAGGGGGAACATGACTGCCAGATTGCTGTCCTTCTTGGGCACCCCCTCTCTCTGGGCTCACGTTACTGCCTTCCTCTAGCTGAGTACCATCATCGGAGCCTTCAAAACGCTGGGCATCCTCCTGGAGCATGTTCCCAACACTGTGGTCAAACAGCTCGGGGGACTCCTCAGGAGCACATAGTGGGGCTAGGGAAGGAGTGACTGATGCCATTGAGCCGAGGGAAGAGGCCGCATTGGCAGCTGCTTTGCCAGACAAAGTACCCTGAGCCTTGGTGAGGGAGGATGAGGAGGATGAGGACGGCTTTGGTCATCCACTCGACCAAGTCTTCCGCATGTTGTGGCTCAACACAGCCAGCTGCCAAAAAAGGCCAAGCGTATCCCAAGGCTACGTGCTGATGAGGCTGTACCGTGTCCACGACCAGCACTGTTGCCTCTAGATACAGAGCCTGCTTGCCCTCTTTTATTGGCTTGTGACTGTCTGCCTCTCCTTGTTGGCCTTCCAGACATACTATTGGCCTGCAGTGCGATGAAGCTGCACAAAACTGGGATGTATATATACCGATTATACTGCAGCTAGCAGAATCAACTGCCTGCCTGTAGTATTATTAGTATGAGAACACCTGCACTTGTCTTCAGGTAGATATACTGTAGGTGCAACTGTGCAGGGTACACAGTACACTAACTGGAAATACTTCAAGAGCCTGTCTGTGCTATTAATAGGACCAGAAGAACCACACAAGCACTTGGCTTCAGGTAGCTATACTGTAGGTGCAACTGTGCAGGGTACACAGTACACTAACTGGAAATACTTCAAGAGCCTGTCTGTGCTATTAATAGGACCAGAAGAACCACACAAGCACTTGGCTTCAGGTAGCTATACTGTAGGTGCAACTGTGCAGGGTACACAGTACACTAACTGGAAATACTTCAAGAGCCTGTCTGTGCTATTAATAGGACCAGAAGAACCACACAAGCACTTGGCTTCAGGTAGCTATACTGTATGTGCAACTGTGCAGGGTACACAGTACACTAACTGTAAATACTTCAAGAGCCTGCCTGTGCTATTAATAGGATCAGAAGAAGCACACAAGCACTTGGCTTTGGGTAGCTATACTGTAGGTGCAACTGTGCAGGGTTACACAGTACACTAACTGTAAATACTTCAAGAGCCTGCCTGTGCTATTAATAGGATCAGAAGAAGCACACAAGCACCTGGCTTCAGGTAGCTATACTGTAGGTGCAACTGTGCAGGGTACACAGTACACTAACTGTAAATACTTCAATAGCCTGCCTGTGCTATTAATAGGATCAGAAGAAGCACACAAGCACCTGGCTTCAGGTAGCTATACTGTAGGTGCAACTGTGCAGGGTTACACAGTACACTAACTGGAAATACTTCAAGAGCCTGCCTGTGCTATTAATAGGATCAGAAGAAGCACACAAACACCTGGCTTCAGGTAGCTATACTCTAGGTGCAACTGTGCAAGGTACACAGTACACTAACTGTAAATACTTCAAGAGCCTGCCTGTGCTATTAATAGGATCAGAAGAAGCACACAAGCACCTGGCTTCAGGTAGCTATACTGTAGGTGCAAATGTGCAGGGAAGACAGTACGGTGTACTAAACTCCCTGAGCCATAATTGGCCAAAGCCTCCCTGGTTTTGGCCAATTACGGCTCTCTGTACACACGGCGCTGTGATTGGCCAAGCATGCGGGTCATAGAGCATGCTTGTCCAATCATCAGCCAGCAATGCCGCAGTGAATTATGGGCCGTGGCGCACCACTCGAATTTGGCGCGAACGGCCCATAACGTTCGTAATTCAGCGAACGGCCGAACACACGATGTTCGAGTCGAACATGCGTTCGATTTGAACACGAAGCTCATCCCTATCAGTCACCTGTTATAAGCAAACTGAACACTCTTTGTGATAGAGTTACTTGCATTGTTCCTGATCAAGCCTCCCGTTTGTCTGCCCTGCTTTGCTGTGGGATTTCCCTGTGTATGACCCCGATTGGATATTGGACTATTCCCTGAACTCAGCCAGCCTTTTACCTACACTGTCATTGGATTGGATATTGGACTATTCCCTGAACTCAGCCTGCCTTTTACCTGGACTGTCATAGAACCATGCTATCTATCTGCTAAACTGCAAGTAGTCTGTTGTCTGCTCTGTTTGCGTCTGCCCTGGTGTGGTGGCCAGGCACTATAGCATTGTGTATAAGTCCTGTGATCAACCAAGTATCGGTAAGCCTGCTTGCCTTAAGGGAAAGGGGGCTGCTATAGGTGAAGCACACAGTAGCTAGCTATAGTGTCTGACCACCTGCATTGGGGTAGACGTGACATTCGTGACATATATATTTTGTGCCAACAATTTGCACAGCATTTTACAATATAAACAAAGGTACAGCTACAATACCATTTAAGACAAAAGGGTCAGAAGGGCTCTGCTCGTGAGAGCTTACAATCCAAAAGGGAGGGGAAGTGGTACAAAAGGTAACAAATGTGAGGGGATGAGTTAAAGAAAGAAATGTTCAGCTATTAGGTAGAGGAGAAATAGACTTCCTTGAAGTGGCAAATAATTGTCTTTCATGTAGTGGCTGGCAGTATCATTGGAATCTGAATATTCTCCTACAAAGAATACAGTGGTAGAGAATGCAAAAAAGGTTGTCAAATAATAACTTTTAGTGGCTAACTAAAAATAATTAAAAGATAAGCTTTCGGAGCTAAAAAATTTCTTCTTCGAGTATTATGACAGATAAAAGGCTTTTTATCTGTTGTAATATCTAAAAAAGCTTTAGAACTTCAAAAGCTTGTATTTTTGTCTTACTTTTTGTTGAAGGCCCTTTCACATGATCGGACCGTTCAGGTCCGCCTGTCAGTTTTAACGACGGACCTGAACGGGCGCTCCATGTTAGCCTATGGAGCGACGGATGTCAGCGGAGACATGTCCGCTGACATCCGACCCGGTCCTATCCGCTAAAAGCAAAGGGATGGCCCTACGTCCAGGTCCGTCGCTGGCGGATCGGATCGGGTGAGATCTGATGAAAACGGACTTGTCCGTTTTCATCCGATCCCTCCATAGGCAGCAGCGGCGCCTGACAAGCCCCTCCCCGCTCAGTGAGCAGAGAGGGACCTGTCATCCGCCGGCTCAGCGGAGATCAACGGACTGATCTCCCGCTGAGCCGACGGACCGAGGCGGAGTCCGCCTCGTGTGAAAGGGGCCATAGTCTCTACCTCTGTATTTATTCCTGGCTAACACATCGTATCATCTTTTTTTTGCTTACTCCTACAGAGCGTACACCCACTCCAGTGATGGCTGCCTTGTACTAAAGGGAGCTCAGTGAGTGGAATAAAGGTCCTAAGAGACGTTTTTAACCCCCTTTAGATGCTAATCCACCCTATATACCAAAACACTGACTTTTGTGAGTCAATACTGGAGTCTAAACTTTGAAAGCATGCAGGTATATGGGCCTACAGAGGTTTTTTGCCTTTTCTTTACTCTGAATCTGGAAAAAGAAACAATTATCCAATCTAAGGTTTTCTCTTATTAGCCATTGGACATCCTCTGTTCATGTAACTCTTGCACATGCACCCTGGAGTTACATCAGCCTGGTGCCAGACTCCATTCTTATGCCGCGTACCCACGACTGGTTTTCCCGTATAATAAACTCTGAAGGTTTTTCCGACGGAGTTCCGCTGAAACTGTCTTGCGTACACACGATCACACCAAAGTCCGATCATCAAGAACGCGGTGATGTACAACACGGAGGAGACAAGGAGACTAGAAAAAGGAAGTTCAATAGCCAGTAGAAAATAGCCTCCGTCTCATACTTGCTTCAGAGGATGCGTCATTTTTGGTCCGTCGGAACAGCATACAGACGAGTGGTTTTCCCGATAGGAATTGGTTCCATCGGAAATATTTAAAACATGTTCTATTTCTAGGGTGGAAAATCAAAAAATAAAGCTGCACTCAAAGGAAACAACAAATCACAAATATGTGAATGTGATAAAAAATAGGTATAAGAATAAATATATGAAACAAAGCTGCCAGCACCTAGAAGTCTAGTACCAAACCTCAAAATAGCAAATATAAACAAATAAGATGCAGCGCTAAAAAATGACTGTGGTGAAAAAGGAGAGATATAAAAAGACTAAGGCCTAGTCTCATAACATATTCAATATGTGAAAACTGATACACATATAAAAAATAGGTCACATGCCTGAAAGTTACAATATAAAAGAAGCACCAACAATGAATAAAAAGTGACTGTAACAAAAGAAAATAAAGAAGACTAAGGCATAGACTCATGAAAGAATAACGTGTGGTAGATGGTATATATATGAGTCATAAACATATGAACCATAAGCAAATAAATAATCCTCTCGTGAATGATAGAAAAAATAACTAAATGAGATGAAAATGGGGGATAAAATAGTCCCACAAAGTGACAGTCCATAAAATAACCAGGAAAAAGCAATCATCCGTGAAAAGTGCCAGGAAAACGAAGGATTCTCTTCAGTGTCTCTTCACACCCAAATAGAAAAATGAAATGCGCTTACCAGATGGCGATGACTGCTATTACGGCAGTCTCGCCCAGCACAAACGTAGGACAGCAACTACCAGCGGATGATTAAAGGGCCGTACACACGACCGGACTTTTTGACAACAAACATGCAAATGAGCTGTTTTGGAGCAACATCCGACCGTGTATATGCTCCATCGGACAAACTTTTTCTGTTTCCATCAGACTTTTGTTGGCTATGCAAACAGACAAACTTTCCGGCAACAAAAGTCCAATGGAGCAAAGTCTGATCATGTGTACACAAAGCCATCGGACTTTTGTACAAACTACAGTACACAGCCGCGAGACAGTTTCGTTCTCGGCGGGAGGGTACTGTACATCTCGCGCTAGCGGGGAATACCAAACCCTTCGGTCTGGTATGGGTATTAAGGGGAACCCCCTACGCCGAAAAAACGGCGTGGGGGTCCCCCCAAAATCCATACCAGACCCTTATCCGAGCACACAGCCCGGCCAGTCAGGAAAGGGGGTGGGGACGAGCGAGCGCCCCCCCCTCCTGAGCCGTACCAGGTCGCATGCCCTCAACATGGGGGGTGGGTGCTTTGGGGGAGGGGGGCGCCCTGCGGCCCCCCCCACCACAAAGCACCTTGTCCCCATGTTGAGGACAAGGGCCTCTTCCCAACAACCCTGGCTGTTGGTTGTCGGGGTCTGTGGGCGGGGCGCTTATCGGAATCCGGGAGCCCCCTTTAATAAGGGGGCCCAGAGATCCCGGCCCCCACCCTATGTGAATGAGTATGGGGAACATTGTACCCCTACCCATTCACCTAGGGAAAAAAGTGTCAATAAAAAACGCAGTACACAGGTTTTTAAAGTAATTTATTAGGCAGCTCCAGGGTCTTCTTCCGACTTCAGAGGTCCTCTTCTGACTTCGGGGGTCTCGCCGGCGTTTTCTCCCGGTGTCCGCATCTTCTGCTGGCTCCACCGCTATCTTCAGCCGCTCTTTTGCCAGCGGTGGCCTGGACTTCTGGATCGTTTTCTTCCCTCTTCTCTTCCAGAGATGTTGACACGACGCTCTCTCCAGCCGGAACGCTCTCTGTGCGCTCCGCAATGGACTTAAATAGGCGGTGACCCCGCCCCCCTATGACATCACAGTCCCGGGGCATGCTGGGACTGTGAGGTCATAAGGGGGCGTGGTCATGTCATCCTATGGCAGGGTGCCCCCTCCCCCAAAGCACCCACCCTCATGTTGAGGGCATGCGGCCTGGTACAGCTCAGGAGGGGGGGGGGCGCTCGCTCGTCCCCACCCCCTTTCCTGACCGGCCGGGCTGCGTGCTCAGATAAGGGTCTGGTATGGATTTTTTTAGGCATAGGGGGTTCCCCTTAATATCCATACCAGACCTAAAGGCCTGGTATGCCCCTGGAGGGGAACCCATGCCGGTTTTTTATTTAAAATTTAGCGTGGAGTTCCCCCTCAAGATTCATACCAAACACAGTGCCTGGCATTGGCGGGGATCTAAGTCGTATCCCCGCACCAGTGTCAACCCGGCTCGCAAGGTGTCAATCTTGCCAATAAAAGTGGCGAGATTGACACAATATCAGACAACAATACAGAAGTTGACCGAAGGGTGGTGGTAAAGAGCTGATAAACCACGTGATATGGTGAAAGTTGGCTGGAAAAGTCCTGTCGTCTGTATGCAAGACAAACTTTTAGGCAACGCCCTTTGTACAAAAATCCAAGGGAAAGTTTGTACAAAGTCCTATCGTGTGTATGGGGCTTAAGATAGTAGGCAGGGGATCAGATAATTATTTTCCCCACTGTAGTTGATAATACTTTTCTGTTGCAAGCTTCATTGCTGTTTGAATGTGTTTTTCTGCACCTCATTAGAGAAAAATCTCTGGATTAGAGCTCAACTTCAGGACAAGCAAATATTGTTTTCTACTCTCCTTCGCTTTTTTCCCACTTTAATACTCAAAAAATCATTAGTTAAACCCAAAAGTGCTTTTTTTCACTGCCTCATTTACACTGCCATATTGATGTATAAGGCCTTGCAAAAGTATTCACCCCTTGGCATTTTTCATGTTTTGTTGCCTCACAACCTGGAATTAACATGGATTGAGGATTTGCATCATTTCATTTACAGAACATGCCCACAACTTTGAATATCAACAAAAACTAAAATCCACAGATGTGATCAAATACTACCAAAAGAAAGCTCTATTTGTGGGAAAAAAAAGGACGTCAATTTTGTCAGTTAAAGAGACGCAGTGTTGAATCGCAAAAAGTGCTCTGGTCAGGAAGGGGGTAATATCTTCCGGGGCTGAAGCGGTTAAAAGTCCCATTTAAAGAGATCTTTTGACATTATATAAAAAGTATCAGTGCAACTGGTCCCAACAATGCTGGCTGACAATTGACAGAAACTGCAACAATACTTCTGAAAAAAATTGTTGTCCAGTGGGGCCTGTGTGCAGCTGCACTGTCAGTGGAAATGGGATGTCCATGCCTGCTCACAAGGGCCAGTTTCTGGAGGAAGCCAATGAACCTCATAATATGCTGTTGGATTGTGGGGGTAAACCCACATAAGCACTACATGCAGATAGTGCCCCAGGTGAGATTTGATCTCAAGGCACAGAGCTATAAGGCTAACTGCTTAGCCTATGAAGACAGTTTGCCAATTATTGCTACCTGCTTGCCCAGTTGCTCCAACCGGTGCTGGGATGGACACTTGTGTCAATTCTGCAACTAAGTAACTGTATACCATGTGCTATAACCTGTGGCAACCACGGCGGGGGATCGCGCCCATGGATTACGAATTCGTCCAGCGTTTTGTTGTTGCTGGACGTTCCAACTTGGATTACACATATGTCCAGCATTCTGCTAATGCTGAACATCTTGAATTTTTGCTTCAAGCTCCTGCTTTAAACAGTAAAGTATGCCTGGAAGTGTCTACTGTTGCGCATCAATGGAATTGGATAAGCATTCTTGATCGTGAAACGACTGAGACCCCTATAATCAATACAAGGTCTCAGTTTACCACTCTTCTTCTTCACAAAGAAGAAACCAGCAGGAGACGAGGATTTGCAGATGAATCCTTGAGAAACTGCGTCTGCGCCATACTCCTCCATGACCTTATCCTCCAAGACCGACAAAGGGTAAACCCGGCCACGCGGGGGTTTGGCACCAGGTTGAAGGTCAATTGCGCAATCATACGACCGGTGTGGAGGCAAACTACCGGCTTCACCTTTGTCAAAGACATCGCTAAAATTGCGGTACTCCTCTGGCAGGGAGGAGAGTGAAGAAGTGCACAGAACCTTAGCTGAAAACATGTCTTGCTGCATTGTGGCGACCAGGAAAGAATCTCAGTGCAAAGCCAATCAAAAGAGGTGTTGTGCCTCTGTAACCAAGGATAACCAATAACCACTGCAAACTTAGGTGAGGAAATTACTTGGAATTGGATTATCTCATGGTGAAGAGCCCCTATGGTCATGGACAACGGAATAGTCTCATGAGTCACATGGGTAGGCTGTAGAGGTCTCCCATCAAGAGCCTCAATGGCAAGTGGAGTGGCACAAAGCTGCAGCGGAATCGAGTGCTTAGATACAAAGGTAGCATCAATGATCAGGCCTGCAGCCCCAGAGTCGATTAGAGCCTGTACCTCGACGGACGACTCAGACCAAGAAAGGATAACTGGGATCAGGGGTTTATCCTTCTGGACAACTGGGGACGAAACAACGCCACCTAAGGTCTGTCCAGTACAGGACCTCAAGGTTTGGAAATTCCCAGGACGGGTAGGACAAGACTTAAAAAAGTGACCAGCCTGGCTACACTAAGGGCACAATATTTCCCTACTCCTAAAGGTTCTCTCATCCGCAGAAAGACGTGTGAAGCCCAAGTGCATGGGTTCACCATCAACGACCAACTCGGTACCAGGAGGAATGGGAGGTGAGGGAGGCAAGGGTGGGACTTCAAGGCTCGGAGACAAATGTACAGAGGCCTCCGCAAGAACTTGTCAGGGCTGGGCTCAGTCCTTCCTTCTTAAAGCTTGCCACTCAGCTGTCAGCTAATTGCCAGCTCCTATCTCTCCACAGTGACTCACCTGTTGATGATGTCCTGTTCTATCCATCAGTCCAGCCTACTTAAGCCGTTCAATCCAGATGATCTCTGCCTTCGCCTTGGTCACATCTCCAGAGACGCTCTCCTGTGTTCCTGTTAAAGGCTTGCTTGGCTGACATTCCTTCTGGCTCTAGATCTTGCTTGCTGTTCTACTATGCTCATCTCTGGCTCCCTGACGTTTTGGCTTGTCTGACTATTCCTTCCGCTTCCTGAACTCTGGCTATGTTTTGACTATGTTTACTCAGTTTACCTTTTTTTATTATTATTAAACTAGTGGGATTTAACTGAACTTCTGTCTCAGTCTGATTCATGGTTTCTGACAATAGGCGAAGACCATGAAGATGCAGTGAATTCACTTGTTGGTAATATTCTTTCCAGACTGGATAAGCATGGCTCACCTGGAATCTCCCACTGTGGCTGCTCCGGTACAACCTGTGTTGCAGGCCGTCCCTGCTGCTGCTCCAGTCTCTGTGCAGGCACCTGCCTCGAGTATGTCTGGTTCCGCTCCGCTTCCCCAGCGATTTGGGGGTGATCCAGTCCAATGTAGAGGGTTTCTCAACCAGGTTGAGATATACTTTGAGATGCTGCCCCAGGCGTTTCCCACGGACAGAAGCAAAGTAGGTTTTGTGATATCTTTGCTTTCTGAGAGAGCCTTGGCCTGGGCAAACCCTCTATGGGAGATACAAAAACCTGTTGTCTTGAGTTACCCTGAGTTTGTGACTTCTTTTAACAGGGTATTTGACGTTCCCACATGCTCCGCTTCTGCTGCCAAGTACCTCATGTCCATCAGAGTACGAGAACTGTTCCCGATTGTCCCCGTTTATGGCGAATTATGGTTTCCAACCTTCCATGTTGCTTGACTCATTTGTTCCGCAGAGTATTCCTGCGTTAGAGGAGCATCTCCGTGGTCTTCGTTCCACTTGTCCACAAGTCCAGGAGGCTTTGCGACATGCTAATGATAGGTACAGACTCCATGCTCACCGCAGACGCCTGCCTGCGCCTTCCTACCAGGTTGGGGACAGGGTCTGGCTGTCATCTCGCAATCTCTGACTTTGTGTTCGCACCTCCGTTTATTGGGCCTTTCAGTATTCTTTGCAGGAATAACCCAGTGGCTTACGCATTAGACCTTCCTTCTAATATGCGTATTTCCAATGTATTTCATGTCTCCTTATTAAAACCTTTGGTCTGCAATCCCTTTACCACCTCGGTGCCTCGTCCTCACCCTGTACAGGTTGGGAACCATGAGGAGTATGAAGTACAGTCCATTGTTGACTCACATAGGTTCCGTGGGTGCATACAGTACCTGGTGCATTGGAAAGGGTACGGTCCGGAGGAACGTTCTTTGGTCTCATCCTCAGACGTAAATGCCCCTGTCCTCCTCCGTGATTTCCATAGATGTTTTCCCCTCAAACCTGGTGGTCCTCTGAGGGGGAGGGGTCATTGAGGAGGGGGTACTGTGAGGGCTGGGCTCAGCCCTTCCTTCTCAGAGCTGGCCGCTCAGCTTTCGGCTAATTGCCAGCTCCTATCTCTCCACAATGACTAACCTGTTGATGATATCCTGTTCGTCAGTCCTGCCTACTTAAGCCGTCCAGTCCAGATGATCTCTGCCTTCGCCTTGGTCACATCTCCAGAGACGCTCTCCTGTGTTCCTGTTAAAGACTTGCTTGGCTGACATTCCTTCTGGCTCCAGATCCTGCTTGCTATTATACTACGCTCATCTCTGGCTCCCTGACGTTTTGGCTTGTCTTACTATCCGTTTTGGTTCCTGAACACTGGCTATGTTTTGAATATGTTTACTTTGTTTCTTTATTATTATTAAACTAGTGTGAATTAACTGTACTTCTGTCTCAGTCTGATTCATGGTTTCTGACAGCGCTCCTTAAAACAGAGTCTTTCTCTGAGTCTGGAGTCTATGAGGATGGCAAACGTAATCAACTTCTCCAGCTCAGTGGGTATATCTTGGGCTGTTATCTCATCTTTGATGGTATCTGAGAGACCATGAGAAAAAGCAGCCACGAGAGCCTCATTGTTCCAAGCAACCTCTGCTACCAGAGTACAGAATTCAATGGCGTAATTGGCAACAGTTCTTATACTCTGAAGAACACGAGGCACTTGGCAGCAGAAGCGGAGCATGCGGGAATGTCAAATACCCTTTTAAAGGAAGCCACAAACTCTGGGTAACTCAGGACAACAAGTTTTTGCATCTCCCATAGAGGGTTTGCCCAGGCCAAGGCTCTCTCAGAAAGCAAAGATATCACAAAACCTACTTTGCTTCTATCCGTGGAAAACGCCTGGGGCAGCATCTCAAACTATATCTCAACCTGGTTGAGAAACCCTCTACATTGGACTGGATCACCCCCAAATCGCTGGGGAAGCACAGCGGAACCAAGCATACTTCTTTTAGAGGTAATACTTGAGGCGGGTTCCTGCACAGAGACTGGAGCAGCAGCAGGGACGGCCAGCAACACAGGTTGTACTGGAGCAGCCACAGTGGCAGATTCCAGGTGAACTGTGCGATTCAGGAGCATCTGTAACACCATGGCAAACTGATCCATGCGGTGATCCTGCTCATTTAAATCTGGAAAAATTTTTACCAACAAGTGGATTGACTGCAACTTCTGAATTCATGGCCTTCGCCTACTGTTAGAAACCATAAATCAGACCGAGACAGAAGTGCAGTAAAACTCACACTAGTTTAATACCAATAGTAAAAGGTAAACAGAGCAAACATAGTCATAACATAGCCAGAGTTCGGCAACCGGAATGGATAGTCAGACAAGCCAGGACATCAGGGAGCCAGGGATCAGCGTACTTCAGGAAAAGCAAGGAAATCAGGAAACCAGAGAATTAGCGTAGTGGAACAGCAAGTAGGATCAGGAACCAGAAGGGACATCAGCCAAGCAATTCTTTCACGGAGAGTCTTTTTGTACATATTCCCCATACAAGTTATTTCCCTTTCCCCCATTCCAATTTATCTTATGGGATGCCCTTGCTTCTGGGTCCAGATGCCATTTTTCCAATTTTCCCAGCCAAGGGACTGGCTAGATTTTTGTGGGGGGTGAGTGTACCCTCTAGGTAGGTAGGTGCAAGAGTGAGGATTTTTGGTTAAGATTAGGTAAATTTAGGCAGGCCTGGCTGGCAGCCAGGCCTGTTTGTTTTGATTTGGTCTGGGCTGGGAGTGACTCAGGGTAGCAGCTGGTGACTCACAGGCAGTGTCACTGTGACCTCCCTCTTCTTTCTGGAAGATTCTAGAAAGAGAGAAGGAGAGGAGAGGTGGGCCTGGGGTATTCTAAGGAGCCCTGACCAATCCCCAACCTGGATTGGCATGGGGCAGGCCTCCTTAAATACCCAGAGTCAGCCCAGCTGGGGAGGAGTTGGAGTTGTTCAGAGCTTTTGAGATGTAATGCTAGGCTATCAGGGCCTTTGAGGGAGCCCCCAGGGGGGTGACCTTCAAGAAATTGTGCAGGTGTCCTGGACAGAAGGCACAGGAGGCGCAAGAGAGGACAGCAGGAGAGAGCATTGCCGGGCAAGTCTCCAGGGAGAAGAACAGCTGGTTGCAGCCAGAAGAGGGCTGGTGAGCGACATACACAGTCAGCAGGCACACCTGAGAGGACTGGGAGCATACAGTCTGGGATGTGTGCAGAGCCAGTGGAGTGGACTGTGGTGTCATGAGCAGTGGAGAAGGGCAGCTGCAGTCAGGAGGGCTGGCAGGGCCTGAAGATGGGTTACGGGTCTCAGAAGCCGAAGTTAGGACAGCTAGCACCAGAAACTTTCTACTGCTACACTATAGGGGCCCGCTGTCCCTGCCTGCAAAAGAGGCCATTTCTAAGGCCTGGCTGAGCCAGTGTCGGGCCTAACCACGCGGTGCTAGCTGTGACTGGAAGGGGAAGCAAGTGAAGTGCTGGAGGAGATGAGGAGTGATAGTCTGCAGTAAGAGTTGTGCTGGAGGAAGATTGGCGTGTATACACAGGAGTGTATATACCGTAGTTTGTCCCAAGCAAGTGTTTGCTATTTCTACTGGACATCCCATATTTTCCTTACCCCATCCAAGTTCAATTTCCCCAATAAAATATCAAAACAAAGCTTATGGACTGTTCATTGTCTTGGAGAGTCTGAGAAGTGAATGCCGGGCTGGTCAGGGTGACAGGTGGGCCACATCACTTAGCAGCTCCTACAGGGGTACCGCTGCACTTGCACTCTCTTCTTACCATTGCTGAATCTCCGGTGTCATTCTGTGGAGAGACTGAAGGCCCCCCCTTTCTACAGCTAGAGATCACAGCCATACCATAGGGACTGGTGAGAGGGCACTGCCCATTGTTCACACTGTTAGCAGGGACTGAGTTACTGGAGGCAGGACATTAAGTATATTGCACCTACACAGCACCTATACTGCACTTGTATTGCACTTATACTAGACCTTTCCTGCATTTTTACTGCACCTAAACTGCACGCTGGTTTATTGAAACTGTTGTTAAATGCACCAATGCTTCTTAAACGTGGTATCCAGCAAAAGAACAGCCTAAAGGAATGCCCTTCCCTTAAAACCATCCAGCAAATCCCCTTTGTTCTCCTCTCCTCTTTCCTTCATTTGTATGGACAGAGCACATCCAGTCATTCTAGGCTTAGCATAGTCGCCATTAGTTCACTTTGGCAGTATTGTTTACAGGGTTCGGAAAATCAAGGTGTATTACTGCTCACTGCTGCACTTTAGGTGACCTTGCTACTGTTTATGCTGATCTGGGTGCCGTGTCATCTTAAGATGGGTACACATGGGCCGAATGTTGGGAGACATTTGCCAGTTTGAAAAAAAAGTCTGACATTCTGCCTGTGTGTATGTCGGTTTGTCCAACAGAAGCTGGCCATTTGGAAAACCAGCAGCTGACTGACTCCCAATCAGTGCTCTGTGCCAATGGCGGAGAGAGCTGATCAGAGTGTTCTGGCGGGGGGCCATCCCCCTGTCAGAACACAACAGATCGCTATAATAATGTCGGCTAATTAGTACAGTGGTTCCAACCAGAGCTGTCAGTTTTTTTTTTCATGCAACCTGCTGGGCTGCACGAAAAAAACTGCTAGTGTGTACCAGGCTTTAGGCCTAGTCCTTATCACAAATCACACTGTAGGCTAAATTGTGCTATTTCCATTGTTAACCTACTGTATTTCTATGCTTACTTTGTTACCAACCATATAAGGTGACAATAAATTAAGTTTGCCTGTGCTAACCGGTTCAGTGTCTGTTACTTTGATATAGTACTACTATTGAGTACTAAGTATAAGTTTCAGTGATTTTCTGTGATATTACATGCTTTGTACACTCAACCTAGTGTGTCAGAGGGGCTGAAGTTCTTAAGGAGGTCAAGGCAAAGAACAGAGGACCCATCCTAACCAGCAGCTCCTACAGCGATAGCTCTATACCAATATGCTATGCAGTGCCATTTAGATGTTTCAAGTTCTATCTTGATCCATGTGACATGGCAGGGAGTTTGTGAGATCCTGATTTACATATCCTCTTTAGTGGCCTTGGTGGGTAAATTTGATAGAGTCTGGGGAAAAAAAGACCTACAGAGGGATCAAAGCCAAAGGAAAGGTTCAAGACTAAAAGAAATGTGAATCATAATGAGTGGATCTAACAATTGATCTTCCTCTGCATATGTCTTCTAACGTCTCCTGTAGTATTGAGCCACTCTGTGCCTCTAAAGAGATGTGACTATTGAAAATAGACTCTACACAGGCTTTTGGCATCTTTTTAAAGATTTGTTTTTTTCACCGTAACTATAGTCTTTGGTGTCAATCTCACAAAGTAGCGTGAGCAACTTGAGGTTATTGTACAGATTTATCGCTTTTCTCTGTTGAGTAAATAGCAGTGGGCTGGCATCATAAATTCACCACCCAGTCATGTGTCTTTTGACCATCAAAAACATTGCTGTATAGGCTGGCCTATCTTACAATCAAGGAATCCCCCCCTGCAGGTTTTGCTTTGCAGGGTTGGTTTAAACTGGCACCTCTTCTATTGAAACCATAAAGAAAGAAGATAGAACTATCATTGTTTAATGTTTAAAGCATGGTCTGTTGTAACCACAAGAGGGAGCAAGATTCATAGAAATCGCTAAATCAACTAACGACATTGCAGAAACCCAATTCGCCTATTTTAAACTTACATTAGAAAACAGGTTTTTTTAAGTTGAAGTTAAAATACTTTTACTGTAACATTTATTGTGGTTTACATGATGCTCAGAAAATCTGAAGTTGATTAAGTCAAAGTAATTTTCTTTTATTTCGCTATGTTTTGCAAGCGTAAAATTATTTGAAATATCTACTATAATCACAAGATTTGTCGAAACAGCAGACATACAACCATAAAGTCTTTTCTTTCTGCGCAGTTAAATATACAACATATTTCATGCACTATTTCACATGTAGTGTTGTATTTCTCAAATTTTCCCTGATTTGGAGAGTAGTTGAACTTAAAAGTTGCCATGGATATTGTAGTAGGCAGAACTTTCCAGTAAATATGGCCGGACTCTGCTGCTCTCTCCCCCTGAAATAGTGCAACCATTAAGGGCACACGGGCGCCGCCCCCTCTCTCCAGCCACGCCTCTGTGTAGTATGGATAGATTCATGTATTGCATGAATCTCTCCATGGGTGCTGTAGCCACCCCCTATGTAGGCGTCTGGCCCCTTTTTGGATGCCGGGCGCCTGAATTACAGCGGTGGGGGGGTTTGAAGCATATTAATATTTACTTTTCTAACACAGACCCGCCTTTCAGCCAATCAGGAGGCTTGGATGTAATACTGATCACCTGATTGGCTGAACGCAGAGGCGATCCCATTGGCCGCCTAGCAGAACAGGAAGAAGACGTGCACGGAGGATACAGGAGCCATCGCTGCGCTACAAGTCCCATGGCTCGCCACCTAACCAGCCACCGCGAGTGGGTAAGTGGCTGCATATTATTCACACAGAGGCTGCAATTGGTGGGGCTCAGTTGGCTGCATTTGCTGGGCATAGTGACTGCATATTATGGGCACCGAGGCTGCAATTGATGGGCACAGTTGGTTGCATTTGCTGGGCACAGTGGCTGCATATTATAGGCACAGAAGCTGCAATTGATGGGGCAGAGTTGGCTGCATTTGATATGCACAGAGGCTGCATATGATGGGCACAATTGGCTACATATTATGGGCACAGTTGGCTGCATATGATGGGCACAGTTGGCTGCATATGATGGGCAGAGTGGCTGCATTTGCTGGGCATGGTTGGCTGCATATGATGGGCAGAGTGGCTACATATGATGAACACAGTGGCTGCATTTGATGGCACAGTGGATGCAATTGATGTTTTTGTTTCAGTATTTTTCAGAATTTTTCAGTTCGTTTGCACCCCCCAAAAATTTTGAGCACCAGCCGCCACTGAACGCAACCAGTCGTGTATCTGCCCCTTGCAGTGCATAGAAGGCAACACTGGTGTCCATACATATAAGGGATGTGATGCAGGGTGCCCCAGAGATCACACCTCCCAGCTGGTGGAGATGGCCAAGCCTTACAGAGATATGCAGTGAGGTCAGCGGGAGTAAAATTTGTCTTTGCTCTGGCCATAGAAATAGGAGATTACAAAAATACATTTTGGCAGTTAAAAAAAGTCTCTGAATCATCATGACTAAGGATGAGCTCCGGCGTGTTCGCATGGCGCACGTGCCGAGCCCGCCAGGAAGTCGGCACGGCGCAGCGCTAATCACAGGCAGGGAGACATTTCCCGATCTCTGCAGCCGCACATCGGGAAATGTCTCACTGCTTGTGATTAGCGCTGCGCCGTGCCGACTTCCTGGCGGGCTCGGCACGTGCGCCATGCGAACACGCCGGAGCTCATCCCTAATCATGACAGGTGATTAGCATTAGCATTAGCATTAGCAAGTGGATGGCAGGCTATATTTTTTTCTCACAACAAATTTGCTTTAAAGATAAACTCAAGACCAACAGCTAAACACAGACCTGAAACATTTTTACACTTGCCATACACCAGGGCATGGTCCTGGACCTCAATGAAACAAAGAAAGCCACTCCAGGTAAGTGAGTCTGTAGTTAATCGCCGTACACACTAGTCGGGTGCTAGCCCTGCTCGCATTCTGTATATCATAAAGCAAATGATTCCGGATGGCTGCACTTTCAAAAATTCTCTTTATCGAAGCTTCATGTGACAGGTGGTTAACAGATGGAGCAGGGGACAAAGAGGTAGACGTAATAAAGTATGGTATGTGGCGCTAATCCATCCCTAAGTACCAAAATACAGAAAGGGTTCAACAATGCTGCACCAATCTGTATAAAATACAATCTTCCTATTGCAAGTGCAAGTATGTAGCAACTACCTTAGGACCAATACAAAAATCGGGGGCAGCCACAGATTGCTACCACACTATAGCATATAACTTCTTACTTCCAAGTGCAAAAGTGCATATATGTTTAAAATGACACACAATCACCCAAGCATCACAATATTAACTAATAAGTCTTCATACTTAAAAGATACACACAATAATAAAATGCTTCGTGCAAGGTGCAGCTCCTGTTGCAATTAATGATGTAAATAATGAAAAGTGACACAATGTGCAAAATTATCCTAAATTGCATAATATGTGACTAGAAAATACAACCCAAAAATGCTCAAGTGCAAAAACGTATATGTATGGATCCTCGTGCTATAAAATATTAAGTGTACAATGCTCCTCTACAGAATATAACTCTTGTTATCAAAAATACAAAATGACCTGATGTGAAAAGTACTCATGAATGCATATATGCGATTATAGATGCGACTATGAGCCACGCATCAGTACACGGAAAGTGACAATTGAGCAATATATTCATACATGCATCTATGCGACTTACGATGCGACTAAAGACCCCGCATTCACATACATTCACCCTAGGTAGGAGGAGCCAGGTGCCGACGCTTCCCTGGGCACGGCCGAACCCGGAAGCCTATTGCTTTCTACTGCTCAAATTTTAACTTTAATGTAAGTTACTACGTTGGCTACAATAAACTTTATTTAAAAATATTACACTATGGAAGCTACTCTTTTCTTCCTTATCACCATTCTGGGATCGTTGTGAGTGGCGGGGATCATCACAGAGAGCCAGATCCACGGACACCCTCCTGGGAAGGTGAATTGCCGCAGGGAACCCATCCTCTCTACTAAAGCACCATCCATCCGCTTGATTCGGCCCATTGGGGGGCGCCACTGGAGGTGAGAGGCTGGGGAAACAATTGGTGTGTGCACCAGAATTGAAGTGGAGGAATTCAGCATAAGTCACTTGTATTTGCACTTTATAGACTTTCTTTGTGTGGACATTAGGAGTCACATTGCATGATAACAGCGTTTGTGTGGATTTTATTGCACTTTTGTCACTTTTTATGTACTACACTGTCTATATGTGAATGCGGGGTCTTTAGTCGCATCGTAAGTCGCATAGATGCATGTATGAATATATTGCTCAATTGTCACTTTCCGTGTACTGATGCGTGGCTCATAGTCGCATCTATAATTGCATATATGCATTCATGAGTACTTTGCACATCAGGTCATTTTGTATTTTTGATAACAAGAGTTATATTCTGTAGAGGAGCATTGTACACTTAATATTTTATAGCACGAGGATCCATACATATACGTTTTTGCACTTGAGCATTTTTGGGTTGTATTTTCTAGTCACATATTATGCAATTTAGGATAATTTTGCACATTGTGTCACTTTTCATTATTTACATCATTAATCGCAACAGGAGCTGCACCTTGCACAAAGCACTTTATTATTGTGTGTATCTTTTAAGTATGAAGACTTATTAGTTAATATTGTGATGCTTGGGTGATTGTGTGTCATTTTAAACATATATGCACTTTTGCACTTGGAAGTAAGAAGTTATATGCTATAGTGTGGTAGCAATCTGTGGCTGCCCCCGGTTTTTGTATTGGTCCTAAGGTAGTTGCTACATACTTGCACTTGCAATAGGAAGATTGTATTTTATACAGATTGGTGCAGCATTGTTGAGCCCTTTCTGTATTTTGGTACTTAGGGATGGATTAGCGCCACATACCATACCTTATTGCAATTACCTATCCATTGGGGTGTGTGAGTGCACTCTTCTATGTTGGCAGCTTTTCCATCTGGTACTATTTTCTAATATTTAGGTTGGAGTTTCATTGGTGAGGTTGTGGTTTTGCGCATTAGTCTCTGCATTTTTAAAGAGGTAGACGTGTTTCGTGCAATTGTTCGCGCTTAGTCATTATATGACCTCATGGTCCTGGACCTCTTGGCAGACTATAGTACAAGATAGCCAGGTAAAGGATCCATCCTATCCTGTGAGTGGATAGTAAAGTAGCAGTTGACACTGATGAGGTCATCCCTCTGTTTTCATGACTATTAAAGAGGAAGTAAACCCTAATGTGTTTTACTTCCTCTTTTGTTCCCTGGAAACTAAATGCGCAATGGGCTCCATTATCTGCCACTTACCTGCAAACAACCCCGTGCTGTCCCTGCTGGAGGCCGCATCCAATTTCGCCCTTCTTCCTTCCGGGGCCACGGACTCTGGCTCTGTGACTGGCCGGAGTCACGTGACATCAGCTTGGAGGGCCGTTTCTTCACAGTGCATGCGCCGATGACATCATCGGCGCAGTACAGAGTAAATATCTCCTAAATGGCGCAGGTTTAGGAGATATTTACTGTACCTATAGGTAAGTCTTATTATAGTCTTACCTATAGGTACAAATTGAAAATGGAGTTTTACAACCACTTTAATTATTGTGCACAGTGTTAACAACACAGCATTGTGCAAAGTAACAGAACCATGATTATCTCAGAATGCTAACCTTCCCCTTCTAGAGTGCAACGCACTTAAATTAAAACATATTTAAGTATAGTTGATTGAAAAAACCTATGTATAGGTTTTTGGTATGGTATGTCTGGATTTATATATGGTATGTCTGGATTTTTGCTTTCTAATGCCGCGCACGCACGATCGGAATTTCCGTCAGAAAAAACTTGTATGGTTTTTCCGACGGAAATCCGCTCAAGCTTGCACTGCATACACACAGTCACCCAAAAGTTCTCTGAACTGTCGACCGTCAAAAATGCGGTGACGTAACGTACAACACTACGGTGAGCCGAGAAAATGAAGTTCAATGCTTCCAAGCATGCGTGATTTTTTGCGCGTCCGAATTGCATACAGATGAACGCATTTTCGAATAGGAACTTTTCCCGACCAAAAAATAGAGAACATGCTCTCAATCTTTTGCTGGCTGGAATTCCGCCAGCAAAAGACCGATGGAGCATACACACGATCACATTTTCCGACAAAAAGCTCTCATCTGAGTTTTGCTGGCTGCATTTCCAATCATGTGTACGCGGCACAAGAGTGGTTAAGTGGCCAGCAGTTCTGCCTAGCAGTGCTAGGCTTGTTGGTTCGACTACAAACTATGGCACCCCCTGCTTTGAGTTTGTATGTTCTCCCTGTGCCTCTGTGGGTTTCCTCCCACACTCCAAAGATGTGCTAATAGGTTAATTGGCCCTAGTATGTGTATCTATTGTGATATGGAGAATGTTGACTCACATGGTAAATGCTTTTGTACAATGAGTCCACAGCAGACTGGAACTATAGTTAAGGGCCTGGTAGCCGACTTTTATTAAAAAGAAAAACAAATTCTTTATAACATAGGATTTCCCACGCAGAGGGTTTCAGCTTCACACAAAACAAAAATGCCTAGCCAACTGGCTCTTAAAGTGTTTCTAAATCCACAACAGTAAATCAGTCTGTATATGCAGTAAAGCATGTTTGTTATATTCACTGTGCAACCTAAGAGGTTAATCCTCTGCACTGTGTATAAAGACTGTGTGATCCTGTCTTCTCTGATCCTTTCCACTGACTCAAAACAGGTACGGATAGACATAGTTACTGTAGTCGGGCTGCACATGCTCAGTTTGGTGTGTATTACCAGAGATTTTGTTTTTCTTGGGAGAGTACATGTGATCAGCACAGGACCAATCAGCACTATCCAGACAGAGGGTCAGGGATCCTGCAGCCTTAAAGAGGAGGTGAAAAAAAAATAAAAGTCAGCAGCTACAAATACTGTAGCTGCTGGCTTTTAACATTAGGGCACTTACCTGTTCAGGGAGCCCGCGATGAAGGCCCCCCCCTAGCCGATCCTGGTAAGGGAACCAGGCAGTGAAGACTTTCGGCTTCACTCCTGGTTCCCTACTGCGCATGCGCGAAGCGCCCTGCGCTCTCTGATTGGCGAGGGTAGGAGGAGGGGAGCCAAACTTTCGGGAGATCGGGTCGTGGCTCATCTCTGGAAGTGGGGAAGGGGACCTCTCAAAAACAGGTCCCCTGTTCCCTCTCCCCCCTGAAAGTTGCCAAATGTGGCACGGGGGGGGGGGCATAAAAGTGAGAGTTCCACTTTTGGGTGGAATTCTGCTTTAAAGAACAATCACGGGAAAATGAAAACTCCTCCTACAATCTTTAACCAGACACTGATATAAGTCACAAGACTGTTCTAACTGCTGATGAAAAAAAGTTATTTAGCAGTTTATATTTACTAAAACTATTGCAATTCCATGTTCTGTGTACTGTGTGAGACCAGCTATATTGAATGCAGGGTCCTGGGTTTAGTAACACTTTAGGATCACTCAGCGTTAATTGCATTACCTTGCTACACAGGCCCACTTAGCCCCTAGGTAGAGGTTCTCCTGATACCATAGGTGCTCTCATTCTTCTGAGACTCACAGATTCCTCTGGCTCCCCTGGACTCTCTTCCACTTGCCTCAGCTCTAGTCTCCCAGACTCTCACAGCTGGCCCAATTCTCTCAGTCCAATGGCCTGGAACCTTTCCCAAAAGGACTGCTGCCTCGAGGATATTATATTGGTCTCCAGACAGGAGCACACCTCCCTCCTGGCTGCAGAAACTGCAACAACTCCGACTCCACCTGCCTGAAGCTATGCTCAGATCTGCCTTATAATGATCCTGAACACCTGTGCACCAGTGGCGGCATGACCTTGTCAATGAACTGAAGAGAGCCAGGACCACAGTCTCAAAGAAAACCATTAGTAACACACTACGTCGTCCGCACGCACGGTCCCCCTGCCCAAGCCAGCGCATGTCCAGGCCCGTCTGAAGTTTGCCAATGACCATCTGGATGATCCAGAGGAGGAATGGGAGAAGGTCATGTGGTCTGATGAGACAAAAATAGAGATTTATGGTCTAAAATCCACTCGCCGTGTTTGGAGGAAGAAGAAGGATGAGTACAACCCCAAGAACACCATCCCAACCTTGAAGCATGGAGGTGGAAACATCATTCTTTGGGGCTGCTTTTCTGCAAAGGGGACAGGACGACTGCACCGTATTGAGGGGAGGATGGATGGGGCCATGTATCACAAGATCTTGGCAAACAACCTCCTTCCCTCAGTAAGAGCATTGAAGATGGGTCGTGGCTGGGTCTTCCAGCATGACACGACCCGAAACATACAGCCAGGGCAACTAAGGAGTGGCTCCGTAAGAAGCATCTCAAGGTCCTGGAGTGGCCTAGAGAGTCTCCAGACCTGAACCCAATGGAAAATCTTTGGAGGGAGCTGAAAGTCCGTATTGTCCAGCGACAGCCCGAAACCTGAAGGGTCTGGAGAAGGTCTGTATCTAGGAGTGGGCCAAAATCCCTGCTGCAGTGTGTGCAAACCTGGTCAAGGACTACAGGAAACATATGATCTCTGTAATTGCAAACAAAGGTTTCTGTACTAAATATTAAGTTTTGCATTTCTGATGTATTAAATTCTTATGTCATGCAATAAAATGCAAATTAATTACTTAAAAATCATACAATGTGATTTTCTGGATTTTTAGATTCCATCTCTCACAGTTGAAGAGTACCTATGATAAAAATTACAAGCCTCTACATGCTTTGTAAATAGGAAAACCTGCAAAATCGGCAGTGTATCAAATACTTGTTCTCCCCACTGTATATTCTTTAGGGGATACATTAATGTAAATGTGTATAATTATTATCCAAATGTGTACTGATTTTCACTGCTATTAGGAATGTCTGGGAACTTGTAATCTGAGTCTTTCCTAGGGTCCTAATAGATCTAGGGCACTTTGTTAGGGAAGAGTTGTGAGAACCTTCTGTCCCCTTGGAAAGCCTGTCATGTGATAAGCGACATTTTTATCTTGCAGACTGAGCTGGCTGCACAGAACCAATCACATGCATCTTTCTTGCCAAACCAAGTGACTCTAATTGGAAGAGGAACAACTTGTTTCTTTGTGTAGGTCTGCAGGTAAGTGAAGATGACATAACTGCACTGTGAACCATCATCAGCTAAATTTCATAAAAACAAGTTATGGCTGCTTAGAATTTCTTGGACGTGGTGTGATCATTAGAAGGCCATAAACTAAACTGCAGCTTCTCAGTACCTCCAGTCCTCATCTGCTAATAGCTAATCTCCAGTGTGTAAGTCTGCTTTTTATCAGTTCACATATGCTTTGTGTAGTGAATGACTACATGCAGATCAGTGTTGTCCCTAACATGCTCAGAAGTCCACAAACATGCTATTGGTTATAACAAGGCAGAACCTCATGTGTATTGTTAGCTTTCCTGCCAAATTGTGCACCCAAAAATACATTTTGGTCATAGATTTCTCTCTAGGCTTATTTGTTACTTAATTTTGTAGTTATATCCTGATAGAACAAAATGTTACATAAGTTATGCTATCTTTTACTTTTTTTACACTTGGGGTATATTTAAACTCAATAACGAAAATCGTATTTAACCACTTGTCTACTGGGCACATTTACCCCCTTCCTGCCCAGGCTAATTTTCAGCTTTCTTTGCCGGATTTCATCCCACCCGGATCTATAAGAAACCCCCGGGCTCCAGGTTCCAAAGTGGACTTTACTAAATAATGAGGAAACTAAAAAGTCAGTTTCCTCCCAAACAAGCAAATACACTGGAGCCCCTCAACCTGCCTGGTTGAGAATCCTGGACCCATACACTGGTGGGGTACCACACCACCACAATATGTAGGTTTAAAATAAAGGCTTGCCTTCGGGCTCAATAACACAGGTGGCCAGGGATGGAAGTGGTAATAATAGATGTTTGAGCAGTAATACTGCTCCTTAACCCCCCCCCCCCTAAACTGGATGGGGTTGTACACATGTTGCAGCCATGATGTTTTGCTCAGCAGCCATGGAAAAAATGATACTTTATGTTGTGTTTGTTGGCCACTACCACCGCTGAACGCAAGCCACTTAGTTGAACAGGACTGTGCTGCAACTGCCCTGCAACAACATTTAAAGCATGTGGTTGTGGCATGGAGGTGCAGGCTGTCAGTTAGTCAGTAGTTCCAGTCCCCCAATGCCGGTATCCACACAGTACCCCAAATAAATTCTCCCAAACAGAGCATTACTTACTCAGCCAACCTCTGCCTCTCTCAGAGATCATACCTGCTGCTGGGAAGAGGCATGGACTGGCATTTTCTCCCTGGAGTCCTTTCAGCGGCTGGAGAGAAGACAGGGTGGCTGGGCTCACTCCCTCGTGTTGTGGGGGATCTGGGCCGACTGCCCAGCATCCCTGGAGTCAGGGGTGGATCCAGGGGGGGGCAACAGGGCAATTGCCACCCCCGAGAAATTTGTTGCCGGCTGGGTGACATAGCGGGCGGCTCCGCTAGCGGGTGACATAGCGGGCGGCTCCGCCGGCAGGTGACATAGCTGGCGACTCAGCCGGCGGGTGACATAGCCGGCGGCTCCGCTGGCGGGTGACATAGCCGGCGGCTCCTCGGGCAGGTAACATAGCCAGCGGACCAGGTGGTGCGGTTTGTGAGTGGGCGGCGCGATTTGTGGGCGGGCCGGGCTGCCAGGTGACTCAGTGTTTTGGAAGCTGGCCAATCAGTTAGCCAGGGGCAGGGGAGCAGAGAGATGAGATCATCTCTCTCCGCCAGCCCTGCATCCCTGCAGTAACTTCCGCCCTCAGTGGGCAGGCAGCAGAGAGATTACATTATCTCTCTGCTGCCTGACTCAGTCTGGGAGTCTGGGACACAGCAAGAGACAACCAAAACACCACCTCAACAGGCAAGTGACAATCGACAAGATGTGGCAGGTGACATGGCAAGTGACAATCCGCAATATGTGGCAGGTGATGTGGCAAGTGACAATCCGCAATGTGTGGCAGGTGACGTGGCAAGTCGCAATCCGCAAGGTTTGGCAGGTGACGTGGCAAGTGGCAATCCGCAAGATGTGGCAGGTGACGTGGCAAGTGACAATTCACAAGGTGTGGCAGGTGACATGGCAATCCGCAAGGTGTGGCAGGTGACGTGGCAAGTGACAATTCACAAGGTGTGGCAGGTAACGTGGCAATCCGCAAGGTGTGGCAGGCGATGTGGCAAGTGACAATCTGCATCTGGTGGCAGGCAAGTGACAATCCACAAGGTGTGGCAGGTGACGTGGCAAGTGACAATCTGCATCTGGTGGCAGGCAAGTGACAATCCACAAGGTGTGGCAGGCGATGTGGCAAGTGACAATCTGCATCTGGTGGCAGGCAAGTGACAATCCACAAGGTGTGGCAGGCGATGTGGCAAGTGACAATCTGCATCTGGTGGCAGGCAAGTGACAATCCACAAGGTGTGGCAGGCGATGTGGCAAGTGACAATCTGCATCTGGTGGCAGGCAAGTGACAATCCGCAACGTGTGGCAGGTGACGTGGCAAGCGACACACTTAGGGCACCCACTGATTCTGCATTATGGTGAGTTGAACTATTTCATTTTATATTACAATGTAATTATAGAAATAATGTGTTTCAATCATCCTAACACTGTAACAACCATGGTGCTGGGATGATTGAAGCGCCAACACCAGCCGTTTCCCCGATAAATTGCCCACAAAAAAAAATGATTTTCTGGCAGTGCCCCTCCCGAGACAAGACTCTGGATCCGCCCAGCCTTGCAAAGCATGGCTGACATCCTCCTGTCTCAGTGCCTCACCATTTTCTGGGGTTGTGTCAGTGGAGACCGAAGTCCCATCCAGTTTCACAGGAACTCCCTCTTCTGTTAGTTGAGGGCAAAGGCTAGCAGCACTCTGCCCTGTTGCCAGCCTTTCTGCTGGATTGCTGGCATCATTCTGGGGTGAAAAAACAAAAAAAACTGCGCTATATAGTGAAATGTGAAAAAATAGTATATGCAATAAACACACACATGTATATCACTGATATCAAATCAGTGATGCAAAAATAGTAGCAAAGTTCGTTGGTGTAAGGAAAACAAGAGAAGTCCCCTAACAGTTCTCGGTGAGATTCCAGTGAGGAATAGAAAACGAGCACACCCTGCACAGTGAACCTCCACCACCAAGCATATGTGCTTACCAGATGGAAAGCATAAATAAGCACATCTCAGGACCACATCCAGGTAGGGCTGCTATACAATGGAGACATTCCTCTGGATACCACTATGGATGTTGAGCATGAAAGCTGGATCCCGGTATGTTATCTCCAATCTCCCTCCGTATAACGTGGCTCCAAACAACCAACTGGTACAACTGAGGTTCCTATCAAATGCTGGAGGCTGCTATTATCATACTGCTGCTGGGAAGGGAAGCCTGCTGCTATATCTCCCTTACCCTCATCTGGCTACTGGGGGGACATGTTTCTGGTACTGTCTACCAGGTGCACGGATCCTTGCTGGGGAGGCAAGACCGCCACCTTCTCACCCCAGGCCTCCAAAACTGCCGCATTTGTAGGGCAGAGGTCTTGTACCCTCTGTCCAGTTGTCAGTGCTTCAGTTGGAGAAGTTTCTGGTAACTCCACAGATGCTGCTTGCAGGAAATCCCATGTCTCTGTCAGTATTGTGGGAGAAAGGCCGATTGCCTCTTCTCTCAGGGAAGCTGAAGCTGCTGTTGGTGCCGGGCAGAGCTCATTGCCGTTTGGCCCTGATGCCAGCTCTTCTGCTGAAGGTTCACCAGGTTGTTCTTCCTCAGCAGAAAAATCTATCAGATCCCCAGTCTCTATAACTGGTGTCTGGGGATAGAGGCTCACCATCTCCTGTCTGTAGAACCCAGAAGATGTTATTGGTGCTGGGCAGAGGTTAGCAGAGCTCTGCCCTGTTGTCAGCACTTCAGCTTTGGGGACGGCAATCTCCAGAGTTTCTACTGACGATTCTCTGGCATGCTGCTGAACGTGTTCTAGCAGTTTCCTGTATGCCCTTTCCATATGCTGTTCTTTCCTTAGCAAATAGTGCAGAAGCTCTGAGACCCTTGCAAGACCGAGCATAACCTCTCTATAATCTTGTAGGTCTTCAAGGGTAAGTTCTCCTTCATCGCCAAACAAAAAACTATCTGTAAGGCTCTTCCACTACAAATTCAGGGCCGCCAAAATCATATAACTCCGGAGAGCATTCTGTTGTCTCCCCTAAATATTCCTGCTCTGCGTGCCATTGCAGAGCCCGATAACGATTGTCTAGCTCTATCTCCTGCTGGACCAGCTTATCCAATTCGGACACTCATTGGTCCAGCGGCCGCTCTCCCAGGAATGGCATCCGTAACTCCCGTTGGTCACTGGCTCTTTGCTCTGGGTTTGGAAAGCACTTGCTCTATTGAATACCAGTGACCTGGAGGGCTCCAATCCAGAGCTCCACCTGAATCTGCTGTCTGAGCTCCGGGTATTAATCCCTAGACACAGTCCTGGAGTATGCTGAAAGGACAATCTGCAGCAGCCCCAGGAACTCTGATGCCAGATCCATATCTCCGCTGGGGTGACCAAAGTCTGTAATCCTGATCTTGGATCCAGGTGGAGGTTTGGATGTCCCAGACTGCAGGAAGCGTCCCACTGCTTGCCACCAATGTAAATGTCCCACACTCCGCTTGAGTGCTTTCGTCATATACCGCATCCTCCAGTCTGAATATAGATATTAGATATTAACCACATTTTACAACCAGGAACAAGGCAGGACTCGTTTGGCTGCAAGCTGGAACATGAACTGTTTATTGAAACACATGTAACAACAGATATCCACTAAGAGACAATGCCCCCTCCCTTGGATTCAGGGCGGGGTAAACTGTCCAATCAGCAATAAGGAACACAAATATCCATCCCATAATACATTTCTCACAAGGCAGATACAAATAATAGAACAATGGAATACAGCCACGCCTCCAAACGACCCCAGCAAAGAGTCCAACACCATGAGACAACACACAATATATACATATATACAACATTCCAGTGTGACTGTACAGCGAGTCCAAATAGCACAGATCAGACTGGGGTTCTCGGTCACCCTGTGCCCCTAATGGACACAGGGTGATTTACACATAAATTTGGAAAAATGCCGCGCCAACTCTAAATGGGAAGCAGCCAATACCACAATCAGACTAATTGTACAACAAATGAAACATTAATGTGTGGCGCTAATAACTGAACAAGTGCGTGTATAGTCCCAAATGTGATGGTGGCTTTTTTAGAAAAATAGACGAAAGAGAAATATGTAATCACACATATAAAAAATATATATGAAAACGATACCCGCCACAGGACTACTGTGGCTCATAGGTGAGGTCATAAACAATATTGGTGACAAAAAAAATCGGTATGTCGCACTAATTGCAACATCCCAGTGATGAAATACACAAACTAAGTGAAAAGGTGAGATTAATCAATGAAAATGACTAATCTAGTGCATTACTATAACATAATAGTAATAGGTGAATATATAAGGTTGACAATAGCACATGTAAACCTCAAATATTAGCATATGGGTATACTATGGTGCATCTATAGTCCATAGCCATCTGCAAGGTGAACACTCATGAAGGTAAAAATATGGCGCTGTCGATACTTATAGTCCTAATTGCTTCTCAACCTGATGTGAGAGATGTGATGACATATGAGGTATTATCTTCTCCAAACCAAACTTCAAATCAAGAAAAATACAATGCCCTTAACAGAAGTGATGGACTCACAGGCCGTTGGCGGTGAGTCAAAGAGGCTTGTACCGTCAAGCGGTGAGGATGGATCTAATGCCAATAGATCGGATATACTTGGTAGGGAAGAAAAGCCTGGGAACTTGCTCGCTGTTGGAGAAGATGGATCAAGCCGGACTTCTTGCTGGCTGAGTTTCCTGTTCAGGGGCTGGCTTGAATCGCTAAACGAGCTCTACTCGATCATCGGCAATTTCCATGGTGTGACAAGGTGTGTCATACCCCAGCAGACGTCTAAGAGGACGAAACGCGTTGGGTCTTTGCTACCCTAGCTACTTTTACTGCGCTGTTTAGTTCAATTGAACCAAAATTTTACCGCCCATATTTTTATTATATGTTGGAAAAACTTTTTTATACCAATAAATTTTCCATTCTTATCGGATTTACACCATGTGGAGGTTTTTCTTTCTCTCCTTGAAACACCATGGAAATTGCCGATGATTGAGTAGAGCTCGTTTAGCGATTCAAGCCAGCCCCTGAACAGGAAACTCAGCCAGCAAGAAGTCCGGGCTTGATCCATCTTCTCCAACGGCGAGCAAGTTCCCAGGCTTTTCTTCCCTACCAAGTATATCCGATCTATTGGCATTAGATCCATCCTCACCGCTTGACGGTACAAGCCTTTTTGACTCACCGCCAACGGCCTGTGAGTCTATCACTTCTGGTAAGGGCATTGTATTTTTCTTGATTTGAAGTTTGGTTTGGAGAAGATAACACATCATATGTCAGCACATCTCTCACATCAGGTTGAGAAGCAATTAGGACTATAAGTATCGACATCACCATATTTTTACCTTCATGAATGTTCATCTCGCAGATGGATATGGACTATAGATGCACCATAGTATACCCATATGCTAATAATTGAGGCATGTTTACATGTGCTATTGTCAACCTTATATATTCATTATATATTCACCTATTACTATTATGTTATAGTGATGCACTAGATTATTCATTTTCATTGACTAATCTCACCTTTTCACTTAGTTTGTGTATTTCATCACTGAGATGTTGTAATTAGTGCGACATACCGATTTTTTTTGTCACCAATATTGTTTATGGCCTCACCTATGAGCCACAGTATTCCTGTGGCGGGTATCGTTTTTCATATATATTTTTTATATGTGTGATTACATATTTCTCTTTCGTCTACTTTTCTAAAAAAGTCACCATCACATTTGGGAACTATACACGCAATTGTTCAGTTATTAGTGCCACACATTAATGTTTCATTTGATTTACACATAGGAGGGGTGGGGGGAGCTGGACAAGGAGTTTCCAGAGATCTCCAAGGTAAGTTGGGTTGCACAAGCCCCCCACCCAAAGTGACTCCCGTCACAAGAAGAATCGGTAATGCTCTGTGCAAAACCATTGCACATGGCAAGTAAGTATAACATGTTTGTTATTTAAAAAAATTAACCTTTACAAACACTTTAAGACAGGAGGTGAGGAAGCAACATATGAAGCCTCTCAGCTGATCTCCTAATATTGCTACACTACATATGCAAAGTGGGCTCTTTACAGCCTTGAAACTTCTCTGGTATATAGAACAAGGGTGCCCAAGGGGACTTTGAGAGACACAAACAATGTTTTTTATAAAAAAAAATACAAATTTTATTCCAACAAAAATATCTTAAAAAAGTTCTTTACTAATTTTTAAATCTTATAACATTTTTTCTGATAAATACACATAGGATAGCAATAGGTACATGGATCATAACATGACTAGTTTTCCAAGGAACATATGCTTGTGTATTTGAATCTCAAAGCATTTTGCGAGATAGCACTCACTTCATTAGGAGAAATACACTTAAATATCTGAATGCAGAGACCAGAAAAATAAGAAGTTGTTGGAATAAAATTTGTATTTTTTTTATAAAAAACATTGTTTGTGTCTCTTAAAGTCCCCTTGGGCACCCTTGTTCGATATTTCTGTATATATATATAGGGACTGAGACACATTAGCCAATATATTTGAAACATCTCTGGATCTGTGAGGTGACTATCACGGGAGAATTTGGGAGGGGGGATGCTGAAGTGCAGGCTGTGAAGCGCTGAAAATGGCACCCCCTTTAAAAATAAAAGAAATAGCAGAAAGGGGGTAGGAGGAGTAAATTTAACTAAAGTATCAAAAGGGAATGAAGGTCCACTTTAAGCTTTAGATATTTTAAATGGCAGGGACTCCAAAGATTATCTAATATAATGAAGGATGAGCTCAAGCGTGTTCGCAACTGCACGTGCAGAGCCCGCCAGGAAGTCGGCACTGGGCTAATCACAGGCAGTGAGACATTTTCCCGATCTGTGCAGCCCTGGATTGTGAAAATGTCTCACTGCCTGTGATTAGCGTGGTGCAGTGCCGACTTCCTGGCGGGCTCTGCACGTGTGGTTGCGAACACGCCTGAGCTCACCCTTAAAGGAAGACGCCTACTCAGTAGCATCCATTGCATCAATTCTTTATTGGCTACATGGCAGAATACATTAATAACATGCTAATGCATTTCATCTAAAGCCTTACTCATAGCATACCCTATGAGTAAGGCTTTGGCCAAAATGCGTTAGCATGTTACTGATGCATCCTGCCATGTAGCCAATAAAGAATTAATGCAATGGATGTCACTAGGTTCATTATATTAGAGATTATCGCTACATTCTAAAGGTATTTGGGCAAGACCACTGGTTTCCAGGCTTCTAGGTAATTTATGGTAGAGCATGTTTCCTTTGTTGGACTCCAAAGATTTTGCCAATAAAATTGTATTTTAGGGATTGTTTGCACAATGTTGCACTTGTACATTTTTTAAATCAGCATTTCTCAATCTTTTTAACACATGGGAATTTGAATAGCTTTCCGGTCTCAGGGTTAATGGTTACTCACACAACATTAGCATGATGGTCACTGGGAAGAATGCTCTTCAAACTTGTGGTCAGAGGAAAGAATCCCCCTTTACAGATAACTAAAAGGTTTACTGGTGTCAGTGGTTACTTTTCTAAAGGTCAGAAATTGCTCAAGGAACCCCTAGAGGAGCCCTGGTTGAGAAAGGGAGATTTACAGAATTACATAGAAATGTGTGGTACATATTTAGTATGTATTAATTCATATACAGTAAAACCTTGGTTTGAGAGTAACTCGGTTTGAGAGCGCTTTGCAAGGCAAGCAAAATTTTTAAATACATAGCTATACAAGCGATGTCATGATATACAAGTAGCGTCATGTCACAACTGAGTATAAAAGAGAAGAGAGTCGCCTCCAAGTGTAGCAATATGGTTACATTTAATGAAGGTACAACATTTAGCAACTCACATGGTTGATGATTAAAACAGGCACATCTAAGTATGCAGGCTTCCGGGGTAAAGCTATTCACATAGACAATCCTCCATACCGCCATTGATGTCGTGTCTTCCACGCTGTGCTCCACAAGCGATTCAATCGCTCTACTGCAGGGTAGTCTTCCCGGTCACGATTGCAGACTGACAGTAGTGAGAGCCGGCGGTGCAGTGGTGGTCTATGTGGACAGCTTTACCCCGGATGCTTGCATACTTAGGTGTGCCTCTTTTAATCATCAACCATATGAGTTACTAAATGGTTTACCTTCATTAAATGTGACCATATTGCTACACGTAGAGGTGCTTCTCTTCTCTTTTATACTCTGTAGCTCCTGCTGGATTTTGTTTCTAATCCCCTTGTGGAGGCTGCCATTTGTGGATGGACATTTTATGGTTATACAACCTATCACATTGCTATAATCTTTTTTAAAAAGACTATAAACTGAAGGACTTATGAATAAATGGTTGTGGAACGAATCATTGTAGTTTCCATTATTTCTTATGGGGAAGTTTGCTTTAATATACAAGTGCTTTGAATTACAAGCATGTTTCTGGAACTAATTATGCTCGCAATCCAATTTTACTGTACAGTATATTGCAATGATAATATAAAGTGCATGGGCCAAACATAATAGTAACCCCTATCCCACTGACTGAGTTGCATGCGTGGGCACATTGTCTCAGCTTTGCTACTGTGGGCTGTGACCCATGTAGTATCCATGTAAATCCAGCCCTGTTTATCAGTGTGGTCTACATGGTTAAGTTACAGACCAATTTGATGATATAAAGGTATAAAATGAAAGCATATGTAGTGTATACATTTACCTTCACTAAACTCAACTGAGGCTAATGTGCCATATGCTGCTTGTACACAGACCATATTGTCTTACAACATCCATGATTTCACATTTCACTTAGTAACAATTAAAATTCTGGAAAAAAAAAGTAATAATATTTTCCTAAAAGCAGCATAAACCATTTCATATTTATCATCCTTTTAATTTAATGCCAAACACCTAACACATGGACATACAGTACAAAATATGTTATAAATAGAAGGCGGGTTAGAAAAACATATGGGGTTGCCTTTTCTCCAGAGAATTTCTGAGGCTTTGCCATTATGCATACAACAAATATTTCACATACCAGTAACAGATTTAAATATTCAGTGAGGTTAAAAGGGTTGAAGTAGGGTTGTTCTCTGCACACAAATTATCTTCTAATAAATTTGCTCCTGTGTCCTGTCATCTCTTCGCCATATACCATTCACCAGCCAATTGTGCTATTATTGTATGGCTGCCACCATTTTGCTGATGACTGTAATTTCCAGGAATTAAGCAGGAAATATTATTATTAAAGTAATCACTGGCACAATTGCATCCATAAAGCCTCCTCTATTAATTCATGCTTGGCAAGGTCACAATTATGACATCAAATTGATTTTTTCCCCCTTTGTTCGATATTTGCAAAGGATACTGGCAACGTATATACTGAGCTAGTAACACTAAACACAAGACTTGTTGTAATTATCCTGTAGCCATTATTGATCAAAGTATAATAAAGGTTTAATACTGATGTGAAATGGATGAGTTTGACCTTTAAATGTCAGTCGCGTCCAGAAGATCAGCAATGTTTCGTTTTGTATTAACCTGCTGTGAAAACAGCACATCTAACAATTTATCATTTAAAGTTCCTTTAATTGGATTATTATTTTCCACAGTTCAACTGCTGTCTGTTTATGTTCACTCATTTAAAGAGGGATGTGCCGAAATGATGTCTGGGGAATTGATCTTCTGATGATGACTAATGAAGATCAAAGGCAATGATGATCATTTTCTGGTCCAAATTAAATAGCTGAACTTGAAACCACTGTAAGTAAGGCAGACCCTTAAAGCCCCCTAAGGTGGGAGGAGTCTTTATTCTATTTATTGTATTCATTTATGTAGCATGAATATATTGTGCAGTGGTTTGACAGAGGGATAGCTGGATTTATACTTTCTATAATATGATGCAGTGCTTGAAAGTCTAGGAGCGTCATGAAAGATCATGAAATATAGCTGCTGATGATTAGCTTGGAGAGGTAGCAATGGAAGTAGTTTGGGTATCTTGTAGAGATGTGTGTGGGATGGAGACAGAGATGCTTGTTTTTATAACCATACAGTTTAACCGCCAACAGTTCTTTTCCTTATAAAAGCATGGCCCCAAAATGACAGTATTGTGACCACACCCCCAACTTTCCACCATATTGGTGCTATCCCCATGCATATTATTTAGTTTATAGTGTAAAGCCGAATGTCTGGTGGCATGGGCTGGTTCAATAGAAACTGGCCGACATTTGCACTAGAGTCAGTACAACACAAGCTGTTCAGTCATTCGATGTGTTTCATTCTATTGGACATCATCTGGGGTGTGAGATGATGTCCAATAGGATGAAACGTGTCGGATGACGCTTGTGAGTCATTGCAGTCTCTTTCTTGATGCATCTTTGTATTTTATATGTGCTTATCAAGCCAACTTGTGTAAGTATACATCTGTTTTTACAATAAAAACAGTTTTACACTAAGTGTTGCCGTTTATTCCCTACATACGTGTTCGGGAGCGGCCTTCCTTTCTGATGTTTGCTGTTCATTGGGAATTTTTTTGGTTAAAGTGGAACCTCTTCATTCAACCAGTGATGGCGTGTATACAGATCATCCATCCGATACAGCAGGACAAGGTTGAGGTGTTACCTCACATATGCTTGGTTGACTCATTACACACCAGTATATGAGTCCACAGTTTCTGGTAAGAGTGTCCATTTTACTAGGTGGTGGATTGCACAAACCAGTGGCCAGTGTTTTTTCTACTGTACCTTCATATGGGTATCTTCATCTTCACCTAAGGATTTCATTTGCTCGGTGGACTTTTTTTCATGGACTTTTTTCTTTCATTTATTGATTTATGAACATTTCTTTTGGAGTTTTTGAACTTGAATCACTCATTGCTTATTTTGTTTATTGATCAGAACACAGCAGTAAGTATTAACTGTCTTCTTTGCAGGGGGCACTTCTTTCTTTTCTAGAAAAGTGTACCCTGTCACCAACTTGGAGGGGATGATAAGGGACTATATACAATACTTTAGTAATAATAACGGTATCATTAGTAGTAATCAGCATGAATTTATGAAGAATCGTTCTTGCCAGACCAATCTATTAACCTTCTATTGAGAAGTGAGCAGCCTTCCAGATAAAGGAAGGCCTGTAGATGTGGTGTATCTGGATTTTGCAAAGGCACTTGATACAGTTCCCCACAGACCGTTACTATACAAACTAAGGTATGTCGGCATGGACCATAGGGTGGGTACCTGGATTGAAAACTGGCTACAGGGGCGAGCCCAAAGGATGGTGATAAATAGCGAGTACTCTTCTGAATGGTCTGGTGTGGAAAGTGGGGTCCCCCAGGAATCTTGTCCTGGGACCAATTCTGTTTAATTTGTTCATAAACGATCTAGAGGATGGGATAAACAGCTCAATCTCAGTATTTGTGGATGATACAGAGGTAAGCAGGGCAATAACTTCTATGCAGGATGTGGAAACCTTACAAGAAGACCTAAATAAAATAATGGGGTGGCTAAATACATGGCAAATGAGGTTTAATGTTGAAAAATGTAAGGTATTGCATTTGGGTGGCAAAAATATGAAAGCAAGTTACTCGCTAGAAGGAGAAGCTCTGGGGGAATCTAGGATGGAAAAGGACCTGGAGGTCCTAGTACAACCCCTGGCAAAAATTATGGAATCACCAGTCCCTGAGGATGTTCCTTCAGTTGTTTATTGTTGTAGAAAAAAAGCAGATCACAGACATGACCAAAAACTAAAGGCATTTCAAATGGCAACTTTCTGGCTTTAAGAAACACTAAAAGAAATCAAGAAAAATAATTGTGGTGGCCAGTAACAGTTAGATTTATAGAACAAGCGCGGGGAATAAATTATGGAATCACTCAATTCAGAGGAAAAAATTATGGAATCATGAAAAACAAACAAACAAAATAACACTCCAACACATCACTAGTACTTTGTTGCACCACCTCTGGCTTTTATAACTGCTTGCAGTCTCTGAGGCATTGACTTAATGAGTGATAAACAGTACTCTTCATCAATCTGGCTCCAGCCTTCTCTGATTGCTGTTGCCAAATCATCTTTGCAGGTTGGAGCCTTGTCATGGACCATTTTCTTTAACTTCCACCACAGATTTTCAATTGGATTGAGATCCGGACTGTTTGCAGGCCATGACATTGACCTTATGTGTGTTTCTTCAAGGAATTTTTTCACAGTTTTTGCTCTATGGCAAGATGCGTTATCATCTTTATAAATGATTTCATCATCCCCAAACATCCTTTCAATAGATGGGATAAGAAAAGTGTCCAAAATGTCAATGTAAACCTGTGCATTTATTGAAGATTTAATGACAGCCATCTCCCCAGTGCCTTTACCTGACATGCAGCCCCATATCATAATTGACTGTGGAAATTTGCATGTTTTCTTCAGACAGTCGTCTGCATAAATTTCATTGGAACGGCACCAAACAAAAGTTCCAGCATCATCACCTTGCCCAATGCAGATTCGAGATTCATCACTGAATATGACTTTCATCCAATCATCCACAGTCCACGATTGCCTTTCCTTAGCTCATTGTAACCTTGTTTTTTGTGTTTAGGTGTTAGAGATGGCTTTCTTTTAGCTTTTCTGTATGTAAATCCCATTTCCTTTAGGCGGTTTCTTACAGTTTGGTCACAGATGTTGACTCCAGTTTCCTCCCATTTGTTCCTCATTTGTTTTGTTGTACATTTTCTGTTTTCAAGGCATATTGCTTTAAGTTTTCTGTCTTGACGCTTTGATGTCTTCCTTGGTCTACCAGTATGCTTGCCTTTAACCACCTTCCCATGTTGTTTGTATTTGGTCCATGTTTTAGACACAGCCGACTGTGAACAACCAACATCTTGTGCAACACTGCGTGATGATTTACCCTCTTTACCTACATACTAACAAGCAGATTTAATCTGATGCAGGTGTTAGTGTTTGTAATGAAAATTTACAGTGTGATTCCATAATTTTTTCCTCAGAAATGAGTGATTCCATAATTTATTCCCTGTGCTTGTTCTATAAATCTAACTGTTTCTGGCCACCACAATTATTTTTCTTGATTTCTTTTAGTGTTTCTTAAAGCCAGAAAGTTGCCATTTGAAATGCCTTTAGTTTTTGGCCATGTTTGTGATCTGCTTTTTTTCTACAACAATAAACATCTGAAGGAACATCCACAGGGACTGGTGATTCCATAATTTTTGCCAGGGGTTGTAGTTGACAGGCTCAGCAAATACCAAGCTGCTGCAAGCAAAGCACAAAATATTGGCATGCATTAAAAAGGGGATTCACTCCAAAGATAATACAATCATTCTCCCACTCTACAAGACTCTGGTCCGGCCACATCTTGAGTATGCCGTCCAGTTCTGGGTCCCAGACCTCAGGAAGGATGTACTGGAACTGCAAAGAGTCCAGAGAAGGGCAACAAAGCTAATAAAGAGACTTGAAAAGTGTGAAGTGTAGCTAAACCCATTGATTTACCTGTTTCTCAAAAAGCATGCCATGAATGGTAACTGTCCCAAGTGTTTGTTCTATCCATCAGATAGCTGGGGTCATAACCTACCACATGCGTAGCACCATGGTAACTGCAGAATAGACAGAGGCTAATATGGCAGCTCCCTTGACTGTAAGGATGGGAGGGTTTATTTCCATTTTAACCTTTGTCTTTATAACCTTTTATGTTTCTCCCAGAGGAGTGTCACTTTAATAACAAATTTGAGTCTTCTGGGGTTGCCCACTCACATCCAAGATGGCACCCCCCAGCAGGAGTCTCAGGGCTTTTGGATGTCTACATAAGGGAGGCTTTAAATACCATAATATGTTAGTGAGTATAATATGTTAAATGCACATACAATATCTCACAGAAGTGAGTACACCCCTCACATTTTGTAAATATTGTGTTATATCTTTTCATGTGACATCACTGAGAAAATGACACTTTGCTACAATGTAAAGTAGTGAGTGTACAGCTTGTATAACAGTGTAAATTTATTGTCCCCTCAAAATAACACAACACACAGCCATTAATGTCTAAACCGCTGGCAACAAAAGTGAGTACACCCCTAAGTGAAAATGTCCAAATTGGGCCTAAAGTGTCAATATTTTGTGTGGCCACCATTATTTTCCAGCACTGCATTAACCCTCTTGGGCATGGAGTTCACTAGAGCTTCACAGGGTGCCACTGGAGTCCTCTTGGACTCCTCCATGATGACATCACAGGGCTGGTGGATGTTAGAGACTTTGTGCTCCTCCACCTTCCATTTGAGGATGCCCCACAGATGCTTAATAGAGTTTAGGTCTGGAGACATGCTTGGCCAGTCCATCACCTTTACCCTCAGCTTATTTAGCAAGGCAGTGGTTGTCATGGAGGTGTGTTTGGGGTTGCTATCATGTTGGAATACTGCCCTGCGGCCCAGTCTCCAAAGGGAGGGGATCATGCTCTGCTTCAGTATGTCACAGTACATGTTGGTATTCATGGTTCCCTCAATGAACTGTAGCTTCCCAGTGCCGGCAGCACTCATGCAGCTCCAGACCATGACACTCCCACCACTATGTTTGACTGTAGGCAAGACACACTTGTCTTTGTACTCCTCACCTGGTTGCCGCCACACATGCTTGACACCAACTGAACCAAATAAGTTTATCTTGGTCTCATCAGACCACAGGACATAGTTCCTGTAATCCATGTCCTTAGTCTGCTTGTCTTCAGCAAACTGTTTGCGGGCTTACTTGTGCATCATCTTTAGAAGAGGCTTCCTTCTGGGACGACAGCCATGCAGACCAATTTGATGCAGTCTGAGCACTGACAGGCTGACCCCACCCCCACCCCCTCAACCCCTGCAGCAATGCTGGCAGCACTCATACGTCTATTTCCCAAAGACAACCTGGTCGACCATGGGGAGGCCTGTTCTGAGTGGAACCTGTCCTGTTAACCGGTTGCGGACCAGCCGCCGCAGTCTTACTGTGGCAGGTTGGCTCCGCTGCGCAAAATCACTTTATATTACATGATCTCGCGGGGCTTGGATAGCAGGCGTTCTTATTTTCCGTGAGTCCGACCGCAGGTGTCGATGTCCACGGGGATACCTGCAATCATCTCAGAGAGAGGAAGAACTGCCTAGTGACAGGACACTGATCACAGCTCCCTGTAATCGGGAGCGATAATCAGTGTCGTGACAAACGTAGCCCACCCCCCTCACAGTTAAAACACATCCCTAGGACACACTTAACACCTGCAGGTTAACCCCTTCACTGCCAGTCACATTTACACAGTAATCAATGCATTTGTAATCGCACTGATCGCTGTATAAATGTAAATGGTCCAAAAATAGCACCAAAAGTGTCCGATCTGTCCACCATAATGTCACAGTCACAATAAAAATTGCTGATCGCCGCCATTACTAGTAAAAAAAAATATATTAATAAAAATGCCATAAACCTATCCCCTATTTTGTAGACGCTATAGCACAAACCAATCAATAAATGCTTATTGCGATTTTTTTTTTTTTTACCAAAAATATGTAGAAGACTACATATTGGCCTAAATTGAGGAAAAAAATGTTTTTTCATATATTTTTTGGGGATATTTGTTATAGCAAAAAGTAAAAAAATATTGCTTTTTTTTCAAAATTGTCTCTCTTTTTTTGTTTATAGCGCAAAAAATAAAAACCGCAGAGGTGATCAAATACCACCAAAAGAAAGCTCTATTTGTGGGAAAAAAAGGACGTCAATTTTGTTTGGGAGCCACATCGCACAACCGCGCAATTGTCAGTTAAAGCAACGCAGTGCCGAATCGCAAAAAGTGCTCTGGTCTTTGGCCAGCCAAATCCTCCGGGGCTGAAGTGGTTAAACCGCTGTATGGTCTTGGCCACCAGACCTTGTAACACTAACGAGTCACATGACACCGGGGAGGGAAAATGGCTAATAGGGCCCAATTTGGACATTTTTACTTAGGGGTGTACTCACTCTTGTTGCCAGCGGTTTAGACATTAATGGCTGTGTGTTGAGTTATTTTGAAGGGACAGCAAATTTACTTTGTTATACAAGCTGTACACTCACTACTTTTTACACTGTAGCAAAGTGTCATTTCTTCAGTGTTGTCACATGAAAAGATATAATAAAATATTTACGAAAATGTATGGTTGTATTCACCTTTGTGCGATACTGTATATTAAAAAGGTTTTTGTTGATAAGCATGGTCTGGTGACAGGGCCTCTTTTACAAGCTGTCTACCATTTTTATGATGTTTACTTTCATATGCACATTACTGTTGTCACTTCATACAGTAAAAAAATATTCTTACTAAAACATCCCCAAGCTTCATCTGTTTTTTCACTGTGTTTTGATAATGAATATGTCTCTGCAGTGTGAAATGAATGGCTTTAGTAGGTGATAAAAGAGGAGATCAGCTCATAAACTCTACAGCCTCCACACATCATTTACGATTGGTCAATGCTGTTCATCGATCTGCAAAGGAAGCTGTTTGAGAACTCAGCAATTTACCTGGAAGAAGATAAAAAGATATAGGTATTGGTGTCCTTAAATCCTCTCTTATAGGCAATGTCATCACCTATTGTGGATGAGCATAATAGACAATGACGCCATTGTGTAATACTATAGTCAACAATTTTCTTTGCTTGGAACATCAGCTAACCACTGTCTGATCTATTAATAAAAGGTTCAGATATGTTCCACCCATTTTCTCTGTTTTAAACCTTAACAAAATTTACTTTTCAGTTGCAGTTTCATCTTTTTTTCCACTTCCACATCTGGATAGTAAATGGCATTTTTTTTTAACAATTTAGGGATGAGGTGCACAAGACTTTAAAGATTATATATACAAAACTAGAATTATATTGCATGACCCATGATTTCTGCATGGCTCAGTGCCTCCTTATAAAGATCTAGTTGATTGAAAATCCAGATTACCTGCAAACTGGCCAAGACAATCTTTCAGTTAACTTTAGTTTTCAGTGAACTTTTGTATTACTTTTTTCTCAGCTGATTATATATTGCATTAATGTGAGTGAAGAAAAGTCAAATCCTTTTATATTTCAGAAAGCAAAAATACATTAATATAGTTACATAATTCAGTTTAAAAAAGATATGCATCCACTGAGTAACAAAAACTTTCAAGCCCCGTACACACGATCGGACATTCCGACGGGAAATGTTCGATGACAGGCTGTTGTCGGTAAATCCGACCGTGTGTATGCTCCATTGGACATATGTTGTCAGACTTTCCGCCAACAAATGTTGGCTAGCAGGTTCTCAAATCTTCCATGGACAAATGTGTGTTGCTGGATTTTCCGAGCGTGTATACACAAGTCCGTGTCCGACAAAAGTCCAAAGTACAAACACGCATGCTCGGAAGCAGAAGTGGTCGGTCTTGTAAATTAGCATTTGTAATGGAGAATTAACATTCGTGATGTGGCAAATTATGAAATCTCCAAATGCAGCGCACAATTCTCTTCTTCTTTAATGGGATAATAATGAAGCTGCTTTGTTGGTGACACTGATGGAGTTATTGCAAACGAATTCTCAAAGGCTTTTTTTTCTAGTGATATCAAGAATAATATTATTATTATTATGATCCAGGGGGGGCAACAGGGCAATTGCCCCCCCCCCCCCCCCGAAGCACACACTGACACTCTGAAATTGAATGTTATTTATATCCTGCCGCTCCGCTCCGGCCGCTGTGCCGGCCCGAGTCTCTCTCTCTCTCATGTGCCGATCATCAGCGAGAGAGAGACTCGCGTGTGGTACGGGCGGCGGCGGGCGGTCAATAACACTGAAGGAAGGAGGTGGGTGGAGCCTCTTCCCTGCACTCGTTGCTAGACGCCACGCGGCCCTGGCGTTAGCAACGAGTGACGTCAGTCAGGTCAGCGTCAGTCACACTCTCAGCCGAGCCGACCGGCGGCTGGTGTGAGTGTGACTGTGATGTGACACAGCCTGCCCTGGAGCGGCGCCTCCTAATCCTATACATACAGCATACAGCAGAGTGAGTCTCAGAGAGAGCAGACAGCAGCCAGTAACTCAGTGAGTGTGGCTGAGTCTGTGACACAGCAGGCAGCCTGGAGCGGCGCCTCCGAGGAGTCCTATCCTATATGATACAGCAGACAGCTGAGCTGAGTGTCCGGCAGCTCCGTGTGAGGGCGGGCAGGCAGGCAGGCGGGAGAGAGAGCGGATTGGACGGGCGTCTCCGTGTGTGGATGGGCGGGTGAAACTAAGGCTGAGCAGGCTAGGTGTGTGTGTGGGGGGTGGCTGGCCAATCAGCGAGCCGACGGACAGGGGAGCAGAGAGATGACATCATCTCTCACCGCCCCCACATCTCTGCATTAACTTCCGCCCTCACTGTGCAGGTAGCGTGGGCAGCAGGGAGATTACATTATCTCCCTGCTGCCTGTCTCTGGGACAAGGAAGCAAGAAAAAAGCAAAACACCACCTTACCTGGCACGTGACAATCCACATCTGGTGGCAAGTGACAATCCGCATCTAGTGGCAGATGACGTGCAAAGTGACAATCCGCATCTAGTGGCATATGACGTGGCAAGTGACAATCCGCATCTAGTGGCAGATGATGTGGCAAGTGACAATCCACATCCAGTGGCATATGACGTGGCAAGTGACAATCCGCAATGTGTGGCATTTGACGTGACAAGTGACAATCCACAATGTGTGGCATATGACGTGGCAAGTGACAATCAGCATCTAGTGGCAATTGACGTGGCAAGTGACAATCCGCAATGTGTGGCATATGACGTGGCAAGTGACAATCTGCATCCAGTGGCAGGTGACGTGGCAAGTCACAATCCACAAGGTGTGGCAAGTGACAATCCGCATCTAGTGGCAGGTGTCAATCTGCATCTGGTGGAAGGCAAGTGACAATCCACAAAATGTGGCAGGCAACGGTGGCAGGTGACACGCTCGGGGTTCCCACTGATTCTGCATTATGGTGAGTTGAATGATTTCATTTTATATTACAATGTAATAATAGAAATAATGCGCTTCAATCATCCTGACACCATAACAACCATGGTGCTGGGATGATTAAAGCACCAACAACAGCCATTTCCCCGATAAATTGTCCGCAAAAAAAATGTATATTTCTGGCAGTGCCCCTCCCGAGACTAGGCTCTGGATCCGCCCCTGCTTCCTTTAGGCCTGTCAACTTCCCAGAGGACATTTTCCAAAGTTCTGATCTCTATCCTAGCCCCGTTACAAGAATAGGGGCTGCTTGTTTTCCATTATCTGGAAGATGACCTACTGTTAAAAAAATGCAATGAAGCAACAGAGAGTTGGGGCGCTTCTAAGAATATCAGATAATCCATACTTGATAATATATCAGTGTGTAATGCTTTATTTTAAGCAGTTTTTCATACAAACACACACAAAAGAAAAGACATTTCATAAATATCGAACGATATTGCTTCCACACAGATCACATCTTAACAAGTTGCCGACCAGCCACCGCAGTTCTACTGCGGCAGATTGGCACGACTGTGCGAATTGTCGTCATTGTATGTCGGCCGCTTTAAGAAGCTAAAGTGGCTGCGCTCGCCCGCGGCATGACGCTGGAGCCGATGCGCGTGGCCGGCGGTCACCCGCGATCGCTCCTCAGAGAGACAGAACGGGGTTCTGTCAATGCAAACAGACAGATCCCTGTTCTGTCAGGGAAGTAGAGAGAGATTGTCTGTTCCTAGTGATCAGGAACAGTGATCTCTCTGTACTTCCAGGCAGTACGCTCCCCCCACAGTTAGAAACACCTCCCTAGGGATCACTTAACATCTTGATTGCCCCCTAGTGTTAACCCCTTCCCTGCCAGTGACATTTATACAGTAATCAGTGGCTATTTTTAGCTCTGATTGCTGTATAAATGTCAATGGTCCTAAAAAATGTCAAGTGTCCGATCTGTCCGCTGCAATGTCACAGTCCCGCTAAAAATCGCAGATCGCCGCCATTACTAGTAAAAAATAGACAAATAATAAAAATGCCATAAATCTATCCCCTATTTTGTAGATGCTATAACTGTTGCGCAAACCAATCTATATAAGCTTAGTGTGTTTTTTTTTTTAAATCCTTTTCAAAAATATGTAGAAGAGTACATATAGGCCTTAACTGATGAAGACATTTTTTTTTGGACATTTATTATAGCAAAAAGTAAAAAATATTGTTTTGTTTTTTTCAAAATTGATGCTCTTTTTTTGTTTATAGCACAAAAAATGAAAACCACAGAGGTGATCAAATACCACCAAAAGGGAAAAAGGACATAAATTTTGTTTGGGTACAATGTCGCACGACCGTGCAAATGTCAGTTAAAGCAACACAGTGCCATATTGCAAAAAATGGCCTGGTCATTAACCACTTGCGGACCGCCCGCTATTGTTATACGTCAGCAGTTTGAAGAGGAACATCGTTGTTATGGCAGCAGCTAGCTGCAATAACCCCAATATCCTCTTCTTCAGCGAACAGTCCGCTTTCAGATAACATTGGTCTCAGCGGTAGATTCGCCACAAGATCACTTTTATCGGGGTCTGTACTCCGGTCGTCTCCACCATTTACTGGAGCCACCGGTAGTGGCGGAGATGATCACATCCGCTCTCCTCTGAGCCTGGATGCTAAGTGAGAGGAAGATGGCCCCCACTCGGCTCTGTGGAGGGTGGAAACGATGTGATATTAATAAACATATTAATTACACAGGTTCTGTGGCTGATTAAGGTGGTAATTAAACTCACTTGGTGCCTTATCTGCAATAAATTAGCCTCAGAACCTGTGTAATTCATATGTGTTCGGGTTTAAAGGGATGAGGTGGCAACCCTAGCCAGGATAGAGGCAAAAACTTTGGTAAGAGGTATGAGAGACGCACACACATGGACAGGCTCACTGGTTTAGATGCCAGGTGAAATAAATTGCAGCTAGAAAGGCTGATTATATCCACATGATGGGGTTACAAAGGAATTCAGTTCAGCAGTTCAGCAGAAGGTTCATTCAAATGAAAAATCCAGTTTATTAAAAGTAATTGTTTAAAACTAAAAGCGTTTCAGAGCGAATATCACCCTATCTTAATGAGTAGAAAAAATAATAAATAAAAACATAGCCTTGTAAAAATATCATCTAAAAGACACTCGTAACCCTGTGTTACAATTAGTTATCAACCTGATGATTAGCTCAAAAGAAAATATAATATTTGGGATCCATTTTATTTATGTATTTATTTATTTATTAAGATGCTTAACCTACGCAGTCTTACCCGAAGGCATCGATGCGCAAAAACAAAAGGACATTGACATTAAAAAAACCTAAGAGAACCAACAAACCAGCATAGCAAGATACAGAATAAAAGCCAGGGAGTCTGTCCATCACTCCCCAATTAAAAATTAGGTGACTCCAAAAAGTACGGTTTTCAATCTCTTTCGAAATTTCAAAAAGTCATTCTCAAGTCTCAGTTTCAGAGGCAAGGAGTTCCAAAATTCAGCTCCTGGTACTTCACTCATTCTCCCTCCGCATGTTTTCTTTTTAAATTTTGGAATCTTTAGTATGGCCAAGTTCGCCGATCTCAAGGATCAGGTAGGCACATACTTGACAAATTTTTCCTTCAGATCAGATACTCTGGGTCATATCCATGCAGTGCCTTATGGACAAGACATCCGGTTTTAAACAGAACCTGTTCTTTCACGGGCAGTCAATGCAGGGCTCTAAGGGATGGAGTGATGTGGTCACGGCGACCAACACCTGTCAGTAACCTTGCTGCGGCATTCTGATCATCCATTTACACCGGAGAGCTTTGATTCTAAGCAATCAAAGGCATACAGTAGTACATAGTGAGGATTGCCCACAATGGAGTCATGAATCCTTCTGATGTGAATGATCATTGTTTGAGCTTGATTGCCGCAATAGACATAATTGTGTTTTTCTGGCTATTCAAAGAGGTGAGCACTTCATAGTAACACATTATCAAGTGTGGATTTGCTGGTACCCTTAGAAGTTCCTCATCTCTCTGTTATTTCTTTTCAGTTTGCATTCCTCTTTTCGAGTTTTGTGGTGGCTGCCTTTGGAGTATAGATTACTCAACAGTCTGTCTGTGTTGGCTCTCCATGCCATCCTTGTTTGTCAGGGGTTTTGTTTTTAGGCCTTTGGACTACTGTTAGAGAAAAACTCTTTCACTCACCTCTGAGCTGCTAGGTCCAATTCAACAGCTAGTTTACCTGGAAGCCTTTTGAGATCTTGAAGAGATTTTATGAGTCTGAAATCGCATTCATCTAGCACTCTCAAACATTCTCCCCTCAGCATCACATTTTTTAAACTTTTAGAAACTCTCTGGTCTTTTATCCCTATGGTGAAGTGGGCCCACTGACACCTAAGTCCTTTCAAGAAAGAAAGGGGAGTCCTAGCTTAAAGAGTTTAAGTGTCTCTCCATCAATTTATCTGGGTGTCTCCTGCCATGAAGAAAGTCTTTGGTGGTGGACAAACTTCAAGTGCCTTTGCGGCTGTTAATCCTTAGGCATAATATTTTGGATCATTCTTACCATAGATGACAGCTGCAGGGGGAGGGTTGCGCATCTGGAAGTCCTGGTTCAAGGAAGGTGACCCTGCTCCCCAGCTGGGATATTCTACCCATATTTTGGAACTCAGAGCAATGTGGGAAGCCTTGAACACCTTTACTCCAACACTCTGAGTCAAGGTGGTCTTGCTTTAGACAAACAACAGGGCAGCAATGTGCTGTGTTCAGTCTCAGAGAGGAACGCACAACTAATCTAATGTTTTTTTCAACATATAAGTAAACCCAGTATGCAATTTCATTGTCACATCTGAGTAAATGTGGGGGCTTTTATTCAACATGTTTCTTGGGTCAGTAGCACATGATCCCATTGCAGCTTACCGCTTATGGTCTAACCTACCATCACGTTCCTATCAAGAAATAGAGTTCCCCAGCATCACTGATACACACTTTGTGGGGGCATGGCCTGAGGAGCTATGGAGTAGGACGTTTGGAAAGAGAGCTCCCTTTGCCCAAAATCCTGTAACCGATATCCTGCTCCAATCCTAGCAATCCTGACAGGACAAGACACTTCAATAGGCTTGTCCCATCATCTGTGTGGCCCTGGGTGCTGCCTGGCCGTCTGGAGCGCTGCTCGGGGCCGCGGAGACCGGATCGTCCCGCCCCGGGCCCGGCCTGTAGGAAAGTCCCCGGCTTCGGCCTAGTGCTTGGAGCGGCGGCCATGTTGCTTCACCCGGCGGCGGCTCCTACTCATCCCCTGGCTATACAAGGCTCCCCAGAGACGGATCTTTGCCTGCCTCGGCCCCCGGACTGCCTGTGGCCCCCAGCGCTGAACTTCTGCACCCTGAGACAGCTCCTGGGATGGCCCGAGGATCCGGCCTGGTCCTCGGAGCGGCGGCCATCTTGCTACACCCGGCGGCGGCTCCTGCTTATCCCCCGGTCATACAAGGCTCCCCAGAGACAGATCTTTGCCTGCCTCAGCCCCCGGACTGCCTGTGGCCCCCAGCGCTGAACCTCTGCACCCTGAGACGGCTCCTGGGACGGCCCGAGGCTCCGGCCTGGTCCTCGGAACGGCGGCCATCTTGCTGCACCCAGCAACAGCCCTGCAGATTCTCCTGACTTGCCGAGCCCCCCAAAGGACTACTTTCTGCGTGCATGGGCCTCCAGATCCCCTCTGGGGACACAGCACCTGAGGAGAGGCCTGAAAGGTGAGGGAGTGAGATACAGACAGAGCAAACTTCCAGCACACAAACTCCTGATAGGGATCCTGAGGAACGATACACCAAAGTAATTCATCACAAAGATTCCCCTTCTGTCCTGGGACCGCTGAGGACTATGTCACCACCAAAGCGGAACACTGGGACGACAGACAAGCTCGCGCAATTTCGCCGCCTGGAGAAAGACATGCAGCAGGAGGGCAGCGCAGACACGTGTACGGGCCCCGCTCCTCAGACGTCAGACACCGACAAAGTGCTGGACGCTATAGCCGCCTTGCAAGGTACGTTGACTGCGAAGATAGACGAAGTAAAAATCGATATATCCCTGATCAGACAGGACTTCTCAAAACTGAAAGACAGGATTACGGAGGCAGAAACCAGAATCAGCAACGCGGAAGATGCCCTGCACCCCATGAGACATACTACAGAAGAGATGCAGAGACAAATACAGCAACTTAATGCCCATCAAGATGACATGGAGAACCGCCTTAGACGCTGTAACCTCCGCTTCATAGGACTGCCGGAGAAAGAGGAAGGCGCAGACCCGGCAACCTATCTAGAAACGCTCCTGCTTAAAACGTATGGCCGGGAAGCCTTTTCAGTAATGTTTGCGGTGGAGAGGGCGCACCGCATACCTGCGCGGCCACCACCACCTGGAGCGCCTCCCCGCACATTCATCGCCAAATTTCTAAATTTTCGGGACCGAGACAAAATCCTTAAACTCACCCGGGAGAGAGGAAACATACAGATCGGGAACAGCCAGATAGCAGTATTTCCGGATTTTTCCAGCGAGGTGCAAAGGAAGAGAGCACAATATCAAGAGGTGAAGCGCCGATTGAGGACCCTCCATCTCAAGTATGCGATGTTATTCCCTGCCCGGCTGCGGGTGGAGGAAGACGGAAAAGTACAGTTCTTTGACGACCCAGCGGCAGCGACAGCATGGCTGGATCGTAGAGACAGGCCGGCTTAATCTGTCTAAGTTCATACAACCACAGTGAGTACTTTCTGACCTCGCACAAAATCCTACAATACAAATGTCATAGAGACTTTTTAGAAGGGAACCAGAATCCAGTTTAGGGATATAAAGAACGGGGACACACACAGCTTGTACACAAGAGCAGTGGATGAGGATAAGAGAGCTAACTCCTGTATAATTCTGACATGGAATAAGCGGGATCATACAATAAAGTTGCGCGGGTTACCGTTTGCGCCCTTACATTTTGAGAAGAGTGGGGACAGTCTACAGTGATATGCTCTGCAAGACTCCTAAATGACAGGAATGAACTGTACTACAACATCCTGGAATATGAGTCATAATTTGACCAGTTGCAAGGAAGAAAAGTGCAAGGGGAGCTCACTGACTGAAATGTGTGGTAGTCCTGATTATAACTACTCCACGAGCGACAGGAAAACAGTCGCCCCCTTAACAAAGTTGTTTCAGCATAAAAGGACAACACATCTATTGCTATTAAGAAATGTGCCTCCAGCGGAGTGTATCCGCTGGATGATATGTTATATGCTGACAGTTTGGGTAAATATGCTCACATCAGGTTGGGGAGATGTGCAGCTGGGAGGGATGGGAACAGTTAAAAGGATAAGTTTTGTGTTTTACTTTGGGAATATAAGTATTGATGTGACCTTGATACGGCTAGACAGACAATATGCATTCAACGTTAAGATAGGTATTAGCAGACTGGCACAGTGGAAAGGGCAGACTAAGGAGGCACCACAGTCTTGGAATCTCACTAGATGGCAGCCACACTATTATAATCAGAAACCAATATGGCCGATGTAAAGTTTTTGACGTGGAACGTACGCGGTATGCGGAATAAGGTAAAACGAACCGCAGCCTTAACATTTCTAAAATCACAGAAAGCAGATATAATAGCTTTGATACACACTTTGTGGGCCAGTCTGAATCTGATGACTGAACGGAAGTAAAAACAACTCTAGCCCCTATGGTTGCTATTGGCAAACCTCTGCACTCCTTCCACCTATCTTCCCCCTTGGACACATAGTTCTCCCTTGGTTTACACTATCATTATTATATGATAGCTCTTCACAGTATAACATTTATTCACAGACTCCCTCGGAGCCTCACTCGGCATTACCACTTACACCACACGGAGAACTTAACTTCCTGGGGATCTTGTGTTTGAGCCTCTGCCCCGTGCGTGGTCTAGTCTCTTCAGCTCCCGTGACAGACGACTTACCCTAGCAGTTCCCCCCAGTTGCAGCACTACATACTCCTGCTTTCCAGTCCCATGTAAGTAACCATGTCATGACCTTTCCATTCCCTTTCCCTTGATGCTTGGGTTCTTACCAGAAGTTACCAGTATCTGTTTATCTATATGTCTTACAGACCAACTGATGTATCTGTTCCTGATGCAATGTGTTTACACGAAATGCGTTGACAGAATGCAAACTGTTTTAGTCTATCATCATTGCATATAATCACTATCCATAAAAGCGCTTGCCCTTGGTGTACGGGACTAGCCTAGCTCTGAGGAAGGGGGTGCCCCCCGAAACGCGTTAGCTGCACCCCATGCTCTGTGCATGTCCATGCATTGTTTTTATGGCCTTTTGTCAGTTGCATTTTGTGAGTACCCACTTTTATATAATACATTTTTATTATTAAATTATCTTTGGTAATGCACTAGGTGTGCGCGCCTTCCATTTCTGTTTTTCTTATAATCACTATCCTTGTTACAATTGTAATTTTCTACAAAATTAGAAGTGTATCATAACACGGAGTGGCACCGTGGATACACACAGAAAGTAAAACTGTGCCACGTCCTATCAAATATGCGAAAAACAAACAAGAGGGACTTTTGGACTTTCTAGGCACAACTACAACAAACTGATTATATAAAATAACATTTTATTTGGAAAAATACATAGCAAAAAAGAAACATTGCCTAAAAACCACAACATGTGTGTATATTTTAAAGTGCTCGCTATACAACACCATCTATGGTATACAGTATTCGGACGTCTGGATAAACTTTCCACATAAAGATCAATCCGAAATGATGGCTCGATAGCAGGTCTGTAGTTAATTCAAGTCACGTAAATCTTTGATGCTTGACATGTTTCGCGTATCATTACGCTTCTTCAAGAGCGATACAGGATATGTTGTGGTTATCAGAATACATAACATAACAGAAACATAATAATTAATACAATATATATATCCGTCAAAAAAAGAGACGTCTATAATGACGCCACATACATTGTATTTGGAAATATATACTGGTTCAAGGAGAGCAATGATGGGTGCGCCTATCATGGGGGTGATGAAAGGCTAGCTATGGGGGCGTACACAACATAATCTAATGTGGTACTTCAAAGGTGTGTCACAGTAGAGAAAGTTCATAGGATAAGTAGAAGTAAAGATTTTATTCCCAATGCCTAAAGGGGGTGAAAAAAAAAAAAAAAGAAAAAGGAAGGAAAAAAGGGGGGGGGGGGAGGGGGGAAGAAAGGGAAAGGGGAAGAAAAAAGGGGGAGAGAAAGAGCCAGAGAAAGAAAAGAAAAGGACGAAAAAGAGCTAAAGAGGAGAAAAAACGGGGGGGGCGGGGAGGAAGGAAATGGCAGGAAGAATGGGAATGGGAGGGGAAAAAAGGGGGGGACAGAAGAGGGAGGGGGGGGAAGGGGGGGGGAAAGATGTAAAGGGAGGGGGGAGGAAAAGGGAGGAGAGGAGGAAAGGAGGGAATGGAAAGAGGGAATGGAAAGCTAAAGGGAATACTTACATTGTGGAAGCTATGTAAAATCATGAAAGAGGTAATCATCCGCAGGCCCACACGGGCCAGAAAACCGGCAAAATAATATACCTAAGCTCGTCGGAATAGATGTCAGCTGGTACTAGCTTGTTACATCAACCTGTTCCTAAAAGGGAAACAATAAATTCAGGATGAAGATAAGGATGTGTATATATAAGTGGGTATCTGGTGACGTAGCCCCCGCCATGTTATATAACACTCACCAGTGTTAGTTATTACAGATGATGTTTTGTACTCTGTGTGCCCCTAGGTTCCACAGTAGGGCTCAGGTAGTCCTAGACAGGGGGTGCCAGCGACCCAATGTAATCAAAGGCAGTCTACCAATAGTTTGTCCTATAATATAAGCAGGCAAACAAGGAAGAAGGAGGGGGAAGGTAAACTGGTAAATGACCCATGATATAGGTATCCATCAGTGGCGGATGCCTAGTGACTAGTGCTGCAACAAAAGAAGGGGGTACCTGCGTATAGTAGGAAAAAACCTGCGACGTGCGATATCCTCCTATGGCTGAAGCGGAGTGCACACAATAATAGGACACCGTCCTATTTGTGTGTACGTCCTGTCCGTCGTCAACCAATCGGCAACGCCGACGTGACGTCATCCGGACCGGCCGAATGCTCACAGTGCGCATGCGCGCCGTCCAGTCAGAAGCGCCGTCCATAACAGCGGCGGCGCTTCAGTGAGGAAAGCAGCGCCCGCCCACTACAAGCTACACCAGCCGGCACCTGATAGTGTACCAGCTGATGTAAGCGCCACATCAAGGGGAACTGATGTGACGCTGGGCGGCCGCATAGCAGCCAAGAACCCACCACCAGGTGGCACCCACACCAATGCACCGCATGAACTCAGCAAAAACGAAATGTATGACATGTACAATAAATAGAACTTCAACGTATAAAAAATCTTCTTGAAAACATTTGAGAAAAACCTATTTCTCAAATGTATATATACCTCAGAATCTGTAGTATTCGTGTGAGGAATACTTGCTCTGGACTCGAGCTCTAGTAAAACCTTCATTATGTTTATATATATGTATAGGTCTTCTGTACAAGTATATATATGAAATAAAGAAAATAAATAAATAAAGAGAATATGGACTTCGAAAAGCAACAGCATGTTAGAGATCATATATGAGAAAGTATATAGAAACGGTGAATATCATAACGAGAAAGGGAAGGGAAAAGAAAAAGAAAAAAGTCACTGGAGTTCGGAAATTGGAAAAAGTTGAAAAGATTTTTTGGACAAATAAACAAACATGTTTCCAGAACATTACTGTAAAACATAAACCATTTAGCCTGAACTGACTATAATCCTAGCCTGTATATCAAAAATATTGTCAAAGAAAGGGTTTGTATGACTGCGATTCATTAATGCCAGGGGCTCGAGTCGCATTCAGGCGTTCTATCCAGAGTGTTTCTTGTCTCAAAATTTGTTTGTCCCAGTTGCCACCTCGGGGGCTCCTTGGAATCACCGCAAGAGCGATGAAGGAGACCACCGAGGTGTCGAATCTGTGGTAAAGGTCCAGGTGCCTGCTCACTGATGTAATAATTTTTCCCCCTCCGGAGTAGTATATATGGTCCTTTATGCGTGAGCGAAATTGTCTAATAGTCTTCCCGACATAGAAGGCTTGACAATCGCATGTCATTAGGTAAACTATGCCCTGGGTTTCACAATTGGCGTGAAAGTGAGGGGTAAACATTTCCCCATTAGGGAGTCTGAAGCAGGTACCTTCACGGATCCAGGGACAAAACGAGCATCTCCCGCATCTGGTGATCCCTTTGGGACACAGTTGTAGTGGAGGATCATTACAAAAATGACTAGATGTAAGTTTATCTCTGAGGGATCTACATCTCCGAAATGTAATAGCTGGAGTAGGGGTTACATATTTGGCCAGGATTGGATCCTCACGTAGGAGAGACCAATGTGTAGTTAGAATGTCACGTAATTCTGAGTGGTGTTGAGAATACCTGGTGATATGGCAATGTTTCTTTTTTGCTATGTATTTTTCCAAATAAAATGTTATTTTATATAATCAGTTTGTTGTAGTTGTGCCTAGAAAGTCCAAAAGTCCCTCTTGTTTGTTTTTCGCAATTGTAATTTTCTGACATGGAGTATATACTCCTTCATTGGCAACTGGAATGTGCTGCTATTTTGCTTTTATGTATATAGTGGTGAACCACAGAGAGAGGAACTTTAATTCTCAGTAGAACGTTGCCAACATCGCAAAATCTATTGCAAAAAAGGACCCTAAAAAGGAAGGGACACTTGTATCTCCCGGTACAGAGGGACTTTGAAGGCGAACAAATGAAAATTTTATAAAAGCATATTATTTATTAGAAAAAAATGCTTGAAGAAGCATGTATAAAATATATATTATATATATATATATATATATATATATATATATATATATATATATATATATATATATATATATTATATATATATAAAATAATTAAATATATATTATATATTAAATATAAATGCTTATTCAAGCATTTTTTTCTAATAAATAATATGAATTTTATAAAATTTTTATTTGTTCGCCTTCAAAGTCCCTCTGTATCGGGGTGTACAAGTGTCCCTTCCTTTTTAGGGTCCTTTTTTGCTATTTTGCTTTTAAGGTTATAATTGCATGAACTGTTTAGAATATGTAATTTTACAATTTAGTGTATGTATTTATGAATTGTATTTTACTTCAATTCACATAATTGGTGGTTTCAATGTATTTCATACTGAGTTCGATCTTATACCCTTTGTGTGACAATAAACTCATTGGCCTACCACGTATGTATTATTATTTTTTTTTTTTTATTTTTATTTTTATTCGCCACCTGCCTCATATAAAGTCCCAATTCCCCTTTAAATTTAATTGATTCAGGGATGGAGGCCCATATTACCATATGTACGCCTCATTTAAAGTCCCAATTCCTAAATCCCCCCTCTTTTGCACAACTCTAGCCCTTAGTCGGAACACGTTGATACTATAGTTCCTTAGTCACCAAACAGAATGTGGCCAGTAACAGTTTACTACAGATGACTAAAGGAAACCACATATTTATTTACTTTTATTTCTTTAACTTCTGCTCAACTTGTTTTGATTTTTTATTGGCATCTTGTAAATTTACTTGCTTGTTATATAATCCCTTGTTTCTAATCAAAGGAAAGTTATTTTTACAGGATTCAGATGCCACCGAGCATTCGGGGAGCCATTTGTACAGACACTTAGGTGGCACACAGGAGTTTTGAATTTTAAGAAATGCACAATATTTACATAAAACAGCACGCCTGGGATACACTATTTCATAAAGTGCAATAAAACAGTATAAAGTCAATTATAATACTCGTATTAAATTTCTTAAATGGTTTTCTTCCCAGTGGAATCTGTAAAAACAACAAGCCCTCGACAATATCCCCTGGAATAATGAACAATTAGAGCAGTATGGGCAAATAAATGATTTCTGTTGGAAAACATTCTCGTTTTAAAAATCAGTATGTGACATCCTCTAAGGGAGTCTGACATTTTCTTAATGTAGTTTTGACAGTATGAGATTCCTGTAAACAGACCAGTTAATTGTAGAAGGAAAAGTTATAAATAATCAGAAGGACAGACCAAACTTCTTTATAGGCCTTCTTTGTATTTCTAAAATACAGTAAAACCTTGGATTGCGAGTAACTTGATCTGCCAGTGTTTTTACAAGAGGAGCAAATTTTTTTTAAATAAATTTTAACTTGATAAATGAGCAAGGTCTTGCTATACGAGTAGTGTCACCTTACAACTGAGTATAAAAGAGAAGAGAAATCCAATTTTAGTCAATGAGAGCTGTCTTAATTAGCACTACTGAAGTCGCTCCGAATTTAGAAAAGTTTCCTGTACTATTTCAAGGCAACTTCTATCCAAATTGTGCCCATAAACTTTAAGGAGAGTTTGTGAAAAAAAACTCAAAGGAGCTCAAAGAAACTAAAAGCAGCTCAATAAAAACGTTCACAAGAGCACAAAAAATCACAAGCTTCTTCAAGCTAAAATAAAAACTCAAATGCCTGTAAAAGTAGGCAGTGTGCATGGGACCAAGTCAGATCCTCATCTGTGATGTGATTTGGATCTCACATTACAGGAAGATTACCCAGGCATTCCCTGAAGTTGCCACGAAGTTTCCTTGAAGTCACATTGCTATAATCTTTTTATATGGACTATAGACTGAAGGACTTATGAATAAATGGTTGTGGAACAAATCATCTGAGTTTCTATTATTTCTTATGGGAAAATTCGCTTTGATATACGAGTGCTTTGGATTACAAGCCCGTTTCCATTCGCCTATGGTTTCTTGTGGTGAATTAACATCCATTGTGTAAATCGGGACAGCTGGATTACAGTGATCTGTGTTGGTTTATATGTTCAATATATCTTTCAAGTCCATAATGGACATTTAGCCCCCCGTTCGCAATGGAACCATTCATATCGCCGCAACTCATGTTGCAGCGATTATGAAAAAGGTTCCTGCTCTACTTTTTACCGATTTCATTGCGACTTGCATAGACTTCTGTTAACCACTTACGGACCGCCGCATGCCGATATACATCCTAAGTTTGAAGAGGAATATTGTTGTTATGGCAGCAGCTAGCTGCCATAACCCCTCGGTATTCTCTTCTTCGGCCGGCGGTCTGCTTTCCGATAAGATTGGTCTCTGTGACTGATTTGCTGCAAGATCACTTTTAGCGGCAGCGGGAGAGGGCCCAACCTCCCGCTGCGCTCCGGTGCCCTCCGCCGCTTACTGAGCCGGCGGCAGCAGCGGAGGCGATCGGATCTTCACCCTTGCTGGGTATGGAGACGAGTGAGGGGAAGATGGCCCCCACCCGTCTCCATAACATTGCGGGGTGGAAGCGACGTCAAAACGTCACTTCCGCCCATACCTCTTAAAGGGCCATTTTTTTTAAATTATATTTTAAATGACATTTTTTTTTTAATGCATTTTAGTGTTAATATGAGATCTGAGGTCTTTTTGACCCCAGATCTCATATTTAAGAGGTCCTGTCATGCTTTTTTTCTATTACAAGGGATGTTTACATTCCCTGTAATAGGAATAAAAGTGACACAATTTTTTTTTTAAATAGTGTAAAAATAAAAAATAAAAGGTAAAATATATAAGAAAAAAAAAATTTTATAAATGCGCCCCGTCCCACCGAGCTCACGTGCAAAAGCGAACGCATACGTGAGTAGCGCCCGCATATGAAAACGGTGTTCAAACCCCACATATGAGGTATTGCTACGATCGGTAGAGTGAGAGCAATAATTGTAGCCCTAAACCTCCTCTGTAACTCAAAACATGCAACCTGTAGAATTTTTTAAACATCGCCTATGGAGATTTTTGAGTGTAAAAGTTTGTCACCATTCCACAAGCGGGTGCAATTTTGAAGCGTGACATGTTGGGTATCAGTTTACTCAGCGTAACATTATCTTTCACAATATAAAAAATTGGGCTAACTTTACTATTTTTTAATTAAAGAAAGTGTATTTATTCCAAAAAAAGTGCGCTTGTAAGACCGCTGCGCAAATACGGTGTGACAGAAAGTATTGCAAGGACTGCCATTTTATTCTCTAGGGTGTTAGAAAAAAAAATTGTTTAATGTTTGGGGGTTCTAAGTAATTTTCTAGCAAAAAAAAGTTTTTAACTTGCAAACAACACATCTCAAAAAGAGGCTCAGTCCTTAAATGGTTAAACAAAGTTGCAAGCCGCAATGAAATCGGAAGTACAATTCGCACTGATGTGCGTCTTTGAAATTGCACATTTTTAAAGCCGCACCAGTGTGAACGGGGGCTTAGTGCTTCTTGGTAATATTCCCATAGCTATATCAGTTGCTGAATGGATCTGTTTATCTATAAGTGATTTAGAATTGATATATATGTAGGGTGACATCTACCCTTTTGGGTAGTGTAGAGACTTGGACGAGCTTGCGACTTAAAATAAAAGGATAATTGTTGTGCTGTATTTGTGGTCATCTTTAATGATGAAAGGTATTTGGAATGAATAAATGGATTACATTTATTATCCTCTGTAGTAGTCACATATGGCGATATTGTTCACATTTTATATAATCCACCATATAAAGCCAAGTGACTTTGAAGACTTTTTTTTTTTTGTGTTAAATTGCATATTTTGGTGGGTTTTTTAATGTCAGTGACAATACTGATAGCCACACCTCCTGCAATATCACATCTCACTGTAGTGCAAGTAGGCCAGATTACATGACTGAGGTAGTTCAGATATACCTATTAACTATTATTAATAAGTAACCAACACCATCCCCCATTCTTCAATAATGACACCAAACTGTATTGGGTTAAATGCTCAGTTCGGCCTTTTATTAAACCAAAACTATAATTAAACTTGAATATCTATAAACACTCCAGATCGAAGAAGAAGAAAATTATTGCAGATCCTTGACAACACCATCACCCACAACTTTGGAGTCTGTGATACCGTAAAGCTAGGTTTAGTCCCCAGCCACCATACACTGCCTCGAGGACTATACTAACTGACCACAGACCCCTAACACCTTAACACCTGGTCAGTCTAAACTGAACAAGTCCAACCGGAGGACTCCATACCTGAGATGGGCCCCACCATTTCACCAATCGACCAATGTTTTCGACCCACATCAAGGACCCCAACCGCTAACCTTCTCACTTAGGAAGAAACCCCAACTAAACCACGTCACCAGGGCGGACGGGAGGGCAATTTCGAATTGCAAGTAACGCCCCCTTCACTACTCCCTTGAACTACTATCTCTCCTCTCATCATCCCCATCTGCTCATCCACTCAGGTAAGAGAACTGACCTTCTAAAACCAAACCCTAATTTTTAACCCACTACAGCCTGGTATACTTCCACCTTGTCATGTATGCTCATTCGCTTATACTTTATTAAGCTTCGTGCATGTCTGGTAGGACATTGCTTTGTTGATTTCAGTAGCTGTGCAGCAGTGCTGTTACCCAATCAAAGGAAGAATGAGAATAGATTTCATTGGCAAAATAATATGCTTTAGAATTCCACTTTTTAGTGGAAGGCAGTAATGCAATGTTAACTAAGCTTCTACAGTAAATATGTAAAAAAAGAATCGGTAGCACTACTTTTTACTCTTTTCTAAATGTCAAATATGATACTGTATCTATATATATTGCCAAAACAAATGCTGCAGGTCTAGCGTCCTCTGCAGACAGATGCATTTGAATTATTAACATATTAGATACAAAAATCTTGTATGTAAACTGCATATATCACCTGCCACCAATATCAATCCAAATTTTATCTGTCAACATCTAAAAATGTTTCAGTCAAAGCAGTCGTGAAGATCGGCTAAATCATTGCTTTTAGTTTTAGGATAAGTAAGGTCATTTTTTTTCTTTTAACCATTTCAGCCCTGTAAGGATTTACCCCCTTCCTGACTAGGCCAGTTTTTGTGATATGGCACTGTGCCACTTTAAATGACAATTGCGCAGTCGTGCAACCCAGTACCCAAACAAAATCTAGGTCCTTTTTTCCCCACAAATAGAGCTTTCTTTTGGTTGTATTTGATCCCCTCTGCGGTTTTTATTTTTTGCGCCTTTAAACAATAAAAGAGAGACAGTTTTGAAAAAAACTAAATATTTTTTACTTTTTGCTATAATAAATATCCCAAATAAAAAGAAAAATTCTTTCTCAGTTTAGGCCGATATATATTCTTCTACATATTTTTGGTAAAAAAAAAAATCGCCATAAGCGTATATTGATTGGTTTGCGCAAAAGTTATAGCGTCTACAAAATAGCTATAGATTTATGGCACTTTTATTATTTATTTATTTTTTACTAGTAATGGCGACGATCTGCGATTTTTATCAGGACTGCGACATTGCGGCGGACAGATCAGACACTTTTGACACTTGTTTGGGACCAGTGACATTTATACAGCGATCAGAAAATAGCCACTGATTACTGTATAAATGTCACTGGCAGGAAAGGGGTTAACACTAGGGGGCGATCAAGGGGTTAAATGTGTTCCCTCAGCGTGTTCTAAGTGTGGGGGAATGGGACTGCCTGGGGGAGGAGACCGATTGTTGTTCCTATATACCAGGAACACACGATCTGTCTCCTCTCCCCTGCCAGAACGTGGATGTGTGTGTGTGTGTTTACACACACACACACCCACATTCTGGCTCTGTGAGGATTGATTGCGGGTGCCCGGTGGACATCGCAGCCGCCGGGCACACGCATCGGCTACTCAGTGATGCGACGGCATGTGCGCCCCTATACCCCTTAAAGCGGCCACCGTACAGCTACGGTGATTCGCACATGGGAGCCATTCTGCTGCCGTCAAACGACGGCGCGCGTTCGGCAAGTGGTTAAATAACAAATATGTTATACTTACCTGCTCTGTACAATGGTATTGCACAGAAAAGGTCCCAATCCTACTCTTCAGCGGTCCCCTGCTGGCATTCCTAGCTCCTCCTTTTCTCAATGTGCCACAATAGGAAGTGACTTCCTATTGTGGCACACCTGTGAGCTAGATCCTGAGCCGTGCTGCCTACATCTATAGACACAGACAGTGAGGCTCTGCCCCACATCACAGTATTTGACTGAGAGCAGCAGGAGCCAATGGCTCCTGTTGCTCTCAGTAAAGCCTGTGAGAGTGGGGAGAAGAGGAGAGAGCTACAAGGCACAGAGCTGGATCGAGATTGGACTCAGTTAAGTGTAAGGGGGTCGAGGGGGCGATACACATATTAAACATTTTTTACCTTGATGCAGGGAATGCATTAAGGTAAAACATTTTTAGGCTTTACAATCTCTTTAAAAACACCATCCTCATCTTCCAGCTCCTCTTTATTGAAAAGAATAAATTCTAACAGGTTAAAGGTGCTATAATTTAGTCATCCAAATTCCAACCAAGAAAGAAAAAGGACCAGCAGAAAGGCTTTATAAATTGGAAAATTGCCAATAGTTAATACCAATTAATTTTATGAATACACCCCATAAACAAGCACCTGAAACAAGCATACAACCAGTGAAGTCGGAACTCCAAATCTTGGTTTTGGTAGGAGAATCAGAATATTTAAGCCAAAGGTTAAATATGAAAGTTAGACAACCAAAGGATCATCAATAGTTGCCTTCGTATTTCCCTTAATATAATTTACCATAAGTAACATCCCAAGATGAAAAGCTGACTTATCTTCTTCCTGTACATGTATTGCTGAGTGCAGCTGTTGATACAATCTTCAGAGGCCAACCATTTGGTCCAACAGTTGCTGCTGCAAAATACAGAAAACCACAAATATATTTATCATATACACTTTTTATATTTAAAAAGAACCTCCAACATAAAAACAGATAAGGGGTTACACATTGATCAGTACCATAAAGCCAACCCAAAAGTGATATATTTGTTATTGGTAGAAATTGGTTGGAAAATGTAGCTATTGGGTTCTTATATACCATAATTCCTTCTTTAGCAATTAAACGCACATTAAAAAAAATGTAAGTTATATGTATATTAAAGGCGAAGTTTGTTAGCAACCCTGACACAACCCCTGTCACTAACACTTTTGCCATTAAGCTGAGCTGAGATAAGAATAAATGAAGACATTTTAACAAAAAATGTAATTACAAATATAAACCACATATAGTTATCAGAATACAATATCTTTAAATATGTGATTAAAAAGATTAGTAATGATAGCCCATGTTCCACCCTTCACAGGTTTCCTTTAAAATGTATATGTAGACATCATTTTTGAATGATTTGGGTAGAATTAGTGTCACTAGGATAATGATTTTTACCGGAAAGGAAAATCTACAACATGGACACACAGCAATAAATTGCTTGTAAGGCATCAGTAATGCAGGGTATACACCATGAGTTTTTTGTTCAACCAGCAGGTTGAAGGAAAAAAACCTCATAGATCCTCACATCCACACAAGCAATGGGGATGGAGGGATCTCTCCCACCGCACTAATGTATTCTGACACTGAGGACACCCCCTGCTGGAATACACAGATCAGCTATGATCTGGTTCTTGACAATTTTTGGTCTGTGTATACCCTGCTTTAGGGAAGGCCACCCTTTCAGCTTTTTATTTTTTTCTGCATTCGTGCTGCAGATTGTCCATCATTTCCTGTCTGCTGAGACCACTGTCAAAGTGGCAATTATTAAGGGGAAATCTCTTGAATTGAGTTCTGTAATTAAGAACATTGAAGAGAATTACCATTATCAATAATTCTTAAATCCAGGTCACCAGAAGTTTGTTCCATCTAGGGTTGGGCAGATTGGTGGTGTCATCTGCAAGATCTTCAGTCACTAGATGGGTCCATGGGTGACATTGTTGAAGGGGTCCATAAATTGTAGCTTTCCTTCAATCCAGGGTGTAAGCCAAGCTGATGTCTGATGGTGTGGCCAGGGAAGAATTTTCATCTGTAACATTCATTACATTTACATATTATTACATACAGTAAGTTACTAAACAAGGTCTTTATAATTGGTATATACAGCACTTATTATTGTTGTAGCACCCTCTACCAATAGGTAGGTGCTAGTAAGGTTTATTTTGACTAGGTTATCCAGCACAGGTAAATTTAGGCAGGCTTATGCTGCAAGCTAGGCCTGTCTGTTTTGATCTGGGGGCTGGAAGTGGCCAGAGTAGCTGTGGGCGTTACCACCTGTGCTCTAGCTCTGAGGTGCCTCCCCTGTTTTCAGAGAGAAGGTTCTGGAAAAGGTTCTGGGCCTAGAACTGGAGTGGCAGGCAGCTTGTGTGTGAGCCCTGACCAGTCCCCATCGAGATTGGCAGGGGGCTGGCCTCATATATAAGCTGAGGTGATTTTCCACAGGGGTCATAGTCGGCTGGGTGAAGTGAGGAATGGCATGTTAGTCAGTCGCAGGAGGCCATCCCCATCTGGGGGGGCTGCGCCAATCGCAGGAGAGGCCCGGGAGAGCTTTGAGGGAACATTGCCTCTACACAGTCATATCAATGTCTCTGCCACCACACGGTTGGATGGCAGGGAACTCCTGGAGCAGAAGGGCAGGTGAAACTGGCGGTACACATGGTCCAGTCAAAGTTCCTCTTCAAGGACTCAGGGCTGTTGGAAATTCGGTGAGTGTTACCACAGTGGAGCTGGAGGTGCCAAGGGCTGAAGTGCCAAGGGCTGGAGTGCCAAGGAGTCTGTGAAGGGAACTCTGCTAGTACAAGGTCACTAGTGGAGTCTACATCAATATACACGGTGGATGATGGGGAGTCCTGGATCAGAAAAGAGACTGTGGGGATCTGTGTCAAGTCGATTCTGCCTGCGGGCACATGATTTGCAAATTGGGCTAGCTGGGAACAGAAGTCCATATTTCCTAGAAGATATGCTTTTAACCCACTGGGCCTCCGGGGAGAGGTTCTGCAGGTCTCAGGCCTAGGGGCAGCAAGCAACCAGAGCCACAGTAGGCAGGCTTATTTAGAGTGGGCCCCTACTATTCAATAGAAGAGGATGTGTCATATTTCAATACAGTAACTAATAGTGAGAAAACAATGTAGCGCTTAATAAAATGAATGTAAAAATATTATGTGCATTAATATAAAAATAATATGTATAAAGTCCAACATATGACGTGATATAGAAGTGAGTCACATCAAACCAAATGAAAAAAATATGTAAATGGTCCTCCGAGGGTGAGGGAAGATTCCTGAAGACTTGAAAACAATGATATATAACACCAACACTGATGAATCCCGAATGTGAAGACAAATGGGTACCCTTACCAGAATCAGTGGACCCGGATGTCAGCGACACCGAATCATAAAAGCTTAGGACTTGAATCCATGGCACTCTCAGATGGAAGTAGAAGTGGCAATCTCAGATGGAAAGAAAGCTCAGAATCTTCTGAAAGTAGACTCCAGGGGATCCAGATAACCCGACCGGACCAGGCAACAAGTAACATACAGGAGCCTAAACGACAATTCTCATCAGAAACGATAAAAAAGAGAAGAGAGGAGGGGCTCCAATAGTGCAGATCAAAAAGGTAGGTTTTATTAAAACCACAATGACAAAAAAATATAAAATGTGATCACAATGAATAAAAAGCAATGTGGGGAGCAATAAGCGTAGCCCAACGCGTTTCGTCCACATAAGACATCTACAGGGGCTTAGCCTGTAGATGTCTTATGTGGATGAAACGTGTTGGGCTACGCTTATTGCAAAGCGTGCTGCGCTTTCTAATTGGCTCAGCAGCGGGGGAAGGAGGATCGGGGGCCGAACTTCCAGGAGATCAGACCGTGGCCCCGTCTCCGGAAGTGGGGAAGGGGACCTGTCAAAAAGGGGGAGGAAGCGTATAAGTGGAATTTCCACTTTTGGGTGGAACTCTGCTTTAAATATATTTTTCTTTTATTTAAACCAATGTTTAGTGTCACTATAAGTTCATAATCTTCTCCCCCTTGAACTGCATTACCAAACTCCCCAGTGCAAAGAGGTCCAATTACTTACTTACTGATGCAAAGGACTATAGGGTACTGATGGTTGGTATATGTTGTCATCAAGGGTGGTTATTTATGACAGATTCTCTTTATCACCTTCTCCAAAAGTCCTGGATAACTTCAACTACTCATTGTGATCTCCCACTGGAAAAAGTACCATGAAAAGTGTTACATTTTGTTGCCAATGCTTTCTTCAGTAAGATTAAACTTGGTACATATACAGTACCTTGAAAAAGTAGTCATACCCCTTGAAATTTTCCACATTTTGTCATGTTACAACCAAAAATATAAATGCATTTTATTGGGATTGTTTGTGATAGACCAACACAAAGTGGCACATAGTTGTGAAGTAGAAGGAAAATGATAAATGGTTTTCAAAATGTTTTACAAATAAATATCTGAAAAGTGTGGCATGCATTTGTATTCACCCCCCTTTACTCTGATACCACTAACTAAAATCTAGTGGAACCAATTGCCTTTAGAAGTGACCTAATTAGTAAATAGAGTCCACCTCTGTGTAATTTAATCTCAGTATAAATATTGCTGTTCTGTTAAGCCCTCAGAGGTTTGTTAGAAAACCTTAATGAACAAACAGTATCATGAAGGCCAAGCAACACACCAGACAGGTCAGTAATAAAGTTGTGGAGATGTTTAAAGAAGGGTTAGGTTATCAAAAAAATCCCAAAATCCCCATCTCACGGAGCACTGTTCAATCCATTATATAAAAATGGAAAGAGTATGGCACAACTGCAAACCTACCAAGACATGGCCTCCACCTAAACTGACAGGCCGGGTAAGGAGAGCATTAATCAGAGAAGCAGCCAAGAGGCCCATGGTAACTCTAGGGGAGCTGAAGAGATCTACAGCTCAGGTGGAGGAGTATCTGTCCACAGGACAACTATTAGTTGTGCACTCCAAAAATATGGCCTTTATGGAAGAGTGGCAAGAAGAAAGCCATTGTGGAAAGAAAGCCATAAGAAGTCTCATTTGCCATTTGCAAGCCATGTGGGGGACACAGCAAATGTGGGAGAATGTGCTCTGGTCAGATGAGACCAAATTTGAACTTTTTGGCCGCCATAAAGCAAAATGCTACGTGTGGCGGAAAACTAACATTGCACATCACCTCCACTGTGAAACATGGTTGTGGCAGCATCATGTTGTGGGTAAGGATGAGTTCCGGCGTGTTCGCACACTCCACGTGCAGAGCCCCCTGGGAAGTCGGCACGGCGCTGCGCTAATCACAGGTAGTGAGACATTTTCCCGATGTGCGGCTGCAGAGAACGGGAAATGTCTCACTGCTTGTGATTAGTGTAGCGCCGTGCCGACTTCCTGGCGGGCTCTGCACGTGGAGTGTGTGAACACGCTGGATATCATCCTTAGTTGTGGGAATGCTTTTCTTCAGCAGGGACAGGGAAGCTGGTCAGAACTGATGGGAAGATAGATGGAGCCAAATACAGGGCAATCTTAGAAGAAAACATGTTAGAGTCTGCAATAAACTTGAGACTGGGGCGGAGGTTCACCTTTCAGCAGGACAATGACCCTAAACAAACAGCCAGAGCTACAATGGAGTGGTTTAGATCAAAGTATATTCATGTGTTAGAATGGCCCAGTCAAAGCCCAGACCTAAATCCAGTTGAGAATCTGTGGCAAGACTTAAAAATTGCTGTTCACAGACATTCTCCGTCTAATCTGACAGAGCTTGAGCTATTTTGCAAAGAAGAATGGGCAAAAATGTCACTCTCTAGATGTGCAAAGCTGGTAGAGGCATCCACAAAAATTTCACATTTCAGCAAAAGGTTGTCCTACAAAGTATTGACTCAGGGGGGTTGAATACAAATGCACGTTACACTTTTCACATATTTAATTGTAAAAAATTGGGAAAACCATTTATCATTTTCCTTCCATATCACAATTATGTGCCACTTTGTGTTGGTCTATCACATAAAATCTCATTAAAATAAATTAACGTTTTTGGTTTTTGACAAAATGTGGAAAATTGCAAGGGGTATGAATACTTTTTCAAGGCACTGTATAACCACTATGCCTAGTAGTGACCAGCTACTACTTGACAGTAGCAAATACTAGAATAGATTTAGGTATTCTGTCCAGTTTACCTATTTTATTCATTTTTTTAAAAGTCTAGATATTAAACAACTGACATTTACCAAATATTAAGTACATCTAAAGTAAGAAAGTAAGAAGAAATCACTCTAAAGTAAGGTGAAATCTTTTCCTATAAAGCTGTCATAGATGTCTCATTGGAATATTGTCCACTACTTTTGGCTATGATAAATTTCCCATCGTGACCCAATGCAACTTAGTGTGCCGCTCAGGCTCTGTTGAAGCAAGGTTTATATGGATTCTTGAGCATCAACCACATCCATGTAGCCCCTAAGATCAATGTAAAAGTAGCAACCTCTGCCTGGACTCCAGCCAGGCCATGCCTCCCGTCGCTTACATTTTAAGTATTCAAGTATTTAATTTAATATATTTTAAATGACTCTTTAAAGAGAACATCCAGTCATTCACTAGGTATTATCTAACAGTGCCCTTTTTTTCCTAAAGCCAAAACTTGTGATTTTTATCATTTTCGATAGCGTGTGGAAGAGTTGGAACCTCTGTCCAACTTGTTCATGTGGAAGAGAATTACTCTTTCTATTGTCCCTGGTAAAAAATACTTTCCACACATACTTTTCCAGTCTGTCAGGAACAGATTGTGATCACAGCAGGGTTTAGCTAAGGCAGGATTCAGAATTGGCACTTAAATAGACATGTTCTTCCTCCATTGCCACCACTGTAAAATACCTGTGCTTCTGTGTTTGGTGGGGGGGGGGAGATATGACCTCTTCCCATGACACACATGCAACAATAATGACTGATGTGAATGTAAAATGTATGTATGTAAAGCGTTGCGTAAATTGATGGCGCTATATAAGTACCTTAAATAATAATAATAATAATAACATGATGGAGGCAGTCACATCATAACCTTATGTAAGCTCCAATGTTGAATATTTTGTGAGGATTGTAATGGAGAAAATGTGATAGGTGACACTATGATGGTGAAAATAAGGCAGTCGATAAGTGGGCTTTGAAGAAATCTGTATTTGACTCGAAATAGGCAAGGTGACAGGGTCTCTTTAATTAACTCTGAAGAATAGAGATGGGCCGAACACCTCCCTGTTCGGTTTGCAGCAGAACTCCCGAACAAGGGAAAAGTTCTAACCTGAACGGCGTGGGCTTCCACAGAACTTTTTTCGGGGGGGCATCATTTTAAGGTCACCCATGCCCTGCCCCTTTTCGACAATGTCATGAAGGGGGGGTCGAGCTATATTTGGCACAACAGCAACTATATGGGCACAATAGCAGCTTTATGGGCACAATAGCAGCTTTATGCTATTGTGTCCATATATCTGCTGTTGTGCATCTATATGGGCGCAACAGCATCTATATGGGCACAATAGCAGCTATATGGGCACAATAGCATAAAGACGCTATTGCGTCCGTATAACTCCAGTGCTATTGTGGCCATACAATGCTAGTACTGTCTGTTTCCTATTGTGCCCACACTGCCCAGTGGCACTGACCTTCTCTCTCTCTGGTGGTACTGGACAGCATGGTGCTCCCTCTCTGGTGGTGCGGATACAGTGTGGCTCTCTCTCTGTGTGGTGTGGGTACAGCGTGGCTATCTCTCTGGTGGGGTGGGTACAGCGTGGCTCTCTCTGGTGGTGTGGGTACAGTGTGTCTCTCTCTCTGGTGTTGCGTGTACAGCGTGGCTCTCTGGTGGTGTGGGTACAGCATGGCTCTCTCTCTGGTGGTGTGGGTACAGCATGGCTCTCTCTCTGGTGGTGTAGGTACAGCGTGGCTCTCTCTGGTGGTGCGGGTGCAGCACAGCTCTCTCTGGTGGTGCGGGTACAGCGTGGCTCTCTCTGGTGGTGCGGGTGCAGCACAGCTCTCTCTGGTGGTGCGGGTACAGCGTGGCTCTCTCTGGTGGTGCTGGGGCCATTAGTTCCCCCAGCACAGTTCTCTCTCTCTTTTTCCATGTCTCCTGTAGCTGCTACAATGTAGCACTCCTCAGCTTGTTTCCAGGTTTTCTCTTTTCCCCCAGCAAAGTGCATGCTGGGGACTGTAGCCTGCTCCCTGCTGAAAACAATTGGGCCACCAATCTCCACGACTACAATTCCCATGATGCCCCTCTAGTTTCTTCTGATTGGTCCTCCACTGTGGCCAATGGGGAGGGAAGAAGAACCGGCGAGGGGAGGGGCCAGGAAGGAGCACGGAGCTGTCTGTTTGCTGTGATGCGACGCACACTTTACCCTTTCTGACACGCATTATCTAGAGGCTATTGCTAGGTTGGTGCACCTACGCACCTCAAATTTGTGAGTACCCCATCATGGGGAGTGATTTTATATTTCAATAAAACCGTTTAAACGTTATTACACCATCAAGTTTTTTTCCTCTCATTCTCTCATTATCTTTGGAGCTGCTATTTATACTGTGCACCTGGATATTATCATTGTGCCATGGCATGGCTCCAAAGCTGTGTTTAGACTTAGGGCCCTTTCACACCGGGGCGGCGTTGGCGGTAAAGCGCCGCTATTGTAAGCGGCCCTTTACTGTCGGTATTCAGCCGCTAGCAGGGCAGTTTTACCCCCCACTAGCGGCCGAGAAAGAGTTAAAAACCACCGCAAAGCGCCTCTGCAGAGGCGCTTTGCTGGCGGTATAGCCGCGCTGTCCCATTGATTTCAATGGGCAGGAGCGGTGAAGGAGCGGTATACTCCTTCACCGCTCCGAAGATGCTGCTAGCAGGACTTTTTTTCCCATCCTGCTAGTGCACCGCTCCAGTGTGAAAGACCTCGGGGCTTTCACACTACTACAAAGCAGCGGCACTTTCGGGTCGGTTTGCAGGCGCTATTATTAGCGCAATAGCGCCTGCAAACCGCCCCAGTGTGAAAGGGGCCTTAGTTTCACAGCTGAGTCACACGCTCTGAGGTGAGCGGCTTTCCTGGGGGGTCACTGGATGACACTGGAGCATGGTTTTATAAGCACTGAGATCATTTGGAGCATGCTGGATTTTCATCTATGGACATTTATTTAATACACCCATGTTATTGATTATTGGACTTACGATCACTTTTAATATTGTTTTTTTGGATCGTATATCACACTACTGTGTGGCACTGGGCACTTTTTGAATATTGCACATAAGATACATTTACTGCGGTAGATCATGCACGTTGTACTTTATATTTATTATGTATACCCGTATTTATCGGCGTATAACACGCGTCGGCGTATAACACGCACCCCAAGTTTAGGAGAGAATTTTAAGGAAAAAACTTTTAGGAGGGAAGTTTAAGGAAAAAAACTTACAATAAAATGCCCATCAATGCAGCCTCATCAGTGTCCATCTGCAGCCTTGTCAGTGTCATTGCAGCCTTTTTCAGTGTCAGTGCAGCCTTGCCCCAGTGTCCATTGCAGCCCTGTCAGTGCAGCCTTGTCAGTGCAGCTTTGCCCCAGTGCAGCCTTGTCAGTGCAGCTTTACCCCAGTGCAGCCTTGTCAGTGCAGCTTTGCCCCAGTGGTTAGTGCAGCCTTGTCATTTCAGCCTTGCCCCCAGTGTCCATTACAGATTTAAATATGGCACTGCGGAGTTCGCAGGGACTCGGCGGAGCTGAACAAGCGCGGCCGAGATCACAGTGACTGGGCGTAGCCGAGACACACATAGCCGAGTGTACTCGACTCTTCTTGGAGCCGCTCACAGTCACGCCCAGGGCGTGACTGTAAGTGGTGCCGAGAAGAGCCGAGTACACTCGGCTATGTGTATCTCGGCTCCGCCCAGTCACTGTGATCTCGGCGGCGCTCGTTCCGCTCCTCCGAGTCCCTGCGAACTCCGCGGCGCCATTTTTAAATCTACGCGCTATGTGTATGTCGGTGGCGATCGCGGCAATCGCCCTGATCGATCAAAATTAGCGGGGATCGGCGTATAACACGCACCCACGATTTTCCCCTGATTTTAAGGGGAAAAAAGTGCATGTTATATGCCAATAAATACGGTACTTGTATTTGATGATATAGTTTTGCAAATTTCAATATTGCACTGATGCATTATCGCTATTTTGTATAATTTTCAGCCACTATATATATATATGGTTTAAAATATTCTCTTTTTAGATTATTATTTGATGCATTCAATTTATAATTTATACAATTGGTTATTTTTTACACTATAGCGCAGCGTATTTTCTTTTCTAAGAAGAACAGGCAGGAAGCTTTCTCTTCTCTGCTGCCGACATGAGAAAGGGGGGACGAGCAGGGGAAACATCCTGACAGCGGCCCGCAGCTCTCCCTTATCACAGCACTGCTGCTGAGATCACTTCACACATGGGGGGTGGCTTGACAGCACCCGCTACATCTGATATAACTACATGTATACCTGACGGGTGTCACACAGCCCCCAGGGTGCGATTCTCCCCCGCACCCCCATAGCGATGCGGCTGCCACTGAGACCACACACCTTGCCAATTCCAGGAGGGGGCACACATCCCCCCCATGCCCCACCGGGCAGATGCCCATGCCGAACGGCGAACCCATTGAAGTCTATAGGAGCCAAACAGGAAAAATCAAAAGTGGCCATTTTGAAGGCTAATATGCAAGTAATTGTCCGTAACAGGGGTATGGGGGTCTGGTTACTGCCCTGGGGGACATGTATCAATGCAAAATGATTTTTTAAAAATGATAGTTTTTTTCAGGAGCAGTGATTTTAATGATGCTTAAAGTGCAACCACAAAAACAAAAAATTCCTTAAAATACAGTGCCGGGGGGGGGTGTCCGCTTATTCTGCCTGTAAAGTGGCACATCTGTAGCATGCATAGAACATGCTGCAGCAAAAATGACATTTCTAAAGATAAAAAAACTTCATGCCAAATTTTTTTTTTGAACGGCATGGAGTTTCCCCAAAATCCATACCAGAATCTCATCTGGGCATACAGCCTGGCAGGTCCAAAAAGGGGGGGGGGGGGCGCTTGTTCCTGAACCATAGAAGTCCACATGCCCTTTACAATGGTGGTGTGCTTTGGGGCAGGGGGGCAGGTTTGATTACTACCTGTGTCTCCACTAGAGAGATATTCTCTATTTTGCTGTGGGGGCAGGAAGGTAACTGGCCCCATGGTAATAGTTGGTGATTTTAGTATCCCTTACATTGGTGGTTAAAGTGTTACTAAACCTAGAACCTGCATTCGCTATATCTGGTTTCCCACAGTACACAGAACATGGAAATGCCATTATTTTAGTAAATATAAACTGCTAAATACCCTTTCTCATCAGCAGTATATAGCAGCCTTGTGATTTCTATCAGTTCCTGGTGAAGCTTGTAGGAGGAGTTTTCATACTGCACTGAACTGTCCTATGAGGCTGCAGGGCTCCTGACCCTCTGTCTGGACATGTCCGGACAGTGCTGATCACATGCACTCTCGCAAGGAAAAAAAAAACCTCTAGCAATACACACCAAACTGAGAATGTACAGCCTGACTCCAAAGGCTCTTTCTTAAACCGGACTTGTCCAGGGGGACAGTCCTTGGAGGGGAGGATCTGTGCATACAAGATGAAGCAGCCTTTTTACACAATGCAGATGATTAACCCCTTAGGTTCCACAGTGAGTATAACAAGCATGCTTTACTACATATACAGACTGATTTTACTGTTGTGGGTTTAGTAACACTTTAATGGTTTTAGGGCCACCTGCTTTGTGGTCAGTGGTTGTATTGGCCCTTAAATTGTAGTCATTTGTTTTCCATGTCCCTTACATTGACTTTCAGTGGTTTTGCCCCCCCTTACATTGGTGGTCATTATTGGTGTCAGTAGGTTGGGTCATGATCCAAAAGGGGCCATGTTTTATATCAATAGCTGCTTTTTAATTTTACCTACTGCATGAGAAATGGAAAAATAAATGGAAGCTTAGGTTGGGCTTTAAAGCAGATTGGATCAGCATATACCACTAAGTGTGGACTTAATAGCATCTCATGTGTATGTAATAGCTGTTCTTATTAAAGTTCATGAACTGCATATACTGTAACTGCCTAATATGAGAATATTTTAACATTTATCATTGCTGATATGAAAACACAAACTTGTAACCTATTTGTATGGTAGTAAGAGCATGGTAGTAAAAGCATATGTAAAAGTTTATTATAGTGTGCTTACACAGCAGTATTTAGGGCCTATTCACATTTGTGCATTATGGCAATTGTGAATGACACCGCAATGCATTGTATAACGCTGGACACCACAATGCATGTAGTGTGTGTTGTCGTGAGATGCTAAAAAAGGGCCTTGTGTTCCATGCATTGAAAACCTGGAATACACACCTGCTTGCATTGTTGCTGATAGAAACATAGAAGCAAAGAAAAAAAGACTAGAGTAGTCTATGAAAACTGTCTTTTTTTATTTTTTTATTTTTTTTGTCGGAGTGAAGATCTATGTTTGTCCCAAGCATATTTGAAGCCATTTACTGTTGACCGTCTCACTACCTCTGCTGGAAGTTTATTCCAATCATCAACTACCCTCTGCCAAGCATCTCTGAAATAATGAAAAGCTGCTTAATCTGACACTTGGCTGATTAAATTTCATGGTGCCCTGCTGCGTTCAGTGGTTCCTCCTGCCAGCCAATATAACTTTTTGACATAGGAGGGACATAGAACCACGGAGGACAGTGGGGGATAAGGAACGAAATACTCCCAGAAGTGTTGGTTCTGCTGGATCTTCAGTGTAGTGTGGATGTCCATTCTGAGGCTGTGTTTTGCCTGCTTTTCTTTGGATGCAAAAAGTCCACTGAGATCTAATACTTCAAAGCCTCCTTAATCACAAATAAAAAGCAGGGAAAATGCAGCCCCTACACTCCACGTGCACTGGACTAGCAGTCAAAACATTACTTAAACATTTGTGCTGCATTTATGTTCAAAATACAGCATTCAGAAGCAAAGCCAATAACTCACAAACCGTTAGTATAACAAAGAGGTAAATCTAAGTGCAGTGCCAGAAATTCTTTGGCATCTGTAGTCAGCGGGAGGAAAAAACTCTCTGGAATTGGTGGTTAATGGAAAGAAAAAAAATCCCTTCATGTTGGTGGTCCATGGTTGAAAAGTGCTCCAGTGTTGGTGGCCAGTGAAAAAAATAAATCCCCCCATGATGGTGATGAGTGGAATGAAAAAAGTCCCCCCTTGTTGGTGGATAGTGGGGGCAAAAAAATGCCCTAGTTTTAGTGGTGAGGGAAAGAAAAATTGACCCAGCACTGGTAGTCAAGGAACGAAAAAATGCTAGTAGAATGAAGAAATCTCCCCGTATTGGTGGGCATTGGAAGGAAGAAATACACTTGTGTTGATGGTCAGTGGTAAAAAAAAAATGCCCGTGTTGGAAGGGTGGAAAAATTGCCCCAGTTTTGGTGGTTAGTGGTAGGAAAAAATACCATGGGTCCTAGCAAGTGTCAATGGGAGGAAGTCTGCCCTATCATCTGTGTTAGTGGGATGTGGAATATAGCACTTTTTTCTTGGTGTCAGCTGGAGAAAAAATATGAGGAGGCTGCAGTGGGCTTTTAGTTGGGAGTAGAGACTGCTCCCCCACCCCCCCCCAAAACTCTCTGCACTTATCTTTTCATGTGTTTTCTGTTTCTTTGGTCAAGTGATATGGGGAGACAGTCCCCAATAGGCTCGATTATGAGCAGAGGTCTGTGTCACATCACTGAACAGGTGACAAATGCGGCAGCGCTCTGCTTCTGGAGTGTCATTTCATTGCCTTCCTATGACACCGGGTCTGGCAGTTCCTGATCATTGCGTACCTACTGCTACTCTGTACAGTGACCTGGATCCTGCTAAAATTGTGCAGGATTTAAACACTTGGCAACTATGGCTTTTCTTTACATGGGCATAGGTTCACTTTGACTGGAAAAGTCATTTTAATGAAATTAAAATTTTATTTTCTTTCAGTAAAGCGCTTTGATATTTAAGAGCACCTTCTGTTGGGTGTCAGAAATTCTGCAGTGCTGGAAATAAATTGCTGTAAAAATTTGATATTTGAGGCCCAGCTTCTCAAGGCAATATATGATATTATGTGCTTTCCAATACAGAAAACCCCACATGCAGTAAAATAAAAGTGTTTATTAAAACTCAGTGAAAAGCATAGCCTCAGAGTGACAATTCAAACAGATAATCCAATAACTGGGAAGTGCTGTGTTTGATTTTACAGCTTTAAATCTCTGTTAGTATGTTCAGTGTTCCTTTGTGACACTACAGCTATAGAATATAATTTGAAACTGAGCTTGGGTACTATGAAATATATTATTGGTGTACTGTGCAGCAATGTGAGCCTAGTAAATAGTTAACAGGCCTTCTTTTTACCGCACGGATCTTGGAACTCAGCCAGCCACTTTGCTCATCTGTACTTTGAGGATCCATCTGCTTGCTGCCAGGTGGTCTGCTAATAGTAATGGTAAGCAGCAGAAAGTTTATAAAGACTGTACCTTGTAGGGCACAAGGGATTTTATTATAGAATCAGATCTTTAGGATAAGGATTTGGAGGTCATCTCTGTCTTTTCTCTTCACTGTGAATATGGATGATGAAATGAATGTAAACACCCAAGTTTAGGGAAGTGAGCATTATCCTGTACTGCAATATGCCGGAGAACAAAAGTAAGACACATTTCAGCTGGCTAAGATTCATAATTATTTGTACTGAAGGTTAAAATACAACCTGTAGGATACAAATCTGGGGGTTATCCCCACAGATTCGTTTTTGAACATGCAAGCAGCAGGACTGTCATCCTTGGGATAATGAATGACCCAAAACAAAGATGACAAGGGTCCCCACATTGCACTGGCTGCATGCATGCTCTAGGTCAGTGACTTATCAAAGCAGTGATAAGGATGGATATCAGTCTCAGTGTTTGAGCATTCAAGAGCAAATCAGAAATAGCCATATGTCTACAAGAAATTGCCATATGTGTACAATATCTTGACAGACTTATTTTAAAGCTGGACTCTGGCTTCTCCTCTACCCACCAGCCACAAATCTATATTTTTTTATATAAAGCCTTATTATCGACTTATACAGTACTTACTTCTATACCTCTAACTTGCAGTGCCTCCCTTCCACCCACTTCTCCTTCCTCTTCATAGTACTTCCCTCCCATAAACCTCTCCCTCTTACTCACTGAATCACCCACCCAACTCTCCCTCCACTTCATAGTGTCTCTTTTCCACTAGACCCTCCCCCTACCACACAGCGCCCCCCATCGACATTTCTTCCTGCCTCATAGCCCCAGCCTTCACCCCACCTCTCTCCCATCTCATAACACCCTTCAACCCATATTGCCCCCCCCCCCACACACACAGCCCTTTTTTTTACCCTGGTGGCTACCTTGCTCCTGGCTTTCCAGTGTCACTCATAACACCCCCTCATACCCACCTCACTTAATAGTCACAATATACCTCTTCCACTCACCTTGCTGCCCACTCACCTTGCTTTACTAACACCGACCTTGACTCCAGCTCACAGAGCCTCTCACCAACCTTGACCCCTACTACACAGCCCCTCTAATCCACTTCATCCCGCACTCACAGCACCGCACTCTGCTGTGACAATCAGCTTCATTATAAAAGCCTACCTATTCTGGAATGGGCACACTTTTATTAGTTGCATTATTATACTTACCCTCAACTATAGCCCAGGGTCCTCTGTTCTTCTGCATCTCAGTGAGAAAAGGTACTTCTGGCAGCACACATACAGAGCAGCTGCAGATGAACCATCGCCTTCACTGAAACTGGTGCAATGGAGACCGCAGATTAAGGAAAACCTAATTGGGTTATATACATTTAATTTAAACCTATATGATAGGATGAATGCACACTGCTTCCTATTGAGGATGCTTCTTTCCAAAGCTCCACTCTCAGTGGGGGGACACACAGGCATAACTGCTGCACCTGCCCAGTATTGCACACTCTACCGCTGCCAATCTCAGCGACTCTTGAGGTGGTACTCACTGGGACTGGAGAAGCAGAACCCAAAAACCTGGCATGGGCTTCAACTAAAATGGCCACCACACCAAGAGCAGCAGCTTCTCCTCTGTACAAAGCTAGCCTGAGCTCCAGCAAGGATGAAGCTGCACAGGATTTTAACCCCAGCAGCTCTCTGACTATCACAAGATGCCAACCTGATGGTCCTCCACGAGACATCATCATTAGGTTGCACTATTATTGTACCAAGGAGCAACTATTGCAGGCAGCTCAGGAAAAATCAGAACTCTCCGACCAAGGCTTTACCTACCAGCTCTTCACTGATCTTCATGATTGCGAAGCGATGGATGATGAAACCTCAATTACAGGTTTTACAACAGCACCAAGTGAAATACTGCAGAGGGTTCCTGTTTACTCTTAATTTCTCTTAAAATGGCAAATCTTACACCAGTACAAATCCTGAAGCACTGCAAGATTTCCTGGAGGATCTTCAACTGGTTGACACCACCCAACAACACGAACAAGCATAGGCCCATTCTCCTAGGAGATCTCTGTCTCAACCATACCTTACCTCGGCAAGCACCCTGCAAACCCTCTGCTCTGAGCTTATGAGGAACAGGTGATCACTAACGATCTCCAGAAGCAGGGTCAACTAGAGTCCCTGATGACTGATGGAACTTGGCTGGGCTTTCCGCTGTCTAGTGTGTCCGCACATACCTGGAGGAAATATGGTTATCTTTTTCATCTCTACCTCTTTTTTTTAACTTTTTTTCATATTTGGGCACACTCATTTTTTGCTTTAGTTCATTATATTTATACAAACTTATAGCTGATAGATGCTACTATGCCTTACATGTGCAGATGTTATTGTTCGTCAAGTTGAGACTAGTAGTACCTCATACAAGCAGACTCTTTCAGTGGTTGTAATTTCTTTATCTACTACAAACACTGTCTGGTGAGCCCTGAAGTGTCTCTTTAACTACTGTATCGCTAAGGCTTTGACTTCCCATGGCAATATTTCTGTTGGTTATTGAAGGCTTAGACCCATCATGTATCTATGCGATTGCACCATGGTACCTACCTTACATTTGCTGCTTGACATTATGGGGTTGATTTACTAAAGCTGGAGAGTGCAAACTTTGGTGCAGCTGTGCATGGAAACCAATCAGCTTCCAGGATTTTTTTGTCAAAGCTTGGTTTTAACAAGCTGATTGGCTACCATGCACAGCTGCACCAGATTTTGCACTCTGGTTTTAGTAAATCAACCCCTATATGTTATTTACTCAGCTAAGTGCAAGTTCAGACAGGCCTATAGACAAATAAAAAAGGAAAACAGCTGCGCTAAGTAGTGTATAGTGAACAGTGAGTATATGATGACAAAAATTCTAATGAGAGAAAATAAAAGATAATATCACCATAATATAATTAAGAACATAAAAATCTATCCCAATATGAACATCATAGATAAATGTGAAGAAACAATAATAATGAGAACGTCTAGAGCTCAATGATAAATAGCAAATAGTCCATAAATCACACAAATGTGCATGGAAGAGTGAAGAATAAAAACTTGAAAGTGATACATGATCCTCCACCACCAGTTATGCACCGGACACCAAATAAATTGCACGCTTACCAGAGGGCAAGCTAATTGAGCTTGCGGCTATATACCCAGCCAGGGCCTTTATCCAGGGGATTCTGGGGCCACAGCTCCAAGATGGTCAGTACGGTAGAGAAGAGATAAGCAGCCGATGGCCGGTTTGGCTCAATCATGCAAAGTTCACAAATCAAACTCAGATGTCACCCAGAAAATGAAAAGAGGGGGCTCGCCATAGTGTAAATCAGATTGGTATATTTAATAAAAACTAAGAAAACACACTTACAATAAATGCAGGTAAAATCAACAAACAGTAGCCGCCCGACTTGTGAACGCCCATTTGCTCAGAAGCACAAATGCGATGACGTCAGCACGTCAAATCCTCCCGATGCACGTTTTCGTCATATAATGGCGTCGTTTTGGGGCGCCTGTAGACTCCTGCGGCAATCTACCTACTTAACTATGTAGTCTAAGTTTTGCTGACCAGTATGCAAACACTCTTTATAGACACATCATCAGCTCCATGTATGCTTTCCTCAGAACTTAAGGTTCATTATTTACTGCTAGACACAGAGGTGAGAAGTTTCCTACTATGCCCTGAACACATCTCCAATCCTGTTCTTCACACACCTGCTACAAGTGATATCCACTCACTTGGACAGCTCACCTATCATGGGATGGGCACTAATCAAGTTCTTAAAACGTGTAAGTAAAAAGCGGGCGCTAGGTACCTCTTAAATGCTGTTGGGATAACAAAATCCCTCACTATTTACAGTGCATACTTCTTATACAACACCTTAAACTGTGCTCACAAATACAAGAAGTCCATAAATCATATATTTGAAAGTCTGCTAGTTTGCTCAGCGATGTATATCCTTATATGAAAAATAAATGCAGATTCACTATAGTGCTCAGTGATATACTCCATTAGTGCTCCGATCATGCATTGAAAGTGCTTTGTGTTGTATATCTTTGTCACATACCTTAAGGTAGAGCCTGACAAGCAGAGGAAGGCCTCTCGCACAGCTCTGGTTCAAGCGCCACTGAGTTTGCAACAGCGGCCACGGGAGCACAGTCGGGTAGGAGTGCCTGTGGTGTTCTCCATAGCAGGGGGACACTTGTAGCAGCCAGCAGCCGTGGAAGGGCTGCGGTTGGTGGCTGTGGATGCAGGCATTTGTGGATGCAGGGATGCTGCGGATGCAGGTAGGTTGCTGGTGCCGGTTACTGCAAATGCAGGTATGTGGAGGCTGAAGCAAGGTGTAGAGTGAGACAAGTCAGGTTAGATACAGATGAATCAAGGTACATCAGAGATAACACTTAAGAATGGTCAAGTTCAGGCAGAGGTTTGGCAACAGAGAAATTCGGAGGTAAGACTGAAGAGAGATCAAGCAAGCCAAGGTCAGGAATGGAGAGAATCAGAGTAGTCAGGAAGCCAGGTAACAATGCTAATTGGGCGCACACACGTACATGCATGGGCATAGGCATTCGCCTGAGCCCGTGGACATGCCTGTCAGGAGGGACATTATTGGAATTGTGCCCACGCATGCATAATGGCCTCTGTCTCTGCACATCCGCTCTGCAATGGCAAGCGAGTCCCTGACATTGCCCCCCCTTACGGACAGCCTCCGGATGCCCACTTGGCCCTCCTACTGCGGGTGCCTATGGAGAAAATCCTGTATCAACTCTTTTGCATGGATATTCCCCTCAGGTTTCTCCTTCTCCTGCAGTTCAGAATGGCCTCCAACTCATATTCCTCATCACCATTGACTAACACTGGTTCGGGTGTACCCGACCCCCTGTCAGGGAAGGGGTCCTGTATCTCAGGTTTCAACAGTGATACGTGGAATACTGGGTGGATTCTAAATGATTCCGGCAAAGACAGTTCATATGATACCTCGTTCAATCTGCGTTTTACCGGAAAAGGACCTATGAACTTGGGCACCAGCTTCTTTGATGGGCATGCCAGCCTGATGTTTGCTGTGGATAGCCATACTCAATCTCCTGTTTGCAGATTTATCTCCCCTCTCCTCTTCTTGTTGAATGCCTGCTTGTTATCCATCTGTGCCTTTGTCACTGCTTCCTGTAGGATCTTGTTGTTGTGACTGAGGAACTCCATTGTATTCTGTACTGCTGGAACTGAGGACTCAGAAACAAAATCATGTAGAAAAGATACATGGAAACCATAGTTGGCAAAAAATGGGGACTGCCCTGTGGCGGAATGGCTAGTATTATTGTATGCAAACTCGGCCAGGGGCAACAATGACAGCCAATCATTTTGTACAAACGACGTAAAACACCAGATGTACTGCTCCAGGGTCTGATTTGTTCTCTTTGTCTGTACGTTAGTTTGGGGGTGGTATGCAGAGGATAAGGATAGCTCAATCTTCAGGACTTCACATAATGCTCTCCAAAACCGTTAGGTGAACTGCACCCCCTGTCAGACACAATGTTCAAGTCAAGTCAAGTCAAGCCTTATTGTCATTCTGCTACACGTAAGAACATACAGTAGAACGAAATGTTGTATCTCACAGGGCCACGGTGCTACATACAAATTAAACATAATTATAAATAAATATACAATGAATAAAAACACCAATAAAAAAACCTAAACACATCTGGGAACTATGTACCTGTACATATACTATATGTTTCCAAAAGTCTTTGTAGCAGCAAGTGAAGGTAAGACTATTTGAAGACAAAGAGACAACATGTTCACCGGAACCCCATGCAATCTCACAATCTTCTTAATAAAGACTCTGGCCGTCTCCATGGCAGATGGGGTATACTTCAATGGTAAGAAGGGGGCCATCTTTGATAGCCTATCTACTACCACAAAGATTGCCGTGCATTCCTTTGATGGTGGGAGCTCTACGATAAAGTCCATTGCAATCATTTTCCATGGTCTATCGGGGACAGGTAGTGGTTTCAGTAACCCCCAAGCTCGGCTCCTTATGGTCTTGCTTCGGGTACAGATGGGACAAGAGTTCATATAACTCTTGCAGAACCCTTCTAGGTCTGGCCACCAGATGGTACGATGTACCAAGTCTATTGTCTTTGTGATGCCGAAATGGCCTGCCAGTGGATGATCGTGAATAAGCTTTAGCACCTGTACCCGAGCCTGGTCTGGTGTGAAAATCTGACTCACCCCGTGATTGTAACACATCTCTGGCTACCAAAGTTACCCTGAGGGGACTACTGATATTAGTGGAGGCCTGTTTCATTTTTGACAGTAGATAAGGTTGTAATAGCAGAAAGTTACCTGCGGGTAAGATGGTATCTGGTATAGCCGGTTCCCTTGGGTCGTCGTACATCCTTGACAATGCGTCTGGTTTAACGTTCTTGCATCCGGGTCTGTAGGTGATATGGAGGGTGAATCTTGTGAAGAACAGCGCCCACTCAGCCGTCGGGCAAATCGTATTCTAGGTTTTTGCGATCCGTGTAGATCAGTATGGGATGTGCTGCGCCCTCGAGTAGGTATATCTAATCTTCTAATGCCGCCTTAATAGTGAGTAATTCTCTGTCACCCACATCATAATTTCTCTCCGCTGGGGAGAGTCGGCGGGAGAAGAAGGCTACGGGGTGCATCAGGTCTTTCAATCCTTGGCGTTGTTACACCACTGCTCCTATTGCTGACTCTAAAGGCATAGGATCGGGGCGGAAGTGAACAATTTCATTAAGGTCTGGAATGTTTCTTGGGCTTCTGTGCTCCAGTTGAATTGCAATTGCGACTTTGTTAACTGGGTGACTGGGGTTATGATAGCTGAAAAACCCTTGATGAATCTCCTGTAGAAGTTGGCGAATCCTATGAATCACTGCACCCTTCTTGTCAGTGGGTGCCGGCCAATTCAAGATGGCAGAACATTTTTGGGGGTCCATCTTGATTCCTGCTTTAGAGATCATCAACCCCAAAAACTGAATGCTCTGGCACTCGAACTCACCAGTTCTCCAGTTTGGTGTAGAGTCTGTGTTGACGAAGTCGAAGCAGGACACTCTTGACATGTCCTCGTGGGCATTCAAGGATAAGGAAAAGATTAGGATATCATCCAGATAAACAATGACAAAGATATTTAGAAAGTCCCAGAAAACATTGTTGATGAAGTGTTGGAAGGTGGCTGGCGAATTGCATAGGCCAAGGGGCATCACCAAATATTCATAATGGCCAAACCTGGTGCGAAAAGCTGTCTTCCACTCATCCCCTTCTCTGATGCAGACCAAGTCATACGCTCCTCTGAGGTCGAGTTTGATGAAGATGATTGCTGCTCTCAGTTTTTGGAATAGCTCAGGCATCAAGGGGAGAGGGTAGCGGTTCTTAACCGTGATCTTATTCAGGTCTCTGTAATCGACACATGGCCATAAAGATTGGTCCTTCTTGGTCACAAAAAAGATTCCAGCCCCTGTGGGGGATGTGGATGGGCGGATGAATCCCTTCTTGAGATTCTCGTCCACGTCCTTAGTGCTCCTTGTCCCTTCTCGGAGAGGGGGAAGATGCGCTCGAAGGTAATCTCAGCCCCAGGGAGTAACTCTATGGGGCAGTCATATGGTCTATGGGGAGACAGTGTGTCTGCACCCTGTTTACTGAAAACATCTTGGTATTCCTCATAGGCCTTGGGTACAGGCTGACTTGTCTTCGGGTTTGGATCCATACATAGTAGCTGGTTGCGGCCTCGGATGCCCTAGGGAGGCATTGTTCCTAGCAGTAATGGGACTGAAACTTGATTTCTCCAGTAATACAATTGATCTGAGGGTTATGGGCTTGGAGCCAGGGAAGGCCCAGAATGATAGGAAATAGTGGAGATGAAATAGCATCCAGGCTTAGGAGTTCTTTGTGCTGAGCTGGTGTAGTCACAGATAGGGGCCAGGTCTGGGTGACTGGTCCTGACTTAATACGGGATCTGTCGGCCAAGTATACCGACAACTCCTGCATTTTGGATCGTAATGGGAAGTGCTGCTGAGTGGCAAAGGTCAGGTCGATGAAGCAGCTGCATGCCCCAGAATCAATAATGGCGTTGACCCGTACTACTCCATTTGGAAGTTGAAAAGAGAGGAGAAGCATGAAATGAGTTGCTTGTGTGGACAAGGAAGACAGATGAGCTGGAGGTATCATGGAGCACTTACATAGTTTCAGTGGACAGGCACGTACGTAATGGCCGGCTTCCTCACAGTATAGCAATAGGTCCCTCTGTCTGCGCCGCAGACGCTCTTCAGGAGATAATGCAGGGTGTAGTAATCCAATTTGCATAGCTTCAGACTCATTGGGAGCCAAGCTGGCAGAACTTGTATGCATCATGGCTTGGTTAAACTGGGCATGATAAGCCGGAATTGGAGCCCTTGGTGTCATCCAGACAGGCCAGTTGGATGGAGTGAACCTCTCGGCTCGGCGTTAACCTGGCCGCCGGTCGATTTGAATTGCCAAGGTATTCAAGGCCTCCAGAGTACTGGGTACACTGACCTGGGCGAGCTCGTCCTTAAGGTTCTCAGAAAGGCCCAGACGGAATTGGTGTCGCAGGGCTGCATCATTCCATTGGGTGTCCCCACTCCAACGTCTGAAATCTGAGACATACAAAAAGGAAAGGGCAGTGTGGTTGACCAACAGGCTGGGCCTACATCCCAACAAGTCTAGAAAGTGGATACTGAATTTCCCCCTTACGGGACTTTATTGACCCAATTAATAGTACACAAAAAATATAAAAAAGGTATACAAAGTTTATTAGAAATATATAAAACATTTTATCAATAAGTGGCTATAGACATATTAAATGCATATACATGGCAAAACATAGAAAAATGCAGCTCTGGAAAGGTCTAAGAGCTACCATGATCAACCACCACGGCAGGGCATACGAACCACACCCAATGCGTTTTAGAAATCTCTTTCTTTAGGGGTGTATAGAGCAGTTTTACTTCTATATTTAAGAACAAACAAAAGATGATGGTAGCTAACATGCACAGGCAAGCATATGTATGTATTTAATTGCTTGCTATTGACAATAAATCTTGCAATACTCCCTCCTGCATGTCTGATCCCTGGCCTTGTATATATATATATATATATATATATATATATATATATATATATATATATTGACATGGACATTCACTGTACTGTTCATTTAAGCACAAGAGACTCCATTTTGTTCTCACTGTTGAAATGTGTTCTGTAACCTTCACCTAACACACAGTCACATCTCCTACTAAATGCTCTCTACCCCCCCCTCCCTTCTTAAGGTTTTACTTTTGCAATTGTTCTATTCGCTAGCTTTTAATAATATATTTCTATTTGTTAGTTTTTAATAACATATTTCTATTTGTTCGTTTTTAATAACATCTCACACCACCCCTTTCTTATCTATGCATAAAATAACATGTAATAATAAATTTTGACACTGAACAGACATTTTAAACACAGTGATTAAGTCCTGTGAATCTGTTCCTGCAGCTGCAGTATTAACTTTTGTTTTAGCGTTCCAATAAGAAATCAGCCATATCAGCTTGGCGAGCCAGCCAGGAGTTTGGCAGAATCTCCAGAAGGAACCGCGATTCGATAGGGGCCATCGGGAAACGCAGACCTCAAATGCCGGCTAGGTAAGCTGCCCTTAAGCTTGCTATATTTCTGCCTTTCCTATGTATCCTATCTGTTGGTTCTCAAGGAAACCATACCACTCTCTGACCTTTCTGGTTGGGTAACGTGTGTGCGTGAATGTGTATGTGTCCCCCTTCACGGGTTGGACTGTGTGTGGATAGGGAAAATTCTCTGCAGTTCCCTGCTTTGACTCCTTGTGGGCGACCTGGGTCAGAAGCGCATGGTAGGGTCAGATAAAACTCACAGAGAAGAAAAGAGACAAGGAGGTTCTCTTAATGAGTGTTTTGTCTATTGTCATAAACCCCTTCTAGCCACGTAGATAAGTGGAGACTATTCTTGTAAATCTGCAGATTTGCTGTACTATTTGTTTTAGAGGCAAGAGGGTATAGGCACAAGTAGAGAAGACTGGCCAGTCATTATGGGCATTAAATTAATTAAGGGAATGAAGGGAGAGAGGCCTTCAGAAAATGCCCAGCGCAAGATGAGCGCTAGAGAATATATGAACCGAAGGTACGGTTCCGCCTATACTGAGCCCCTAGATAAATGGGTAGAATGGACAAAGGGAACAGCTAAACCTTTAAAATCTGAAGGGACTTTTGATTTAAAAGTATGGCAAACTTTTCTGCATGATTATGGCCCACTACTGTGCAGTGAAGGAACGTGGAGAATAGCTTGCACATGGGAAACAGAAGCTAAAGTAGTAAATCAAACTGGCTTGACGGAGATGTTTAATAAAAGTACTGCCCAAATTTACTATGTTTGGCCAGAAGACTCTGTTGAGGAGGACCTCCCACCTTATGTGGCTTCCAGTTTGACTTTAAGGGGTCCACGCACAAAAGCAAAAGAATTAGATTACATGGAACACACAAAAGATGAGCTGGGCAATATAGTAGAGAGCAGAGGTTTAACAGCCCCATATCAACATACAAAGAGGGTTTTGGCTCGTATCCTAGAAACAGATGATTGGCATAAATCAAAAGGCACATATGCAAAACTAGATCTCTCTGAACTTAAGGCTTTGGCCAGAGAAAGAGAGATAGAGTCTCTCTGAACTGAACCCCTGGCACAGAGCAATCTGTTGCAGTTTATCCTGTCCAAACCCAATTAGTTTATGAAGGTAATACTGTTGACAGTAAGTCTCAAATTAAATGGCATGTGCCTTTTAGTCCCCAAGATATGAGAGCCATATTAGAGGGATTGGGAGATCCTAGAAAGAATCCAGTTGGGTTTGCAAACAAACTTAGCGCTGCACAGGAAGCATATGAGGCTTCTGCTACTGACATTCATCAGCTTCTTATTAAAGCAGTGGGAAGCAACATGTCTGGCTATATACTTAAAGAATGTGGTGTAAATGTCACAAATCTAGGTAAGATGGTTAGTGGACGGGAGGTTTGTGAGAAATTGAAGAAAAAATAGCCCCAAATATATGGACAAACCAGACATGCTGAATTTATGAATGCTAAGCAAGGGAAAGAGGAAGCAGCAGGGGCTTATTGGAGGCGGTTAAGGTTATATACATGGGGAAGCAGAGAGGAAGAGGCAAAGGCAATTTCAGAAATCATGGCATGGGACCAATGGGACCAATTATATGCTACAATTGTAATGGGGAAGGACACATAGCCAAATTCTGCCATCTTTCTGACCGTAGACTGGAAAAGAGCTTAGAGGCACCTCATGCTGATCCCAGTTCTCTGCCAAAAGCAGTGGATCAGGTATAGGAAAATGGCATGCCAGTATCAATCATGTTAAATAGGGGAGACAATGGTCCAGAGGCCAGAGTAAAAGTATTTTTACAAGAACTCCCCTATCCTGGAGAAGAAACAGAATTAACCTGTTTAACCGATACTGGTGCAAGCCAAAGTATTTTTAATATAGAGGACTTACCTCCAGCATTATTATCTACAAATGTTATCTCTGGTGTTGGCCTAACCGGGACCTCTACTGATTTGGTTGAGTCCAAGCCACTTAAACTCAGGCTAGGACAGCAAACAGAAATTGTCACTAAAGTGTTAGTTTCAGACACAGTTCCTACCAATCTTTTGGGAGCTGACATTTTGAACCAAATTTTAGCAAACATAGACTACACTCCTACAGGAGTCCAAGTGGTCAGTAGTCTGTCAGGAGAAGTTTTAAATTCTGCCTGTGGAGTATTTTTAATCCAAGACTCCACTCCGCCATTTTCACCAGAATTGAAAGTGATTCCCGCTGAATTATGGGCCGCCAGCAAATATGATGTAGGTCTGCTGGATTGCACCCCAGTCATGATAAAATATAAATATTATATAAATATAGTATTGCTCAGACTGAGGGGATAAAGGATCAGATCACTCAACTGAAAGCAGCATGGGTTGTACCAATTAAGTCCCAAGTCAATACACCCCTGTTCCCAATTGCAAAGAAGCCAGACAAGAAGGATGGGCAGGTGACATACCGCATGGTGCATGATTTGAGAGCCATTAACAATTTAATTGAGGCAGATACCCCGATCGTGCCCAACCCCCGCACTTTACTAAGTGGAATACCTGCCTCCAGCACCTGCTTTACAGTGATTGATCTTGCGAATGCTTTTTTTTTGGTGCCCCTGCACCCAGATTGCTCGCACCTTTTTTTATTTACCCATGATGCCCAAAAGTTAGCATGGACATGATTGCCCCAAGGCTGTGTGAGTAGCCCCTCTGAATATAATACTGCTTTAAAGCAAGTATTGGACCAATGGTCCCCCTCACACCCACACACAGTTTTGCTTCAGTACATAGACGATTTGCTTATTTGTTCTGATACAAAGGACATTTGTAGCAGAGAAACAGTAAGCCTTCTCATGTTTCTCTATAACAGTAACAACAAAGTTAGCAAAGATAAGCTACAATACTGCCAAGAGAAAGTGATCTTCCTGGGTCACTGCATTTCACATGGAATCCGTCACCTAACCCCAGATCGAGTTAAAACTCTACAAAACCTTGAAAAGCCAAGAAATGTACGGCAACTATGTGCCTTCCTGGGGTTAGTGGGATATTGTAGGGACTGGATTCCAAATGCATCAGAACTTATGGCTCCTCTATATGAGGCTACCACTAGAAACCCTTTCAAACTCACATCGGACAATGAATTGTAGATGAAGGAGCTTATTAAAATTTTGTCTGAAGCTCCCGCCATTGGACTTCCTGACTATACTAAGACTTTCTCGTTGTTCTGTCATGAAGTCAATGGATTTGCTGCAGGTGTACTCACCCAGCTACATGGAGACAAACAGAGGACTGTGATGTATGTATCAGCCTCATTAGACCCTGTCATCAAAGGCTCCCCCAGTTGTATGCGAGCCTGCATTTTGCTGCTAGACAAAGTAACTGAGCTTGTACTAGATTCTGCTCTGATCCTGTATGTGCCACATGCAGTACAAGAAATCATGAATCAAGTAAATACCAGACATGTCTGCCAGTAGATTTGACAAGTACCAGTCTGCTCTTTTTGCCCCTTCGAATTTAACATTTAAACGATGTGTTACTTTAATCCCGGCTACTCTTCTTCCTATAATTGATGAGGAAGATGCAATAAATGGTACTGATGTAGAACCTGAGAGTTTTTCTCATGATTGTATGGCTCTGATGGAGGTAGAAAGGGCCTCTGTCACACCAGCAAAAGATGAGCCTTTATCAGATTGTGAGACACACTTATTCGTAGATGGTTCCAGATTTTACACTGATGATGGTCAGCTACACACAGGGTTTGCTGTAACCACTACAGACACCATTTTACATCAGAAAGCATTGACACCCCAGACGTCAGCACAGGAAGCGGAGTTGTGTGCTGTAGTCAAAGCATGTCATCTCCTAGAGAATCAAATTGGAAATGTTTACACTCACAGCAGATATGCGTTTTGGAATAGCTCACGATTTTGGGCCTATCTTGAAAGCACAGAACTTTCTGACTAGTGCGGGGAAGCCAGTGAGACATGCAAAACTCATAGAGCGGCTATTTGAGGCCTTTCAGAAACCAGCAGAAGTTGCCATCTTAAAGGTAAAAGGGCATGCAAGGGAAAATTACATGACAGCCAGAGGAAATGCTTTAGCGGACCAAGCGGCAAAGGATGCTGCCTTTATGGCATTTGGAGTCACACCCACTGTAGGGGTAGCCCAGGTAGCGGGGACAAATTTCCCTCATCAAGAGCAGTGGGATGTAGAAACTCTAATTCAGTTGCAGAACCAGGCCCCTGATGAAGAGAAGGATAAGTGGATCAAATGTAATGCTACCCAAAATCAGCAGGGCCTGTGGAGCGCTGACAACAGGTGGTGTTTACCCAGGAGTTTGTACCCAGTTTTAACACAACTGGCACATGGCGTCAGTCATCTTGCTAAGGGCGCGATGGTGGCACTTTCTGACTGCTATTGGATAGCACCTGGACTTAGTGCATTTGCAGCCAGGTTTTGTGCTTCATGTTACACTTGTGCTCTGTACAATGCAGGGAGGCCTGTCCATGTTCCCCAAAAGCATTCTCCTAAGCCAGATTTCCCTTTCCAAAGCATTCAAATAGACTACATTCAGATGCCCAGAATAGGCCCCTATGAGTACGCTTTAGTTTGTGTTTACATGTTCTCAGGTTGGCCTGAGAGCTGGCCAGTAGCTAAAGCAAAAGCAAAAACAACAGCAAAGAAAATTTTGAATGAAATAGTTTGTAGATATGGAGTTCCTGAAACTATTGAGAGTGACAGAGGAACCCATTTTACTGGGGAAGTAATGAAAGAGGTAATGGAAGCCCTTCACATACAGCAAGCTTTCCATACACCTTATCATCCACAAAGTAGTGGTAAAGTTGAGAGACTTAATGGAATTTTGAAAGGAAAAGGATGGGTGGAAGCTTTGCCATTAGCCCTATATTTTGTACGAACTACCCCTAAACAACCACATGGGCTGTCCCCCTATGAGATTTTATTTGGAGGGCCACCCAAAACAGGGCTATATTTTCCCCAACAGTTACAGGCTTCTCACTTTAGTCTGTTAGAATATGTTCAGATTTTGCAAAGAACATTGAATAAAATACATGAAGGTGTTTACAAATCTATCCCCGACCCAGATTCTGTTTCAGGTATTCACAGAATCCAACCAGGTGACTGGGTGGTGGTCAAGCGACACGTCAGAAAGCCGCTAGAACCAAAATTTGACGGACCACATTTGGTGCTTTTGACAACCGGTTCTGCTGTCAAGTTGGAAGGAAAGCCCACCTGGATTCACGCCAGTCACTGCAAGAAAATCCTGAAGTGATGATATCCTTTGAAAAAATGATGATGATGTTTCTTTTCTTTTTGTTGTTTGTGAGAACTGAGACATGGAAAAATAACCCTTTCATCCAAATGTTAAAATTGTATGCAACCCATAGCAACGCTAGTAACTGCTGGGTGTGTTCTCACTTACATCCCGAAACAGGGAAACTACCCATGATAGCAAAGACTCACAACTTCACTGTTCTAAACAGGACCAGAATAAATGGCTCATACATAGTCTAGTCTCCACAGCTAATGAGCACAGATCAGTAACTTTGATGGTTTAAAAACAGATAAACACTCCACAGATTTGTTTAAACATACATGCCTGTTTAACACTAAATGTACACGGTTGGGCATTTCAGATTGCACCGGAGCAAAAATTACAGTTTATGGAGGAAACTATGGTCAATATTATTATATCCCAGATCCAGAACTAAAAAGAAACCTTTATAGTACAAATTGCACACAGTTTCCAATATGTGAAAATATCAGTTACCTGAGATTCCATGTTATTACTTCCAGTTTTTTAGGAGCAGGCATACCATCCATACGTAGAGGGTTATATTATATATGTGGAAATAAAGCTTACGCCTGACTTCCTACTAATGTTACAGGTACATGTTATATTGGGAAGTTAGCACCCGCTTTGGCTGTTCGCAAAGATACAGTGCGACCAGATCAAAGTCCAGAATACCCTTTAGTGTTCAAAAGAGAGGTGTTCACTGAAGGTGACATGACATGGTCATGGTTCCCTTCCTGGACAGGATGGGGAATTGAAGCAATGAAAAGAATAAATAATTACACTAGAATTGTAGATGAGAGTATTAACCTTACTACCACTAATATAGGTTTATTAAATGAAGAAATGGCTCAGCTTAAAAAAATAGTATTAGAGCACAGATTAACGCTAAATGATCTAACTGCAGCTCAAGGTGGGATGTGTAAGGTATTTCACACCGACTGTTGTATATACATTTCTGATAATGAGGACATTATTAAAGGGCATCTTGCTAAGATAAGAGAACTACAGAATAAGGCCAGGGATATTGCTAAAGATGGATGGAACCCCTTTCAGGGTTTAGGAGGTTTTGGTGACTTTTTATATGGCATAGCAACATGGTTACAGAAACTAGGCGCTTACATCGTGATGTTCCTATTTCTCATATTTGTTATTTACTTCCTCATCAGGCTATGCCTCTGTGTGACTACCCGCTGTAACAACAAATGTACCACCAGCCCTGATGAACCCATTATTGTGAGAAAGCTAGGAGAGAGCTGAACAGAAAGGCCCAGGCGGAATTGGTGTCGCAGGGCTGTGTCATTCAATTGGGTGTCTCCACTCCAACGTCTGAAATCTGAGACATACAAAAAGGAAAGGGCGGTGTGGTTGACCAACAGGCTGGGCCTACATCCCAACAAGTCTAGAAAGTGGAGAATTAATTTCCCCCTTACAGGACTTTATTGACCCAATTAATAGTACACAAAAAATATAAAAAAGGTATACAAAGTTTATTAGAAATATTATTTATTTATTATATAAATATATATAAATATAAAAAAGGTATACAAAGTTTATTAGAAATATTATTTATTTATTATATAAATATATATATTTAAGAACAAACAAAAGATGATGGTAGCTAACATGCACAGGCAAACATATGTATATATTTAATTGTTTGCTTTTGACAATAAAACTTGCAATACTCCCTCCTGCATGTCCTTGGATGGTATGTACTATATACTATGATCCCTGGCCTTGCACATATATATATATATTTATATATTGACATGGACATTCACTGTACTGTTCATTTAAGCACAAGAGACTCCATTTTGTTCTCACTGTTGAAATGTGTTCTGTAACCTTCACCTAACACACAGTCGCATTTCCTACTAAACGCTTTCTACTCCCCCCTCCCTTCTCAAGGTTTTACTTTTGCAATTGTTCTATTTGCAAGCTTTTAATAATATATTTCTATTTGTTAGTTTTTAATAACATATTTCTATTTGTTCGTTTTTAATAGCATCTCACACCACCCCTTTCTTATCTATGTATAAAATAACATGTAATAATAAATTTTGACACTGAACGGACATTTTAAACACAGTGATTAAGTCCTGTGAATCTGTTCCTGCAGCTGCAGTATTAACTTTTGTTTAAGAGTCCCAATAAGAAATCAGTCATATCAATATATATATATATATATATATATATATATAGTATCTCGCAGAAGTTCACATTTTTGTAAATATTTTATTATATCTTTTCATGTGACAACACTGAAGAAATGACACTTTGCTACAATGTAAAGTAGTGAGTGTACAGCTTGTATAACAGTGTAAATTTACTGTCCCCTCAAAATAACTAAACACAGCCATTGATATCTAGACCGCTGGCAAGAAAAGTGAGTACACCTCTAAGTGAAAATGTCCAAATTGGGCCCAAAGTGTCATGATAATGGCCACCATTATTTTCCAGCACTGCCTTAACCCTCTTGGGCATGGAGTTCACCAGAGCTTTACAGGTTGCCACTGGAGTCCTCTTCCACTCCTTCATGATGACATCACGGGGCTGGTGGATGTTAGAGACCTTGCGCTCCTCCACTTTCTGTTTGAGCATGCCCCACAGATGCTCAATAAGTTTTAGGTCTGAAGACATGCTTGGCCAGTCCATCATTAACCAAAGAAAAAGTAAAGAAAAACCAGGTCCTACTGTATACATATCCTGGTGATAAGGAAAAAACAATATATATCCTATTAACCTTTACCGAAGTCTGGTAATGTTACTATAGCCAAAGACCAAGGCATACAAAAAACAATAGACCCCTGTATGGCTACAGGGATCAAAAAAGTGGCTACTAAATGTATATAAAATATCAATATTTATTGCTCAATTTAAAAGATCCGCTTCAACACGTATACAATGCATCAATATGCAAAGCGATATCTAATGCACAACATACGTACCGCCAAGTGATCTCAATGGACACTAACTTGGCAGGCACTGCTGATTGTGAACTTATACCAAACAAAAAACAAAAACACATAGACCAAAACAGACAAAGAAAAACAACGGACACACATATAATACAACCACAATACAGACAGTCCGGACGCCGGCCAGTGAGATCGAATGCAGTCACCACCGCATGGACATCACTACCACCAGTAGGGTGGACTAGTGGTATTGGGATCGAGCCCCAATTACTGTGTACCAACAGGGATGCATTCAGTGTCACTGTGAGTGGCCCCCAGGGATAGCATAAGTCTAATGTATACGGTAATTGGCTACAGCTCAGATGGCATATAAAGTGGAACAACTAGTGTTCTCATCAGGGTATGGCATCACTACTGCATATGGTTCTGTGCTAAGATGATAATTGTCGCAGATACTATATGTTAGGCATAAGTGGGTCATCCCCTAATGAGGAGTTCAGGAGGCAGTTTGCCTAAGTCCCCAACGGGGTACTGCGTACATAAACTGGGGACTATGATGGCATAGTCATCCACTATATCATCTGTTGAATAACGTAAGGCAGTCCAATCCCACAGCTAGAGTATCTGTGTATCAATCAAGTGTCTCAATTCAATGTGGTAAGTATAAACAGGCACTTCATATTGCAGTCTATGGGATCAATTGATCAGGACCCGCGTCTTCCAATAGGCATAAAAAGCCCTTAATACTGGCATGGACCGTGGCAGTAGGCGCATATAGTCAATTATATGCAAATGAGATGGGTAACGAAGGATGGAGAGGGTAATTGACGTGTGGATACGTTACCACCTGGCCGATCAGCATGGATGGATCACTGTCTCCGTGCCTTGATCCATATCACCGCGTATAGGTGCTGTCTTGGCTGCTCACGTGTGATGGTGCAGTCTTCTCCTATCTCCGTGTAGCTGACGAGGGCGCGGAGCTTGTAGAATCAGTCCGCTATGGCCTTAATTGAGCGGTGGAAGCGGTAGAGGCACTTGTCACCTCTATTTCCTATCGTCCGTCTCCTTCACCTTAGCGGTAACCGATGGGGGGTGGGCGTGTCGTCCGGCCGGCGTCACATGACAGCACTGCCTTAACCCTCTTGGGCATGGAGTTCACCAGAGCTTTACAGGTTGCCACTGGAGTCCTCTTCCACTCCTTCATGATGACATCACGGGGCTGGTGGATGTTAGAGACCTTGCGCTCCTCCACCTTCTGTTTGAGCATGCCCCACAGATGCTCAATAGGTTTTAGGTCTGAAGACATGCTTGGCCAGTCCATCACCTTTACCCTCAGCTTCTTTAGCAAGGCAGTGGTCATCTTGGAGATGTGTTTGGGGTCGTTATGTTGCATGTTGGAATACTGCCCTGTGGTCCAGTCTCCGAAGGGAGGGTATCATGCTCTGCTCTAGTATGTCACAGTACATACTTCATTGTAACTGTAACTTCATTAGACAACTCAGCAGAAGGGAATCTTTTTGGATTTTTGAGGCTAAGGTCCTTCCCCCCAGAGGCCTTAACATTGAGTTTGATCTCAATTGTTTTATAAGTACCGTATTTATCAGCGTATAACACATGCCGGCGTATAACACGCACCCCAATTTAAGAGGGAAGTTTCAGGAAAAAAACTTTTTTTCAAATAAACCACTTTGAAGCAAAATAATGGTCATTGCCAATCAATGCAGCCTGATTAGTGCCCATCTGCAGCCTTTATGCAGCCTCTGTGCCCATCTGCATCCTGATCTGTGCCCATCCAATGCAGCCTGATGCCCATCTGCAGCCTCTGTGCACATCTGCAGCCTGATCTGCGCCCATCCAATGCAGCCTGATGCCGATCTGCAGCCTCTGTGCCCATTTGAAGCCTGATCTGCGCCCATCCAATGCAGCCTGATGCCTACCTGCAGCCTCACCATCTCTCATGCAGTGCAGGAAATCAGGAGGGGGACGAGCGCCGCTGGAATCACCGAGCCATCATCTTCTGTTTACAGTACTCGGCTCTCACACACACACGTCCCTCCTCCGCCATCGCCGTTGGACCAGCTCCTGTGATTGACAGAACACTGATCCAATGCCGGTGGCGGAGGCGGAATGTGTGTGTGACGTCAGAGCCGAGTAAACAAGACATGTCGGCTCGGTGATTCCGGCGGTGCTAGTGAACAAGACATGTCGGCTCGGTGATTACGCGGCGTCCCCCTCCTTCTCCGAGGTACGCTATCGGCGTATAACACGCACCCCTGATTTTCCCCTATTTTCAGGGGGAAAAAATGCGTGTTATACGCCGATAAATACGGTAATCGTTAAATTATTAGGTTTTTAATGTGGAAAGATTATCTGGTTTCATAATTTTTAATGATATATTTTTAGTGATCAATTTGGGTAGGAATTACAGTAAAAAGACAATATTGTATTTTGATAGTTTATGGTTAATAGAATTTTTTTATTGTGTACCCAACATAAGGGGAATTACCATATAGGCATGGGTGATGACACAGTTTCTTATTTCGAGTACGAATAAAAACATTATAGGATAGATGTTGTCATTTTAGTTCCATCATAGTTTATATATATTTTATATATATTTCTTTATTTAATAAAGTATAAGTTTACATTTTTATTTTTTAAATATTAGTTTTAGATTGCATTTATATTTATAGATTGGTATTTTTATTATGTATTGTGACCTTTGGTGCTTCTAGCAGTGGGATCGTGAAGCCGCGGGGGGGATTATAGTATTATTTAGCGGGTTTGGGTAGCAATTTTGATTATAGTATATCTGTGGCTGCGGTGATGAATGGTGTCTCTGTATACTTGTTGTCCCGGCTGACAGGGGTGAGGAAATCCGGTGAGTGACCCCTCCCACCATCTACATCATTAAAGTTTATGTAAACCCGAAATGTTTTTTTTTTTTTTTTGATATCATACTGTAGAGTATAAGATTTCCTATCATTTGAGCCCAGTCTTGCCACACAGAGTTAATCCATCTCTGAGCAATCCTCTTTTTTGTTCAGTGAGAGAAATCTTGACAAACTGACAAAAACTTTGTCAAATACTCCCTCTTGCTGTGAGTGACAGCCTAAGTCACATGCATGATTTTTTAATTCCCTCCCCCACTCCTTTCTTCAGCAGCTCTGCAAGGATTGGCTGTTCCACACCTCAGCATGATTTGGCATGCTGAAGTCATGTGGTTACTTTCCTGTCTATTTACTGGATGTTAGAGATCATAGCAGAAGTTCAGTTAGAAATACACAGGAGAAAATGCATATTGACAAGGGGAGTGTAGAGGTGGGCGGGGAGTCTACTGACATCACGACTCCACCCACCGAGCTCCAGACAACAGACCCACCCACAGAATCTGCAGTTTTTCAGCTCTCATAACAGACAGAGGGGAGACATTTGCAGGAGGCATGTATATCCTTATAGATAACCCCCATGGCAGTAGTTTAGAAAGGATGACATTGGGTTTACATCCACTTTAACAGTGGCTTTCAATGGCCAGATAGGATGGGTGTAACCGTTTTAAGTGGTGAACGGAATGTTAAGCTCCACCCACTGATAAAGTCCTTACCCAGGACAATACATGTCTGGAAATAGGAGCTAGACCCTCGTTTTTTCATCCTGCGGTCATCACCACTGATGCTGAAGCACTTTAGGAGCTAAATACCCTTCTGACATGGCGACAGGGTTGAGTGCCTTTTATGTGATTGTGCTACCTTGATTTTATCTGAGATTAAACATTCTGACAGAGAGCACTAGATTTCCTTCTGTTTGATTTTTATATACTGCTGATTGAGAGCATGCAGCACTGACAGGAGCTGTTGGAGATTAAACAGCGGATCAGGAGCATTCATCTGATATCACCCCCATTAGGAGACTGCTTGATTAGACCCACTGGTGAAACAGGGATCTAAGTATGAGGTGAGCGGCCATCCATTCACTGCTGGAGGATTATTATTGATGAGCACATGTACTTTGTAACACGGAGGTGGAAGATCACAGTATATTGTTTTATTCATTAGCACAATGAACTTTTTAGCTAATGTATTTGGACTGAGTTTCACCGTTTTCTTTGATTGTAGCAAATTTGTTTTGCCTTAAGCACTTACTTCCAGACAGTTATTCACATATATACTTTTCAATGTTTGATATATAGTTGCTAGTTGCGCTGCACTATATTATTCTGATTATGTGTTCAATAAAGACATGAGAAATTAGAATTGTTTGCGTGTTATCAGTTGTAAATTCTAGTTTGGTAGAATCTTATTCTGACTTTTCTGGTCCATGTACTTGTTCAGAGACCAGGCTTCAAAAAGTATCAAAGCCAGAGGGTAAGAATGACAACCTTGTAAATAGAATTTTCAGAGGAAGGTCAACAAGAGCAGTCCCCATATTTCTGTTAGGAAATGTTGATTTCCCTAGAGCTGTACTAATCTGCCATACTTGGATATGTCCACTGTTTGATTGCATGGTCTGCAGCTGCTATTGTTGTCCACAAAAGCACAAAAGAAATGTCAGAGATAGAGCTGTGGGGTTATACTAGGTCAAAATTTGAGGTGCTTTTCATTTTTTTTAGTCCTGGGCAAAAAGACATGAATACATATACAAAAGCTAAGTAAACTTTAGCGCTAAAGGTAGATAGGAACCTCAAATACAGTACAGATATTAGGAACAATCATTGATGTTGGAAATATTCCAACAACATCAAGACAAAAGTTTACCTATAAAGAACTTGGTCATGTGTAGGTCTTGCTGTCCTCTTCAGACTGGAGAGATCCCTAAACAGTATCGCTAAAACATAATAAAAAAAGAGAGTGCACCAGCCCCATGCGTGACTGTAAAAATGTATTTATTGAGAAAAATATATATTCGAATATACCCACAAAATAAAGCAACTGAAGGCACAAAGAATCAATCCAGTACTCAAGTACTCAGTACTCAAGTTCAGTACTCAAGGAATGCCCATCCACAGGGAACGAGGCTTACGCGTTTTAAGAGCAGTACACTCTTCATCAGAGCACATTTAGTTATTCACAAACATCATATTCCTTAAACAATGCTTAAATGAGGATATTTATATTACTCTAAAGCCATACGTAGAAGAACATTACTTTAAATTAAAGAGACAAAATGGTGCTCAATAAATATTTAACTAACTGGGGAGGTAAACAACAGGAGGGGTCACTAAAGTGAAACTTTCTAAAAGTTAAAGGTAAAAAGTAAAATGTTAATTGTGCCTAAGTAATACCCTGAAAAATATACTTTTTGACCTCCTGAACAAAAACAGTGCAATTCCTGGTACGTGAGGGTGCCTAGGCACTCCTCTGTTTAGCTGTGTAGCCTCCTTTTGGGAGGGGCTATGAAGAATGTCCCTCCCCAAACAGGATATTGCCCTAAACCTGTAGGTAAACAAGGGAACCAAATCCTCCACTAAATGGAAGGGTGGGTTTGATAATAAAGTTGGCAGTACCTCTACCCAGGACAGGGCCTCTGTGAAGAGAGGGGATTCCCTTACTGGGCAATTCACCAGTAATCTAATCAAAGTAATTGGGATCACAGGAACTATTGTAACCAGCATATACAGTAACATTAACCATAAGTATATAGATGCACACCGGTATGGAAATATTACAAATGTTATATAAGAAAAAATGAATGATAGTACATACATCCAACGTACAAACAGGTATTATCAGCAAAGGGCCACGATAGGATTCCTGATGGAATTGTGTACATATACCCGGGTAAATATAGTTATTTAAATATAGAGATACCTCCAGATGAATGTTGCAACAAAGTCTACTTGCAGGGACCCCTGAAGATGATCACGATGCAGTGTTTGTCCTGGTGTCAGAGCCCTGAAGACGAGATCTGCAGTGATGGGGAGACCTTCCATCTGTTGTCCAACCAGCCTGGAATGCAGCTTTTCACCAGAGGAAACTGTGGTGTGGCCCTGGAACTCAGACTCACTTATCTACTCTACACCTTAGCCCCTAACAGTTTCTAATTCAACATGCAACCCGATCTCTATATACCAGAAGTGCCTACCTAACTTGACTCTAGCCTATGCTGGTTATCAAACCTTAAGCTAAAACTAGCTATATAACCCCAGACCAGAAAGGACAGGGTTAACTAACAACAGCCGCATATAAATACTATTGCAATAAACAGGTTCACCTACTAACATACAGGAATGTGACCACTACATACATACAGTAGCACAGACATAGCTATCTGATATGGTGCATCATTACAATAGGACAGAGATACTTTGTCTGTCATAGAATTCAGAAACACATTCAAGAAGCTATAAGCAACTGCAGTTAAACTATTAGAACATAGGAATACTTGCATAATAGTCCCTTCTGGTCTAGATTTAGCAGCAGCTTTTCCATGATGAGGCTGCACTGATAGGTGGCACTAATGGGCACTGATAGGTGGCACTGATGGGCACTGATAGGCGGCACTGAAGGGCACTGAGAGGTGGCACTGACAGGCGGCACTGATAGGTGGCACTGATAGGCACTGGTAGGTGACACTAATGGGCAGCACTGATCAGTGGCGGAATTATCAGGGTCACAACAGTCGCAAGTGCGACTGGGCCCTCTAATTCTCCGCCACTGCAGGGGGCCCACCGACCACCCGCCCGCCACGTGAGGGGCCCACCTGACTGTCCAGTGTGTGTCGGACTGTCGGAGCCATGCCGTGGGGAGGGGGGCTGCTGAGCCTGAGGGGAGAGACACAAGATAAGGCAGCACAGCGCTGAGAGACTGTTTGGGTGGACCGCCCCACGGTCACTGAAAAAAAGTCAGCAGACCAATTCAGTGAAGGCTAGGGAGGAGTTCTCCCCTCTGCGACTACGTAGAGTACCTACGGTCTACCCACATGAGGCAAGGCATTCCTGGAGGAGGCACGGTGAATTTGGTGAAGGATCAATTCTGAGGGGGAAAAGATCGATTGGCGGTAAGTCACCATTTTGCACTGCAATCGATCCAATTCCCAACCTCCACCACCTCTGCGGTTCTGCTCTGCCTCTTACTGATCCCATCCCCCCACCACCACAGCATATCTCATCCCTATCTATCCCCCCATCACCACTACAACAGAGGTGATGATGGGGGGGAATAGGGATGAGATCAGTGGTGGGGGATGGGATCAGTAAGAGGCAGAGGTGGTGGTGGCAGAGGATGGCACTGCCACTGCTGCCACCCCCCCACCAGTACCACCACCCCCCCTCCAGTACCACCACCCCCCTTCCAATACCACCGCCACCACCCCCCCAAGTACCACTGTTACAACCCCCCTTAAATACCACCGCAGCCACCCCCCTCAAGTACCACTGCAGCAACCTCCCTCGAGTACCCCTACTGCCACCCCCCCTCGAGTACCACCGATATCACCACCCTCAAGTACCACCATTACAACCCCCCTTAAATATCACTGCAGCCACCCCCCTCAAGTACCACCACTACAAACCCCCCAAGTACCACTGCTACAACCCCCCCTCATGTACCACGAGGCCACCCCCCTCAAGTACCACCGTAGCGACCCCCCTCAAGTACCACCGCTACAACCCCCCCAAGTAACACTGCTACAACCCCCCTCATGTACCACCGAGGCCACCCCCCTCAAGTACCACCGCAGTGACCCCCCCTAAAGTAACAACGTTGCCACCCTCTCAAGTACCACCGCAGCCATCCCCCCTCAAGTAATCCCCAAGGGTGATCTGTCTATCAAAGTTCCCTGGACAAGGTGGAGGGGCTGTACATGATGGCGGCGCGCGGCGGGGAACACAAAGCTATTTAAATGAAAGCTGTTATGTTCCCTGGCGCTCTGATCAACCTGGCGGCGGTTCTTCTCTCTCTTCCCCTGCACAGGTAGGCTACATTAGTGACAAGGTTGCCCTGGTGACACAGGTTGCATTGGGGACACAGGCTGCACTGGTGACACAGGTTGCATTGGTGACACAGGCTGCACTGGGGACACAGGCTGCACTGGGGACACAGTTTGCAGTGGTGACACAGGCTGCACTGGGGACACAGGTTGCATTGGTGACACAAGCTGCACTGGGGGACACAGGCTGCATTGGTGACAGAGGCTGCACTGGGGACACAGGTTGCACTGGTGACACAGGCTGCACTGGGGACACAGGTTGCATTGGTGACACGGGCTGCACTGGCGGACACAGGCTGCATTGGTGACACAGGCTGCATTGGTGACACAGGCTGCACTGGGGACACAGGTTGCATTGGTGACACAGGCTGCACTGGGGACACAGGTTGCCTTGGTGACACAGGCTGCACTGGCGGACACAGGCTGCACTGGCGGACACAGGCTGCATTGGTGACACAGGCTGCACTGGGGACACAGGTTGCATTGATGACACAGGCTGCATTGGTGACGCAGGCTGCACTGATGACACAGGTTGAATTGGTGACACAGGCTGCATTGGTGGACACAGGCTGCACTGAGGACACAGGTTGCACTGGGGACACAGGTTGCACTGGGGACACAGGTTGCATTGGTGACACAGGCTGCACTGGTGATACAGGCTGCACTGGTGATACAGGCTGCACTGGGGACACAGATTGCATTGGTGACACAGGCTGCATTGGGACACAGGCTGCACTGGTGACACAGGCTGCATTGGTGACACAGGCTGCACTGGGAGGGGGGGGCCTTCATGATTTCTTGCACCGGGGCCCTGAGGTTTCTAGTTACGCCTCTGGCACTGATAGGTGGCACTGATGATGAGGCACTGATGGGCACTGATTGGCAGCACCGATGGACGCTGATAGGCTGCACTGGTGACACAGGCTGCGCTGGGAACACAGGTTGCATTGGTGACACAGGCTGCACTGGGGACACAGGTTGCATTGGTGACTTGGGCTGCACTAGCGGACACAGGCTGCATTGGTGACACAGGCTGCACTGGGGACACAGGTTGCATTGGTGACACAGGCTGCACTGGGGACACAGGTTGCATTGGTGACACAGGCTGCACTGGCGGACACAGGCTGCATTGGTGACACAGGCTGCACTGGGGACACAGGTTGCATTGATGACACAGGCTGCATTGGTGACGCAGGCTGCACTGATGACACAGGTTGCATTGGTGACACAGGCTGCATTGGTGGACACAGGCTGCACTGGGGACACAGGTTGCACTAGGGACACAGGTTGCACTGGGGACACAGGTTGCATTGGTGACACAGGCTGCACTGGTGATACAGGCTGCACTGGGGACACAGATTGCATTGGTGACACAGGCTGCATTGGGACACAGGCTGCACTGGTGACACAGGCTGCATTGGTGACACAGGCTGCACTGGGGGGGGCCCTTCATGATTTCTTGCACTGGGGCCCTGAGGTTTCTAGTTACGCCTCTGACACTGATAGGTGGCACTGATGATGAGGCACTGATGGGCACTGATTGGCAGCACCGATGGACGCTGATAGGTGGCACTGGTGGGCACTTGTAGGTGGCACTGGTGGGCACTGGTTAGGAGCACTGGTGGTCACTGTGTGGGACCAATGTCCCTTTTACAGAAGCCGATAAACGGCTACATTTTTTTCTCCTCACGCTGTTAGCGTGAGGGAAAAAAAAGCAGATTACCGGCTTCTGTTTACATCATGTGATCGAGTAAAAAGTAGTAGTGCAGCGCTAAATAAACTCATACAAAAAAAATGTCCATAAAATAACATATGCAAGAAAAAAATGAAGCAAACAAAGACAAGAAATCTCCACGGTGATAAAGGGTGCTTCATGCAAATCCAAAGTGCTCTTGGAACCGTGCTCACACCTCTTGCCAGCCAAACCGCTCACCTTGTTACAAGGACCCCTGAACTAACAGAAAGGTCTCATAAGCGTTCGCCACTTATTAGTGGTCAGGGTAAAATCTTGACTGGAAAACCGGAACCCTCTTCATTGATCAGGCTTAAGAGTTTTCATCCATATTCACATGAAATATATAAAGAATACTATAGTGCTCTCTGTATAGCTAAAACACGATTTCATTTATTAAAAAGGTACTCACATAGGAAGCACTATGCCCAGTGCTAAGGTATTAGGTGCATGTACTTAAAAGGTGACAGAAGATATTTAAGGTGGCTGCAGTGACGTCTCTAGGGATAAGTCTGATCCGCACGCGTATCATCCGACAGGACTTCCTCAGCAGTCTATCTTCTGTCACCTTTTAAGTACATGCACCTAATACCTTAGCATTGGGAGATTTCTTGTCTTTGTTTGCTTCATTTTTTTCTTGCATATGTTATTTTATGGACATTTTTTTTGTATGAGTTTTTTTAGCGCTGCACTACTACTTTTTACTCTATTACTCGAAAGGTCTTATATATTTGCCTTTAGTGTCCAGCAGCTTGGTGTATTTGATGGTTTTTGCGCTGACTGTTTTTTCCTTTGAATACATCATGTGATCAGCTGTCATTGGCTGACAGCTGATCATGTGGTAAAGGGCCGTGATCGCCCCTTTACTCTGATCTGTGATCAGCCCAGCCCAAGGACAGCTGTAGAGGGTGCACGGGAGGACATCGATGTACGCCCTCCTGGCATTTTCAGCCAGTGCTGTAGCCGTATTTCGGCTATAGCGCAGGCACCAAGTCTTTAAAGCCAGCCTCCCAGAGACAGGAAGTACTAATGCTTAGTTATACATAACACTGAGATATTAGTAGCTAACAATAGAGGGCACCAGATCCATACAGCTGTATATATCTGCAAATGTGAGTTATAAGGCACTGCTGCTTCTGACTTCTAGTCCCAGGAGATTTGAAGTGTTGCTATCTTGCAGTTTACCGTTCTCCTTGCTGAAGGCTCTGGCATCAAAAAGCAAAAGCAATATCTCTACCAAGATGGTTGCCTCCACACAGAGACAGTGCAGAACAAGGCAAGGTAATGCTGCGTACACACGATCGGACATTCCGACAACGAAATCCTGGGATTTATTTCCGACGGATGTTGGCTCAAGCTTGTCTTGCATACACACGGTCGCACAAATGTCGGAAATTCCGATCGTCAAGAACGCGCTGACGTACAACACGTACGACGGCACTATAAAGAGGAAGCTTAATAGCCAGTGCGCCACCCTTTGGGCTCCTTCTGCTAATCTTGTGTTAGTAGAAGTTTGGTGAGAGACGATTCGTGCTTTTCAGCCTCGTGCTTTTCAGATCGTTACTGCTCTTCAGTTTGTGATTGTGGGTTTGTATCTGGTTTTCAGTGCGTATAGCCAGTTCTCATCTGTTTTTCAGTGTGTCCTATTTATAGTACGTATTTGATTTAACAGTGCGTTCTTGTCCGCTCATTTCTGAATACCACCTCGCTCTTCTCAGGCGTTTCTGATTTTCAGTGCGTTCTGTTAGGTCGTTCTGACCAGCCGACCGTTTTGAAGCCATGTTGCGGGTATGTACTCATCGTAGAGTTTGTGTTGTGCGGGGGCTTGGTGTTGGGGTTCTTACTTTGACCCAAGCCCAGTCCATGAACAGGGCGAGGAGGAGTTCATGGATGAAGAATTGGTTGCTCCGGCATGACCAATTCTCTCACATGCCTTTGTTGCGGGAGATCCATGAGAATAATCCTGATTATTTCAGGAATTATTTCAGGATGACAGACCCCGTTTTTTACCATCTGTTGGCTTTGCTGTCCCCTTATATTACCAAGCAGGACACCTGCATGCGGCAAGTCATCACTCCTGAACAGAGGCTAGTTGCCACCTTGCGATACTTGGCGACGGGGAGAAGTCTACAGGACATCAAGTTCTCCTCCTAGGCTCTGAGAATCATTATTCCAGAGACCTGTTCTGCCATTATTCAGGTCCTGCAGAAGGACTATATTAAGGTAAGTTTTCTCCTTTAACATCACATTCTATGTATTTAATGTTTGCTAATGTATTGTATTTCTTTTATCATTCCCTAATTACCATGATTGTAATATGCTGTGAATGTCCTCTTTGTCCTCATGCATGCTGGGAGTTTTTAATGCTCCATTTTTGTTCTTCATGCATATTTACATTCACTAACCTCCCCAGCATGCTATCCTGGGTCCATACACACCTAGCCTAGTCACTTAACAATGTATTTTTTCAGCTCCATAGTAGTGCTTTACCCTAAACAACCCCTAAAATATGTACAAATGTTATTTGTGTCCTTAAATTCAGGCAGAGTGGCAGAGATTTTTTTTTTTGGGGTCACAAAATCATTTGGAACCGAACCCCCCCCTCCCCCCAACTGCTAAGTCAACCAATACCAATACTCTATCTACTGACTTTGCCAAACCCATACACACTATACCTACCTCTTTTGTGGTCATATTTATGGATGAATTCACCAAAGCATGTAGTGAAAGAACCTGCCTGAATACTTTCAAATGGTACTGTTTAAAGTTTTGTTCTCCTATTATCTAGATAGGTAATTGCATAATGTAAAAATGTGCTTCAATTTGGACAGTGTGTATTCATATTTTTGTATTATGACACATCTTACCTGTCCAGTGGGCTGCCAATAGTGTAAGTAAGGAGGGGCTGGCCAAAGTAACACACATTATGTATGCATTCAGCTCTCAATGAAGTGGAGAGGGTTACCTGTCCGAAACATCTCCCCCCCCTAAAATTTTTACAATGGGCCATTAGAGGGGGTGAGGAATCTGATAAGCGGACCTTAAGATTTTTTTATTTAAATACTCCTTCAAATAAATGTTATACTGATGTTGTCCAAGAATGTTTGTGTCTAATCTGCTTGCAATGTTATGTGCAAAAGTCCTAATTAATTTTTTTCTTGTTTCACTCCACAGTTTCCTTCAACGCCACAGGAATGGCAGACTGTGGCTTCCCAATTTGCCCAGTGGTGGGACTTTCCCAACTGCAGAGGGGCAATAGATGAAAAACACGTCCACATAGTCCCACCCCCCAACTCGGGATCATACTATTACAACTACAAGGGGTTTAATAGTATTGTGATGTTGGCGGTGGTGTCGGCGACATATGATTTTCTCTATGTGGACGTGGGGAAGAATGGCCGGATGTCGGATGGTGGAGTCATTGCCCAGACCAAGTTCTACGGACGGCTCCAGAGAGGTGGCTTGGGATTTCCACCTCCGGAGATAATGTGGCTGGTCTGCCATTCGTCTTTGTCGCTGATGAAGCGCTTGGGCTGGACCAGAGGGTTTTTAACTACCGGCTGGCCAGAGCCAGAAGAGTGGTGGAGAATGCTTTTTGGATAATGGCCAGCCAGTTTCGCCTATTCCTTACGCCAATCAACATGGCGGAATATAAACTTAACCATATCATCCTTGCATGCTGCATTCTCCACAACTTTTTAAGGAGAAATTTGATGAACTATGTGGCCTCAGTTGGGCCTGAGGCAGGATTTCAAGACCAAACCCTGAAAGCGCTTGAAGCAGGCCGTCCTGGCTTGCCCCTCCAAATCGCCCACAAGGTCCATCAAAAATATATGGAGTACTTTGCGGGCAGGGGGGCCATTGATATGCCAGAAAATGTTTAAGAAACCTTTTTAAAATAAATTGGGGGGTGTGGCCGGGATGGCGGACTGAACAGACGTGTTCTCTGAGCTCTCCTGGAGTGGGATCCGTTTAATTATCCGCACCTAGTGTTTGAGTGGATCGAGAAGATCCTATTATCCCTGGATGCCTTCCAAAATCTTTGGGAGTCAGAAGAGGGGTAAGCAGCTGAAATTTCCCCCGTGTGTCCTGTCAGAAACCACTCCGGCCTCCTGTGCCCTGAGACCTCCAGTGCGCCTTTCCAACATGGCGTTGCAAACAGACCATGAGGAGGGATCCGTCCCTGTGCCTCCGGGCATTCCGGAGGTTATGGCCGCCATCACCTCATGTCAAACTGCCTTAACATCCAAGATAGAGGAGGTCCAGATGGACGTGGGCTTGATTCGCCAGGACCTAGATAATGTCCGTTCCCGGGTGGCCGAAACTGAACAGCGTGTGGGAGAGGTGGAGGATACAGCGACTAACCATGCGGCATCCATCCGAGCCCTGCAAACAAGGGTTAAGGCACTGGAATATAGAGCGGAGGAGGCCAAAAATAGGAGCCGCCGTAACTTAGGATTGTGGGACTCCCGGAGGTCGGTCGGTCCCCAGCTCTATTCACTGAAGATCTCCTGCGTTCCCAGTGGCCAAGCTCTCACCATACTTCGCTGTAGAGTGGGCTCATCGTGTCCCCTCCAAGCCTGGACCTGAGAGAGCACCACCCAGAACCTTCATACTCCGACTGCTCAACTACCGAGACCGGGATGAGATACTACGGGCTGCCCGAGCAGCTGGGGAACTTCCTTACCCCAATGTAAGCCTGGTTTCACACATGTGCGGTGCGAATTGAAGCTCAGGTTTCACTGGGGAGATAACAATCTCCTGTTCAACGGATTCATTGCGTTTTTGCTCAGGATTAGAGAGCAGGGAGAGGGGGAGGGAGGGGGGGGGGGAGAGGGGGAGGTGTAGTGAGGAGAAAGAGAAAATCCTTGTTCAGAACGCAATGCATCTGCGAATCAGATGCGTTCCCATAGGAGATAATAGGCTTGTAGTTCGCACCGCAATGCCCAAAAAACGCACACGTTTTTTGTGCAATGCGCAGTGCGAATGCAACTCACATATGTGAACCAGATGCATTCATATGAATGTATTTTAAAATGTCCTGCGAATTAGATGCGGTGTAAGCCGCATCTAATTTGCATAGGTGTGAACCCGGGCTAAAGCTCCTGATGTTTCCGGATTACACCATGAAGACCCAGAGACAGCGCCGGTCCTTCAACAGCGTCAAAGCCGGCCTGAGATCCAAAGGATTCAAGTACAGCGTCCTGTTCCCAGCAAAACTGAGGGTAGTGGATGGAGAGACCGTGCGCTTCTTTGTTAATCCTAGGGAGGGCTCTGCCTGGCTGGAGGTGCTGCCCCCGTAGCACTACTGGTCCCAGCAACCTGTTATGGGACATGTGGAAGCTTTCTGTTCGGACATCCTGTTATACTAAGGCTGGTAAGCGTAACTTTCCCCCTTGTTGAGCTGTTCCCAGACTCCCCCGTCTCTTATATATATATATATTTTTTTTTTTTTTTGCTGCTGGGATGGGGAGGTGCGGGAGATTAGGTTCTCACCTTCCACGATAATATGGGCTCTCCGGCTCCTCGGGGACATGTACTCCCTATCGTTATACACAGATGACTGCAAGTTCTATTACCCCCTAGTTTTCCCTTTATTGGGTTTAATGTGTATTCATTGCAACGGACTCTGAAGTGTGTGCCTCTGCTCAGTCAGGTGAAGATAACCCTACATTACAAACTATTACACTCCAATGGCTCTGAGACAGACCCCCCTTGGGATTTTTTCTGTTTGTTTTGCTGGATGTGTTGGGTCCCTATCTGGTTACACGTCCCCCAACCTGAGGGATTAGTCCTAGGACTATGGGTGTTGTGGGTCTCAAATGCATCTCACTGTTCCGAGGTGCATGGGGTGGGGGGAGGGTAGGATCAGCGGTTGCCGACCATGGTTGTTGTTCCTTACTGTTTTTTAAGTTTTCATGGTTGTGTTGGTCTATTAATGTTTATACATGCCCTATGGGGCAACTGCCCTGGTATGATGTTGCACTTCAGGATGTCGCCCTGCTGAACTCCATTGGTCCTGGGGGGGCAAGAGGGCCCCCTCTGGTTCGCTGGACCCGCATGGAGCTAGTGGAGTGCCTCCTTCACTGTTTAGATACGTTCGCCTCATGGCTAAGTGCTTAATAGTGTCCTGGAACGTGCAAGGGCTTAATTCAGCCATCAAACGCTCCTTGGTACTAAATTATCTGTGGAAACTCCACCTGCAAGTGTGTATTCTGCAGGAGATGCATCTGAAGGCCTCCAGATTCATGAGTCTGAGGAGGGCTTGGGTTGGTGCTCACTATCATGCACCCTACTCTAACTATGCCAGAGGGGTTAGCGTCCTGGTGCATAGATCCCTGCCCTTCCAGCTCGTCGAGGTCAAGTTTGACCCCGGTGGCAGATATATTATTTTACATGCTCCTCTCTGGCTCAGAGAGGAGCATGGAGCCAGAGAGGAGCAGTGATCACCTACCATACCAGGTATGAGCCATCAGCAAGTCTTTCTCTTTTCTGGGCAATGTGCTAATGTGGATGCCGGACGTGAGTCCAAGAGAACGATTTTCACCATCTGAATATCTGCTCCTATTGGTCATCAGCAAGCTTAAAGGCCTAGGCTGGGCTAAAGGCACCTGCCCTTTAAAGCTTGCCGTCCGGTAAGCTTAATCTACAGCTACGGTGGCCGGGCACTTTGTTTGTGGATGCACCCTCTGGTGCCGTTAGGATCTTTTGCATTTCAAAAGAACTTTCATTTGCTTTGATGTCAACTGTTTTGGATTTTAATTTTTAGTGCAGCTTTTTCCAATCCACAGACTGTTTGTGTTATCGCACTGTTTGCTGCTGCTGTTTGCTAATGTTTGTCAGCGCGGTTTTTTACATTTTCTACATATTATTTTACATGCACTAATCTCGGAAATCCCTTATGTAGTAGTGGGTATATATTTGCCCCACCTGTTAATATTGAAGTGCTCCATGTGTTGATGCAGAAGGTTACAATGTTTAATGTTGATAATGTATTATTTATAGGGGATTTTAATATGGTGCCTTCTAGAGATCTAGACAGAATGTCTACCTCGGGTCCTCAGCAGCATGCCCTGTCCCACTGGGCGTCCGCCTTCCACATGACAGATGTTTGGCGTCATTTCCACCCCTCGGACAGGGAGTATACTTGCCTCTCTACCACATACCGGACCATGTCACATATTGACCTGGTTTTTGCCTCTTCAGCAATGTTGCGGAGAGTGGTTTCGACTGAAATTCTCTCGAGGGGCATATCTGATCATGCCCCCCTGTCCGTGACCATTTGGACCTCTCATGTTGAGGGCAGTAAGGTGTGGCGGCTGTCCAAATATTGGATTATGGACCCTGAGATTCAGGAGGAGATGCCGTCTTATGCAATTTTTGGGTGAACAATACAGAGTCTGCAGGACCCATGATTCTATGGGATACCTTTAAGACCTGGCTCAGAGGGGAATACATTAAACATATAGCTCAGCGGAAGAGAAGATCTGTGCAGTCTCTGAGACAAATGGAGGAGCAGGCAAGACTTAAAGAGGCCGCGTATGTGTGATCTCCTGTGCAAGCTAACTATATAACCTGGCAGGACACCCTGAGGGACCTATCCCTACTTAGAATAGACTGCACTAGGAAATCTATGCTGGATGGTGCCCAAAGGGTGTTTGAATTTGGAGATAAAAATGGAAGGTTACTGGCCTGGCTGGCCAGGGGCAGCACGCGGTGACCCACATTGGCAGGTTGCGGGATCTGGATGGCCCTTTACTGACGTCACCTACTGAAATTAGTGCAAGATTCCTGGAGTTTTACCAAACCCTGTACTCCTCTAGGGTCTCCTATGACAACTGTGAGCTGCTTCGGTATCTGGATCGAGTTTCGCACCCTACCTTAGAACCAGCAAAAAGGGATAAACTAGATGAGGACATCTCCTTGGAAAAGGTTCAGGAGGCAGTGGGGACTATGCAGCTGGGGAAAGCCCCTGGGCCAGATGGTATCCCCATTGAATTTTACTCCACCTATCAGGAATTACTGGCTCCCAGGCTCACTGCATTGCTGAAACAATTCTCAACTCTAGGTTCTCTCCCTGAGTCAATGTCTGATGCGATAGTGATCTTGATGCCCAAACCCTGCAAGAACCCCCATAGAATGTGCCTCTTATAGGCCGATTTCATTAATTAATGCAGATGCCAAGTTACTGGCAAAAATACTGGCCATTCGTATGAGTAAGGTAATGGACGATCTGGTTCACATTGACCAGACGGGGTTCATGACGGGAAAGGGCACTGACATCAACATCCGTCACCTATTCCTTAATCTGGCTACCCCCCATGACAACGGGGGTGCAAGAGTCACAGCCTCTCTAGACGCGGATAAGGCTTTTGACTCAGTGGAGTGGGGGTACCTATGGAAAGTCCTCTGTAGATTTGGGTTCGGTCCCAAATTCCTCCACTGGTTGAGCCTACTGTATCAAGCCCCTAGGGCGAGGGTTTGTGTGAATGATACCCTCTCGGACTACTTTCTTCTCCAGAGGGGAACCCGCCAGGGGTGCCCACTATCTCCCAGCTTATTTGCTGTCTTTGGAGCCCCTGGCGGTCACGGTCAGAGAGTCTAGCCGTATTGTGGGACTCCAGGTTGGCCCTCTGGAGGAGAAGATATCCCTATATGCAGATGATACTCTGCTATATCTGCATGATGCTGAGTCTTCGCTGAACGCAGCACTTGAGACCTTTGATGAATTTGGGAAGTACTCAGGGATCCATATCAACTGGTCTAAATCTGCTTTGTTCCCCTTAGATGACCAGGCCAGAATGACGGGGATGCAAACTCCTTTACCATGGGTGGAGGAATTTGTCTATTTGGGGATTAGGGTGACGAGGGACTGGCGGGCCTTTTAGCACCTCAACCTCCAACCGATAGTGGCACGACTTAGAGATCACTGTTCCCGATGGGCCAACTTACCCCTTAATCTTCTGGGGCACATTAATATACTGAAGATGATCTATTTACCAAAGTTTAATTAGGTCTTCAGGAATTGCCCTGTGTGGATATCCCCGTCCTTTTTCAGGGACATAGATAGCTGCATTGGCTCTTTTTTTCTGTAGCAAGGAGCCTCCCCCTGGTTGGCCAGACAGACCCTTTGGCTTCCTGTAAGTTGTGGTGGCCTTGCCTAACCTATTGGTGTATTACTGGGCAGCTATGCTTGTCACGGTAAGATGGTGGCTTGAGCAGTCAAGGGCCAATGCAGCAACCTGCCTGGAGGCGGCAATAGTGGGCTCTCTTACTGAACTTGGTAATTTGGTGTACAGGGGCCCCTCGGCATACCCCTCCCTCCCGACCTCGACTGGGGCAACCTTGTGGGGAGTGGCCAGGCCTAGATTCCTGCGTCTTAATAGGTGGTCCCCCTTTTGTCCCCTGTGGGGTAACCCTTCTCTCCCCCACTTCAGGACAATCCCAGACCCAAAGCTTTGGGCCCGCTATGGTATCAAGGTGTTGCGTGATATAATACAAGCCGGCTCCCTACTGCCCTAATTGACAAATATGGACTCCTGGGATGGATGGATGGCGTTCAGATACCACCAATTGCGCCATGCATCCAGAGCACAGTTCCCATCGCCTCCCAGCCTTGAGGCGGACCCTATTGAGGAGTTGCTGGCACAGGAATCCCTCAGTAAACCCCTCTCTGCTCTATACCTGGCTGTCCTTCAGACAGACTCGCCTAAAATGGTTGCCCTATGGGATAAATGGAAGGCGGATCTGCCTGACTTGGATAGAGAGACCTGGGAGGAGTGTTTTGAAAATAGCTCTAAACTAGTGATGTCCTCTAGGGATAAATTAATACAAACCAAATTTTTACATAGGGTGTACTATACGCCTCAGAGGCTGCACAGAATCTATCCATTACATTCCCCGAATTGCCCGCGTTATCACTCACCTGAAGGCACTTACTTCCATATGTTCTGGACCTGCCCAAGGCTGTCGCGGTTCTGGGCTGCGGTGGGGGAGTATCTTAATATTCGCCTCCAGATAGATTCTCCCTTAACGGCCGAGCTTGCACTGCTGGGTGTACAGGATGATGAGCAAAGGCCTAGGTATACTAAGATACTGATCTTGCTTCTACTTTTCTATGCCAAAAAGGAGATACTGCTAAACTGGACCACAGTAGGGGCATGGGAAAACTCGGTTAATGCGGTACTGCCATTGTATAAGTTGACATATATGTCAGCTTAGGGTCCACTGCCTTGTGGTGCACTCCTGATCCCAACGGTGTGCATCTGTCACCCAGCCTCTAGGTGACCTGACATGTAATCCTTCTACGATCCACGGACGATACAGCCTCCTCCATAGGAGACGCCCGGGCAGAATGACGCGTGACTCAGATGACAGTTCTCAAATAACCGAGGGCAGGGCCACCCATGACGTGGACGGGTGACCCCACCCCCTCTAACGCAAGGGGAAATGCCAGGGTTACCCAGTGACATGTACGGGTGACCCCGCCCGCTCTGACGCAAGGGGAAATGCTGGGGTTACCCAGTGACATGCACCGGTGACCCTGCCCCCCTCTGACGCAAGGGGAAATGCCAGGGTTACCCAGTGACATGTACAGGTGACCCCGTCCCCCTCTGACGCAAGGGGAAATGCCGGGGTTACCCAGTGACATGTACGGGTGACCCCGCCCCCTCTGACGCAATGGGGGTTGTCACTGGGTAACCCAGGCATTTCCCCTTGCGTCAGAGGGGGAGGGGTCACCTGTCCACATCACAGGTGGCCCCGCCCTCAATTATTTAAGAACTGTCATCCGAGTCGCGAGTCATTCTGCCAGGTGCCTCCTATGGAGGAGGCTGTATCGTTCGTGGATCATAGAAGGATTACATCGCTGGAATTTTTTTTTTAATTAAAGGACTTGTGCCGAACTGTGTGTGTGTTTTTTTACCTTTTTTGCCACTTTTTTGGGTGAAATGGTAGGAGTACAATGTACCCCATTACCATTTCACATGGGGGGGGCGGGATCTGGGAGTCCCCTTTGTTAAAGGGGGCTTCCAGATTCCGAAAAGCCTCCCGCCCGCAGACCCCCACAACCACCGGGCAAGGGTTGTGGGGATGAGGCCCTTTTCCCCATCAACATGGGGACAAGATGCTTTGGGGGGGCTACCCCAAAGCACCCTCCTAATGTTGAGGGCATGTGGCCTTTTTTTTAAATTTTGGCGCGGAGTTCCCCTTAAAATCCATACCAGACCTAAAGGGTCTGTTATGAATTTTTGGGGGGAACCCCACGCCGTTTTTTTAAATTTTGGCACTGAGTTCCCCTTAATACCCATACCAGACCTGAAGGGCCTGGTAATGGAATTTTGGGGGACCCCCACGCATTTTTTCTTATTCAATGACTTTTATGTGTATTGTCGGGACCGACAATTCATCAATAGCCGGCACTAGCGATAGCACTTTTAAATGACTTTTTTTTTCTTTAGAAATGTAATTTTCCTCTCGGACTGTTATAAACATGGGAAACATGCGCTACTTTACAGGCATACTATAGACACCCCCCCGGGTACGAAATTTAAAGGAGTATTTCACTTTTATTGTTTCACTTTAAACATTATTAAAATCACGGACTCTGCAGTGACAGGACGTGTTACCTGATAGCTCCGCGGAGACTATTGCAATCCACCGCCATCCTGCGTGTTCTAACATTTGGTGAGCCGCCACAACTCACCCAACAGTTTCTGAGTACCTGATACTCCAATCCCTGGGGAAATTTCAGAGGCTACCTGGCCGATCGAGTGTATCCTAGGCTGCGGCCGGCTCCTCATCTCCAGAGACTCGCCGCCATCTTGCGGCCTACGGACCCTCATCATCCCCAGGCTTAAATATAGTGATCGGCCGAACACAGAACAGCTGAATTGCCCCCATCTGCTGCTGCTGTTACAGGGGAAGGTCGGGCGGTGAGCGGCCACTGTGGATGCCTGCAAACACTAAGGGATTAGCTCCGAGCGCTCGCGGCCCGCCGCCATCTTGAGGCCTGTGAAGCCTCCAGCATCCCCGGGCTCGAGTACCGCAATCGGCGGTACGCACGATTAATAATCCGGCCCTTCATACTGCAGACGCCTCCGGAAGGTAGGTGCCAGAGATACAGACCCTGAGAGCTGGCAATAATTTAGGAAAGGGGGCGTGTCCGGACCTCGCAGTGACAGGACGTATAGATTGATAGCTCCACAGAGAATTTTACAATCTAACGCCATCCGGCGTATTCTACCAATAGGGGAGCCTCAAAACTTCACCCAACGGTCACTGGGCACCTCTTCTACAAACCCCGAGGGAAATTTCGAAGTTTACCTGACCGATCAGGTCTTTCCTGGGCTCCGGCCGGCTCCCCCTCACGAGTGACTCGCCGCCATCTTGCGGCCTGCAATCCCTCATCATCCTCAAGCTCAAGTGCTGTAAACGGCTGATCACGGAGAAGCCACACTGCCACCATCTACTACTGTTACAGCGGGGGAGGATCGGGCGCTGTGTGGGCACCGTGAAAGCCTATAAACTCCGGGTGCCTGGCTCCGAACGCTCGCGGCCCGCCGCCATCTTGAGGCCTGTGGAGCCTCCAGCATCCCCGAGCTGGAGTACCGCAATCGGCGGTACGAGCGTTACCGAATCTGGCCCATCTTCCGGCGGACGCCTCTGGAAGGTAGGCGCTCAACATACAGACTCTGAGAGCCGGTAGCAGTGCAGGAAAGGCCGATCTCGGACACCCGCGGCCTGCCTCATACCTTTCAGGTTACAGCCCAGGAAAATAGGAGGCTCTGGCCTACCTGTGAAAGACGGCCGCCATCGTGTCCCCCCAGGATCACCTCAACTAATTTCCCTTCCGAGGGGCGTCGCCTGCCCTGACATGTCAACGGACGCCTAAACCCTGAGCTCCGTCCACCACGGGAGAAACACTACGCAGCCGGGAGGTATTCTCACACTTTACTACCCGTGAATAATGGGCACTGCTTCCCGATCCTCCTCTGCCTCCCGCTCGAGATCCCCCAGGGAACTAACCGGATCACAAAGCCGCCATATACCGGAGATGTTCAGAGCCGGCAGAGGCAATATGGCGCCTATCCCTCACAGCCCACCACCCTCAGGAACACAGCCTCTGCCTCCAACCATCCCAAACACTTCTGACTCTAGTCAGAACAGATCCAATGCTGTTGGAGACGGGATCGTACTCACCCCCCAGCCTCAGATCAACATCCAGGACCTAAGACTGATTGCTGAAGACATTAAGGACACTTTATCCGCCGCCATAGCGGAGCTACGGCTGGATTTTCGCGCCTTAAACGAGCGAGTCCAGAGAGTGGAGACAGTGACTGAACGCCACGACACCGCCATTCACTTAGTCACTGATTGCATTGACTCCCACACACTGCAGATGCGTGACATGCAGCGACACTTGGAGGACCTCGACAACAGGGGTCGGAGGCATAATCTCCGTGTCAGAGGCCTTCCGGAGGCCTTCGAGGGGGAACAGGTCTCTCAAGAAGTAGTTAGCCTTTTCAACGGCCTTCTCCACAGACCCCCACAAACCCCCATCCAAATGGAGAGGATACATCGCGCACTGCGCCCCAAGGGACGGGAGACAGATCCCCCACGGGACATAATATGCTGCATAGTCGATTACAAACTAAAAGAAGACATCCTCAAACAAGCCAGGGGCAGCCAGCAAATCATACACGCGGGCGCCCATATCCAAATTTACCAAGACCTATCTGGGATCACACTTCAACATAGAAGGGACCTGAGGCCACTCCTGGATGTCTTAAGGGAGAAACGTATTCTCCACAAATGGAAATTTCCCTTCTGCCTCTCAGCTTCCAATAACGGCCACACAGCACTACTCAAAGTACCAGAGGATTTGCCTCATTTCTGTGCCACACTTGGGATTGCCACAGTCCCAGTGCCTAATTGGTATGCCGCCTTTCGCAGGGTCCCATCACACCTTGATCAACCTAGAGATGAACCCATGGAGGCTCAAGAGTCCAGACACCGCAGAAGACGCTCGCCTTCCACCCATAGGAACCAGCCCAACTATCGGAGCGGTCCTGGAGCTGACTACATTACCACCTCTCCACGGTCCAGGCGGAGGCGCAGAGACCGCTAATAGCGGGGCATAGGGATTCTTCCTCTCTGTTACACGTTTATTTTTCTGTTTATTTTTGTTGAGTTTTGTTCCGTGCCTTATCTGAAGACCTTTTGCTCTGGGACCCACTTTTTGACTCCCACATGTCACTACAGATGTGAGGACACTAATGGCTGCAGGCTGTCTTTTCAATTACATCCGTTCATGCCCGCTGGGTTGTAAGATCTCCACAGGACACCCATGCTCCTTGTCACGCCTTCATGTCTGTTTACAGATCAACATGCAGCTGGCTGCCCACTCCATCGCTCAGAACTCCTTGGCTACGGCCTCAGGACACAATACGGAACTACTCCTTACCTAGTACTACAATTCCCACAAGTCTGAGCGCCCGCAGACGCCGCCTGGCAACACTAGCGGAGTCTCCTACATCGCGCATCTTGCTGCGGACACACTGGGATCTTTTGACCACGCAGACGCCAGCATTACACTCCCACTCGAAGGGATAAGATCCGCTCCTCTTCACTCTATAACACTGCTTGCGCCCTGCTGAACTCAGAACTCCCTCTCTGACCGCCTACCCTGCCTTAGGCTCCGGATGCCTCGTCCTCAAAGGCACTGACCGGCTGGTACACTGCGACGGACACCCACCTACTTAAATCGGCAAGTTGTTTACGGACTCACGCCTACACTGTCCCGGTAACATCACAGCCGTTCATACATGTTTCTAAGTACGAGTTTTATCTTTTGGTTTTTCGTTTTTACTTTATATCTTCCTTTTCAGCACAGCGGACTGTTGGCTACATAGCTGACCTGCACCAGTTTGTCTTCCTAGCAGCTCAGTGTAAAGTAAGAGTTTTTAGAGGTTAATTATGCTGTTAAGATAGTTAAAGTATATGCTGACATACACAAGTCACCTCCCTAAGACTAGACAAATCTCCCTATTGAGTGTCTTTGGGGATTGCAGAGCTTAATTTTTGTCGGATGCCGCCGCCCCTTCCCCGCCTTCACAGAACCCGAGATGGGTGTGGGGGGTAGGGAAGGGTCGGTTTGGCGCCCTCTCCCCTGAATGGGGTGCATTACAGACATATACACCTCCCTACTGCCAACCCGCACGATACCCATAGCCATGGTCACTTCTCACCGCCACACCTAAATCGGGGCACCGTCCTGTTACTGCATTACCCACTGGGATGTTAACCCACCCACAATGGGTGCTCCATTAGGTATACCTACCCCTCTCACGCTACAAACCATCCCGTTGTAGCGGCTCACATTCCGTTCATTGAACGTCACCCGCATTTCGTCCATCACTGCCAGGATTCTCGGCCAACCCCCACACGGACTCGGCTAGGGATATTGTCCACCTGTCAGGACTCTCTCCCTACCCGTGTTCCGCTCTACACCGATTGCTACCCACGAGGTTGTTGGATAAGTAATTCCACACCTCTTCGGATATTCTCCGGGTACACACTCACCCGACTCACTTCCACCCTCAGTTCCCCGGATTTCCCCCCTCCCCCCTAACTATCCTCTTATTACCCCCTCCCTCCACCTATGGCGGGCACACAGGACACCAACTCTTCTACGGACACAACTTCACAACAACTACACTCACTCAAACTATACTCCATAAACATTCGGGGCCTCAACGTTCCGGAAAAGCGATCTAAACTTCTCCATTCTCTACAACAAGCACACGCCCACATCGCACTCATACAGGAAACCCACTTTCGGTCGGATTCTATCCCTAAACTTAAAAATCATTACTTCCCCACAGCCTTCCATTCCTCCAACCCGGAAGCTAAATCGAAGGGGGTCACCATCCTCATCTCCAAAAATTGCCCACTCCAAGTAACGGAAATACAAACGGACCCAATGGGACGTTTTCTTTTTCTTAAAGGCACCCTGAATCAAATACCTCTCACCATTGCGAATATTTACGCTCCTAATACTGGCCAGGTAACCTTCTTCCGTAATACTCTACAGCAACTTTCCAGCTTCCACTCAGGATCCCTCATCGTGGGCGGTGACCTTAACGTTTCTCTATCCCCCTCCATTGATACTTCCAATGGAACCTCCTCCCTTTCCTATAGGGCCCTAAAGTCGATCAAGCAACAATTTCATAACCTTCTACTCCATGACACATGGCGCACGCTACACCCCAAGGAAAAAGATTATACCTTTTTCTCTCCCCCACACAATAAGTACTCACGACTTGACCACTTCTTTCTCTCTCAGACAGATCTCTCCCACCTGGCCAATGCAACCATTGACCCAGCCATCCTCTCGGACCACAATCCCATCTCCATGACTTTACGGCTGCAATCACCCACCAGGAAACCACGTATTTGGCGCCTAGACAGCTCCCTATTAACAGACGAGATATACGCTCAGAGGCTGACCACTTGCCTCTCCAACTTTTTTCGGGATAACTCGTCCTCAGACGTGGCTCCCACGGTTACATGGGCGGCTCATAAATGTGTCGTTCGCGGGGAATTGATGAATATAGCTGCACACCGTAACAAACTCAAACACTCTCGCCTGGCGGAGTTGATGGCTCGCATTCGTACACTAGAGCAGGCACACAAGGCCTCCCTCGCCAAGTCCACACTTGCTGAACTCTCTCAAGCTAGGGAAGAACTCTTGGACACACTGACGACAGCGGTCAAACGCAAGTACACCTTATCACATAAGCTATATTACGAATTCGGCAATAAAGCCGGTAAACTATTGGCAAGAGCTCTTCAATCCAAAAAAGCCTCTCATACCATTCATAAGCTTACTTCCCCCAAGGGAGAGGCAGTGGTCACCAACGAGGGCATCTCTGCGCAATTTGTACAATACTTCACCAAGCTATATAACCTCCCGAATGCCCAAAGTACTGATGCAGCAACTAACCGTAGGAAGACCCTAACTGATTTTTTAGCACGATTTGGCCCCACACCACTTACCCCAGAGGACTCACAGACTCTAGACCTCCCAATAATGTCGGACGAAATCCTCCTTGCTCTCAAACATATGAAGGCTGGTAAAAGCCCGGGACCAGACGGCCTCACGGCAGCATATTACAAATCGTTCCCGAAAATTCTCCTACCACATTTAACCAAAGCACTTAACGACCTTACAATAACCTCGGTAGCCCATAGAGACCTATTGGAAGCTCACATTACCCTCATCCCGAAACAGGGTAAGGACCCCTCCTTGGTACCCAACTATCGTCCCATATCGCTCCTTAATGTCGATCTGAAACTGTACGCGAAAGTTTTGGCCAATCGTATCGTCCCCTTCGTCCCATCCCTGGTTTCTCTAGATCAGGTCGGTTTTGTCCCGGGACGTGAGGCCAGGGATAACACCACTAAGGCCCTCAACATTCATCATTGGCTCACTAAAACTGCCACACAAGGATTCTTTCTCTCGCTGGATGCAGAGAAGGCGTTCGACCGGGTCGCTTGGGACTACATGGAGGCTACTTTACAGGCAGCGGGCTTACCACCGCGCATGCTAAACATGATTTTAACACTATATGCCTCCCCGACCGCTAGACTCCGGATCAATGGTGGCTTGTCGGACGCCTTCTCTATATCTAATGGGACGCGACAGGGGTGCCCTCTGTCACCCCTTATTTTCATTCTGACGTTAGAATCCCTACTCCGTAAAATAAGAGCAAATTCGGCTATCAAGGGAATTAACATCCAACAAAAACAATATAAGCTAGCAGCATACGCTGACGACATTCTACTCTTCTTGACAGACCCTATCACGACTATACCTAACCTTCTAGCGGACTTTACCCTTTTCAAGACTTTATCCAATCTCCAAATTAATTTTAGTAAATCCAAACATCACTTTACCAATAGAGACGGTGAAGCTCTGTCGTAGTAATTTCCCATTCGTTTGGGAGAAATCCGAAATACTATATCTAGGGATCAAAATCACTACTGACCTAAAAGACCTCTACGCCAAAAATTTCCTCCCCTTACTCCGCTCCATCCAAGGCGACCTGCAGAAATGGAATCTAGGTTCCTTTTCCTGGTTGGGTAGAATAGCAATATTAAAAATGAACATTCTACCCAGAATCCTCTACCTCCTTCAAGCCCTCCCGATCTCGCTACCTGCTTCCTTCTTTGCCTCCTATAAACTGCTTGCTCGAACCTTTGTATGGGCCTCCAAAACTCCGCGTATTGGCTGGGACAGACTTGTTCTCCCTAAAAGATTGGGGGGTCTGGGTCTCCCAGATCTCCGTAAATATCACTGGGCCTGCCACCTGACCAGACTGGTGGATTGGCATATACATCGTCCCTCCAAGGACTGGATTGCACTAGAAGCATCGTTCGCACACCTGCCCTTAGCCAACACACCGTGGATGACCCATACCAATGTTCCCAAGGAATTCACTACTCACCCCCTCATCGGGACCACACTTTCATTGTTCAAAAGAGCATGCAAAATACTAGCCCTCACACCCTCACCAGGCCCCATGACCCCTCTGGACGATAACCCAGCCTTTCCCCAGGGTCTTTTCCTAAAAGATCCTACCCCGGATACCCTCAGTTCTCCAGCTAGAGCACAGAAATTCTTCCTACATGGGTCTTTTCTCTCTTTCCCTGCACTTGTAACCACTCTACCTAACTACGACATACCCTTTTACAAATACTTGAAAATAAGACATTTCCTCCAACCCTCCATCCAACACTCTCACTGGCACAGAGATCTCACGCCGTTTGAATTTCTTTGTTCCTCAACGGAACCGCAAGGCCATCTCATTTCCTCAAATTATGCCCTACTGTTCACAGGCCACAAGATCAAAGATGACACCCTTACACAACAATGGGAAAAGGACCTAGCCCTAGATCTCACCCCCACAGAGTGGGAACACATATTTACCCTCATGCACAAGGGGTCCATTAATGTCACGACGCAGGAGAACAGATACAAAATTTTCTCGAAATGGTACCGGACCCCCGACAAAATACACCACTTTCACCCTTCTGTCCCCTCTACCTGCTGGAGGTGTAATAACGCTAGAGGTACTCTACTTCACATCTGGTGGGAATGCCCCCTTATCCAACCCTTCTGGTCAACCGTCCATGAACTAATTTCCCAAATCACCACATATACTCCAGACTTCTCCCCCGCCAGATATTTACTGCACCACAGACAAGGGTCCCCCACCTCATACAAAAAAACCCTAACTATTCATCTGATCAATGCAGCCAACCTCTGCATCCCTGCACGTTGGAGAAACCCCTCCCCCCCCCACAGTTCAAGACTGGACTCGCAGGGTAGACCGAATAGCGGAAATGGAGCAACTCATTTCCCAAGCAGCGGATACTCCTACCAAATTTCAGGCCACTTGGACCTGTTGGACTTATTATAGAAGCTCACAATCGCGACAGGCCTTGACCCAACCACTCCCTCAGACTCCCTGAGGAGCCCACGCGACATGCTCACTCGTGTCCACCATTGTTAACACACCTGCCCCTCCTGTCCCCCCTCTCCCCATACCTCCCCCCACCAATGACACAGACCTGATATTTTCAGGAAACCTAAAGCTTGCCGTATCCATGCATATCACACATGCCTTCACTCAATATCGGCCTTATATAGTCCCCCTCTGAGCGACCGACTCACCCTCGGTCCGCCCTACACTTTGGACGACATCACTTCTTTGTACAAGTTCTAAATTTCAGTCGCAATGCCGCTATATTACATACTACATATGTCTTGTCAGATATCCCGTTCTCGTTCACAGCTAAGATCCCGTCGGGGGTGAGCGGGAATGGGATTGCTTATAACGCGGTTTGACCTTGCTCCGCGAACCACACCCGCCCTCTCTGAACCTGCATCCATAGTTGTAAGCGGCGATACCTACTTTATTATACTGTTGAGCCTCATGCATGACTACATATGCCTATATTTGCTCATGTTCATACTCTGCTGATCTATATGTGCATATTGCCCATTGATTGTTTATTTCGATACGATGTATGGCAAACATTGCATGTTAACCTGTAAAATTTCAATAAAATCTTTTGAAAAAAAAAAAAAATTATTAAAATCACTGCTCCCAAAAAAACGGCCGTTTTTAAAACTTTTTTTTGCATTGATACATGTCCCCTGGGGCAGGACCCGGGTCCCCAAACACTTTCTATGACAATAACTTGCATATTAGCCTTTAAAATTAGCACTTTTAATTTCTCCCATAGACTTTTAAAGGGTGTTCCGCAGCTTTCGAATTTGCCACAAACACCCCAAATTGTTTGCTATTCGGTGAATGGGCGAACAGCCAATGTTCGAGTCGAACTCATGTTCGACTCGAACAGACAGCCCATCCCTACCCTTTAGTAAATAACCCCTATTGTCACTGTAAACAACAACTTAAGCAAAAAACTGCTATTGAGCATTGAAAGAAGCCACACATTGTTGATTTGAAAATTTTTTACTCTGTGCACATTCACATGTGCATTTAGAAAAGGGTTTTTGAACAAACCAACATATTTTTAAAATACATTTTTTTTTTGACAGTAGAAATATCCTTTTTTTGTGGTAAACAGGCATGTTTTTTAAACCATACAACAATACACTACCCAGGAACTTACAAAGTTCAATTTTGAGAAATTGAAGGCAATATCAGACATTATAGTATGTTCAAACTGTGTTGATCTTGCCTTCAGCGGATGGGGTGATGTCACCCCTGTGAAAGGCACATTTTGAAGATGCACACAAATTGAGAGTCAAAATAGGGATTTCCCTCCTGATCCCATGCCTAATGTCAACATGTGCTAGCTAACATCATGGGGGATCAATGGACGTATTTCGGGGGTGCAACCCCTTCCTCTCATCTACCTGAGTTGCGAGGAAGGGGTTGCACCCACAAAACGCGTACATTGATATCCTGTGATGGCATATAGCACATGTTGACACACTGTGTGCATCTTCAAAATTTGGCTTTAAACATTTTTGAGAAAAGTTAGAAAAATAGAAACAATTTTATAAATGTTGGTGTGTTTTCGATTCTGCCTAAAACATCAATGAAGTTTTGAGTCTTTTTTCAACATCATTGATGTGTTCCTTGATCTTCTGTAAATCCTGATTGCACACCATGATCTCCCCATGTGCACTTGCACTTGTGAAATGTGTTTCTTCTTCCACAACATCCACATCACCTAAAATTTAAAAAACACATCATGTATTATAAATATGCAGGCATTCATCTATTACCTGAAGCTGTGGTCTCAGACACTCACCTGTTGTGGTCACTATTTTGCCCACTTTATAAACCTCTCCTTCCTCCACATCCTGAGGTTATTGTTTTGGGATTTCCCCTTCTTTAGGAGGTTGGGGGTCCCTGGTGACCTCTTTTCTCCCCTATGTGAATAGAATAAAGGTATACTTAACACACAGATATTTGAGACAATAAATAGGAATATGGAACATTGCTTGGAAGTGTTGTACAATTGTCTGTTTTGGCAGAGTTCGAAGCTGAAGACATGATGTTTTCCAAAGCTGGAATAATTACCTTTTTTGGTAAAGTATCACACATGTAGGCACCCCTAGTATCCACTGGAGCACCTGTGTGAGACACCCTAAAAAGTTTGTTCTGGTGTCCCACACTAGTGCTCCTGCGTCCAGATATGTAAACAGCTGCTGAGTGTCCTCTCCTTACACTGAATCAAGTTTGCATTTCATTCTAGTTACAAATCCATCTAGACAACAATGTAGTAAACTTCTTTTAATACAAACAGGCATGACCAAATGTAGTTAACCTACATCTGCCAAAAACATTGTATTAGTGAGCGAACAAACAATATTTACTACAAACGATTACTGTGCCCACGAACCTGAAACTTGCCATTTTAACCTGTACAACAGTAAAGAAAAGCACATGGAGCAGCACAAACGTAATAATAATAATAGGAACACACAACAAAATACTTTTTTGCAGCACCCTCTTGATTCTTCTGTACTGATCCTGCTCCCTCAATTTGAGGTCTGACCATTGTTTCCTCAGTTGATCCTTTGATCGTCGTACCCCAAAATTCTTTGGCAGACTTCTCACAACTTTAGCCATGATCTTGGCCTTTCTCACATTTGGGTTTGGGTAAGGTCCATGCTTCCCGTCATAGTCGGCCCTCTTCAAGATGTCCACCATCTCTACAAAGGACATATTATAGGCCTTAAATCTCCTCTGGGATCGGGACGTTCGTGTCTCTGGGCTTTCGTTGTTGCTGCTGCTGTCTTCATGCACCTGTTGTCTCTCCGCCATGTTCTCTCCCACTGCGCCGAAAGACAAGGGGCGGGGAATATACTAGATAGAAGGTCAGGGACGGGCGGAGTTTCACGCATGCGCAGTGTATATAAAGCGTAACACGCGTGTGTCGTACATACGATCTGTGAGTGGAGGAAGGAGTAGCGGAAGCGCCGATCGTGATAACGAAGGTACAATTTTAACTTGGGCCTATGAAAAATAAAATATATGGTGCGCTAATATCCTAAATGCTGATATTAATAAGTGCTTTGTGCTATAGTGATTCCTATCAATTGCTAAACCACTATATAAAGTGCCAAGTGCCTCAGGATAGCTAGTAATTAACAAATGGAAACAAATGTGCTAAATGTTAAATGTGCACAATGAACTAATTCCCACTATAGTGGTAAATACAACAAAAATGTAATAAAATACGTGTTTAAACCAATCACATCCAAAGTAAATCCTGCTGGTAATATAAAACCAGGTATATACACTATTAAAATAGCAATGAACTAGATATCAATGATAATAGCCAATTATCAGCAGAAAGTACGTATTAAAAAGTCCCGTCCATTGTTTTTTCTACTGGTAAAACTGCAGCCAGGTGAGAAGGCATAAGAAATCAATAGCAAAAAATAAAAATAACGGATCTTCCAGAGGATGGCTACCACATACAATGGCTTGAAAATAAAATTTAAACAGCTGGTTCGATCACCCTTTTCTAGTAATAATCTCCATATCTTCCAGATCTCAAACATATAACAAAAGAGAAAACAATAGTGGGCTATACTTGGGCCTATACTGCTTGATAGATTGAGGCCTTGGGGTTTGTCTTGTGTTGTGTCTTGCAAAGAAAATGGATCTATTGAATGATCAGGACTTGATCCCCATATTCATTGATATGTACAGGGAGCTGCCCTGTCTGTGGCAGGTAAACCACCCCTTTTATAACAATAAAAGAAAGAGGCAGGCAGCGCTGGATCAATTGTTGGAATTCGTGAAGCTGCAGATCCCCACGGCAAACATCAACTATTTGAAGATGATGTTATTATTGATCACTAATTTCTGATTTAACAAAGTGTTTTACATATCAATAGACAGTAGTGGCCACATATGATTGAGACAAGAATGAAAAATGCTGGGGTCAGAATGATAGTCTTTTCTATTTGTTAACATTCAGTTTGCAACAGTCATGAGCTGAAAATTGTGTGTGATTGATGAACCAAAAACTGTCCCTTTTTCATACACAGGAAAGCCTCAGCCAGGAGGAGGCCGTGGAAAGTGGCAGCCAGGAGGTAGCAGGGGGTGAGTGGCAGCCAGGAGGTGGCCAGGCCCAGTAGCCTGCCCGAATCCCAGGTCCCTCCCCTCCGCCATTTGCCTGCCAAATGCAGGAAATGGAGGAGGGACAACCCCTCTTCTGTGAGGATGTGATTTTACAAGCCCTAAATAAGGGGTTGAGGGGCGAACTCACAAGCCAAAGCCAGGTTTATGAGTTCGACCATCGTCGTCCTCCTCCTCCTCCTCCTGCCACAACTCCAACAACAGAGCCACAGCCTGGAAGCGAGCATGTAGAGAAGACAAGAGAGTGATGGCCTGGATTCAGTCTGGTCTAACAAAAGACACAGGCTGTTGTAAGACCACAGCCTGGGGACATATATTTCATCTGCTGCTGTTCCTGATCTCTTGCAGTCCTGGACCAGATTGTGCTCACTATTATATGGACTCCTCATGCTACCAATTTTGGCTGTAAAAGAGTTGATGTGTGCCCTGGGGTACAAAGGCTTAACCAATTTCACAGTTTATTCAGCGTTGCCTTCCTCTTTATTTTGTTATGACCCATAATAAATGGCTATTTGTTTTACTTCAAAAAGGACAGTTTGTTTGTGAGTAGGCAGGTACATTTCCAAAATACAATGTCAAATTAACAAGGGACACCAACAACAAACAACCTCCTTGAGGTTAAAAAATACAAGTTAATAATGGTGTTGTTTTAACTTGACACACAAAACGACAAAAATATTATGGAGATCAGTAGAAAAAAAAATCTAAAAAAAAAACCAGGAGATCTTGATAAAAAAAAAATAAGTAGATCACTATAAAAAAATATAAATAAAAAATGGAGATCTTCATAAAAAAAACTAAAAAAAATGGAGATCTTCATAAAAAAATAAATAAAAAATGATTACTATAAAAATAAATTAAAAACATTATTCTGGAGATCTGGCGGAAAAAAAATGTATTCATGAGATTACAAGAAATAATAAAGCAATCAGTTTGTCAGAACTCTGTGTGAATATCAGCTGCAAAACAACTTCATAATTCTAGCATTATAAAGAAGAAGAGAATGCGCTGCATTGAAAGATTACAAAATTTACAGTGTGATGAATGTGCTATCTCCATTACGAACGCTAGTTTTACCAGACCGAGCGCTTCTGTCTCGTACTTGATTCAGAGCATGTGTGGAATTTTGTGCTTCGAAATTGTGTACATACGCTCGGAATTTCCGACAACGGATTTTGTTGCCAGAAAATTTGAGATCCAGCTCTCAAATTTTTGTTGTCAGAAATTCCGACAAAAAATGTCCGATGAAGCTTACACACAGTCGGAATTTCCAACAACAAGCTCCCATTGAACATTTGTTGTCGAAAAATCCGATCGTGTGTACGCAGCTTAAGTCAGTAATGGGACAAGATCAACTGCAGAGAGATGACAGGCAATACCTCTGCCTGTTATTCATTTCATCTAACTATATATAAAATACCAACTCTTCTGAGTTCTGAAATCTAGCTAAATAAACCAAATCAAACCACTTCTACTATTTCAATAAAACAGAGTTTTCAAATGAGGAGAATCATATTGAGTCCTGTTGATAAGAATAGAAACCACACTGTTTGAGGGCACCACAGCTTATATCCTCCCTGAATGTTTGGAAACGGTGATCTCTGTTTTTCTTTTGTATTTTTTTAGAAATATTAGAACTATGGGATGTCATTCAGGTTTGGAGTCTTTTTCTCAGGGTGGTAGTTTGGGGCTCTTATTTCATTTGGCAATTTCTTGATTTTTTTTTTAAATGTTCCTTTCTTATTTTTGGGGTGCCTAAAACACTACATTCACTTGTTTCTATCCATCTTTTCTTGGAGCTGCCTTTTTGTTTGCAGCATGCTAATGTGCCACCCTATCCCAATAGATAAAAAAAAGTTAGGCTAACACCAGTTGGGCATATTTTCCCTGAATAAAACTGTTATGCCCTGTACACACGGTCGGACTTTCCGACGGAATATGTGCGATCGGAGCTTGTTGTCGGAAATTCCGACCGTGTGTGGGCTCCATCAGACTTTTTCCATCGGAATTTCCCAAACACAAAGTTTGAGAGTGGGCTATAAAATTTTCCAACAACAAAATCCATTTGCGTAAATTCCGACCGTGTGTGGACAATTCTGACGCACAAAGTGGCACGCATGCTCAGAATAAATTAAGAGACGAAAGCTATTGGCTACTGCCCCGTTTATAGTCCCAACATACGTGTTTTACGTCACCGCGTTCAGAACGATCGGATTTTCCGACAACTTTGTGCGACCGTGTGTATGCAAAAGTTTGAGCCAACATCCGTCGGAAAAAATCCATGGATTTTGTTGTCGGAATGTCCGATCAATGTCCGATCGTGTGTACAGGGCATTATACTGCTAGCCAAAATTCTATAGCTGTATCCTCTGTGCTATCTTAATTCTTATTCTAGCAAAATCTCAACTTGTGCTCTTTGTCTCCAGAAAATATAATAGAATGCATGAAGGTAAACAATCTTCAGCTTTTACAACCACTTTAATTCTTTAAATAAAAAAGATGAATAGAATACATGGGATTTCCCCTAAAATCCCACTGAGGTGAAATCAGTACGCAGCTTGTCTTTTTTTCCCACAATAACTAAGTTTGTGGTTTTGTGGACTTCATGCTGGATTCCCTTGAACTGAACCCATGAAGCTAGGTGGATGGCAGGTGACAGTCTGCTGCACCCGAGGATTCATGCTGGATTCCCTTGAACTGAACCCATGAAGCTAGGTGGATGGCAGGTGACAGTCTGCTGCACCCGAGGATTGATGATATCGCTCTGTCGGGTCAACTATGCCAGGAAGTGATAGAGCAGTTCTATGATTGCTAAATCACCCCCCTGACATGATTGCTAAATCACTCCCCCTGTCTTTTTAATGAATACATGACATTGTTTACTCTGTACATCACCACTACTCTCAAGCTTGTGGGGGTCCAGCATAAGATTAATCTGCTCTCTGCATGTGCTTTAAGCACCATATTTGGAGAACCTGTGTCAAAAAATTGACTTAGAATTCCCATGAGATATGGCAGCCATCTTGGTATGTAGGAGGACTGTAGTTTTTCCTGTCATTTTAGGTCCCTGTTGTTTAGTCAGGAACAGGACCCAATTTTATAGAGGGACAGTTAGGCCTCATGTATCAGTCGTTTTTTCTAACGCCCACCTAACCTCCTGCCCCCTGGACCCTGTTCCTTCTCAAATACTACGGTCTGGGATGTAGATAAGGGGGGGTTGGGGGTTGAAACCCCCCAGAGCATCAGTGTAGCTTTAAATGGTTGTGCCAGGCTGCTGCGATTAATTTGGTGTGCCGGTGTTCTGCCGAGAAAGTTCCGCTCGGCGGATAAGGACCCCCCTCTACTGCGCAGGCGCTGCGCCTGCACAGTAGGATCTGGCGGAAATAGCCGAAGATGAATAGGGGAAAATCAGCTGTATACGGCGCCTGTAAGAGGGCCCCTCGCGGGCTCGCTTCGCTCGCCACGCTTCAGACACGGCCTCGCTTCGCTCGGCTTTTTTTTATTCCCCCTCTAGGTCCACTTGGATGGTGGGGAAGGAACCTGGACCTAGGGCGCAGGCGCTGTGTACAGCTGATTGTAGATTTTGTCCTTCGGCTATCTCCGGCGGCTGATAGTAGTTCGTACTGCGCAGGCGCTGCGCCTGCGCAGTACAGGGGGGAACTTATCCGCCGAGGGAACTTTCTCGGCAAGACACCGGCGGCTGGCAGCACGCACTCGGCACTAATAGACTTATTTTAATGCTGCTGCCTGCTGTTACTCTGTCTGACCACTTGGCACACTGTAGGCTTGGCTTGGGATAAGGTAGGTGAGTCTGGCTGACAGTGCTCTAGACTCATCTCTCTGCTCCGCCTCCACTTCTTTCCACAGTGACTCCAGAGACATGTCTTGAGTTGTCCAGCCAAGTAAACAGAGCAGAAGCTTCCAGGACAGACTGTCACAGCACCACTGAGAGCAGACTAGTGGCAGGCACCTAATTCCACCCACCGACTGGTCTGGTCTATATTGGTTCCGCTTCTTTACAGTTCTGCTGCTTCCCTCCTTTGGCTGCGTGGGGGAAGGAGCTGAGCCTAGGTGCTGCTGCTAAGCTGTCGGCCTGCCCCCCAGACCAACCCCGTGGTCGTCGTTGTGGAATGTGGATCATCATCTGAATTGTGAAGTGCTGCTGTGCTGGCAGTTCCAGACTTCCACACACACACAGGTCAGGTCACCTACCACCAGGTTTCTGTGTGTGCCTGTCTATGTGTGTCACTGTCTATGTGTGTGTCTGTCTATGTGTGTGTCAATGTCTATGTGTGTGTCTGTCTATGTGTGTGTCACTGTCTATGTGTGTGTCAATGTCTATGTGTGTCACTGTCTATTTGTGTCACTGTCTATGTGTGTGTCACTGTCTAAGTGTGTGTCACTGTCTAAGTGTGTGTCACTGTCTAAGTGTGCCACTGTCTATGTGTGTGTCAATGTCTATGTGTGTGTCTGTCTATGTGTGTGTCACTGTCTATGTGTGTGTCACTGTCTATGTGTGTGTCAATGTCTATGTGTGTCACTGTCTATTTGTGTCACTGTCTAAGTGTGTGTCACTGTCTAAGTGTGTGTCACTGTCTATGTGTGTGTCACTGTCTAAGTGTGCCACTGTCTATATGTGTGTCTGTCTATGTGTGTGTCACTGTCTATGTGTGTGTCTGTCTATGTGTGTGTCACTGTCTATGTGTGTGTCACTGTCTAAGTGTGTCACTGTCAATGTGTGTGTCTGTCTATGTGTGTGTCTGTCTATGTGTGTGTCACTGTCTAAGTGTGTGTCTGTCTATGTGTGTGTCTGTCTATGTGTGTGTCACTGTCTAAGTGTGTCACTGTCTATGTGTGTGTCACTGTCTAAGTGTGTCAGTGTCTATGTGTGTGTCACTGTCTAAGTGTGTCACTGTCTATGTGTGTGTCTGTCTATGTGTGTCACTGTCTATGTGTGTGTCTGTCTATGTGTGTGTCACTGTCTAAGTGTGTCACTGTCTATGTGTGTGTCTGTCTATGTGTGTCACTGTCTATGTGCGTGTCTGTCTATGTGTGTGTCTGTCTATGTGTGTGTCACTGTCTATGTGTGTGTCACTGTCTAAGTGTGTCACTGTCTATGTGTGTGTCACTGTCTAAGTGTGTCACTGTCTATGTGTGTGTCTGTCTATGTGTGTGTCACTGTCTAAGTGTGTGTCTGTCTATGTGTGTGTCACTGTCTAAGTGTGTCACTGTCTATGTGTGTGTCACTGTCTAAGTGTGTGTCTGTCTATGTGTGTGTCACTGTCTAAGTGTGTCACTGTCTATGTGTGTGTCTGTCTATGTGTGTGTCACTGTCTATGTGTGTGTCACTGTCTATGTGTGTGTCACTGTCTAAGTGTGTCACTGTCTATGTGTGTGTCTGTCTATGTGTGTGTCACTGTCTATGTGTGTGTCTGTCTATGTGTGTGTCTGTCTATGTGTGTGTCACTGTCTAAGTGTGTGTCTGTCTATGTGTGTGTCACTGTCTATGTGTGTGTCACTGTCTATGTGTGTGTCACTGTCTATGTGTGTGTCTGTCTATGTGTGTGTCACTGTCTAAGTGTGTGTCTGTCTATGTGTGTGTCACTGTCTAAGTGTGTCACTGTCTATGTGTGTGTCACTGTCTAAGTGTGTCACTGTCTATGTGTGTGCCACTGTCTAAGTGTGTCACTGTCTATGTGTGTGTCACTGTCTATGTGTGTGTCACTGTCTATGTGTGTGCCACTGTCTAAGTGTGTCACTGTCTATGTGTGTGTCTGTCTATGTGTGTGTCTGTCTAATGCAGCCTTCACACAGGGACGACTTGTCAGGCGACCTAGTCGCCTGACAAGTCGCCTCCCGTTCTGTGCTATGGAACCGTTCTAAGGAGAGCGACGCAAGTCGCTCCGACTTAGAAAAAGGTTCCTGTACGACTTCGGGGGCGACTTGGGGCGACTTGCATAGACTTCTATACAGAAGTCGTTTTGCAAGTCGCCCGGGCAGTCGTTTGCAGGTCGCCTCGCTGAGGCGACCTGCAAGTCGTGTTGCCCCTGTGTGAATGGGGTCACTGTCTATGTGGGTGTCTGTCTATGTGTGTGTCTGTCTATGCGGGTGTCTGTCTATGTGTGTGTGTGTCTCTGTTCTATTCTAGATCTGAACTGTCTTCAACCAAGGACCAAGTTCAAGCAAGCCCAGAACAGTTAGGTGTTCAGTTTTTTTTTTTCTGTTCTGGAGTCCACTTAACTCTTCCATATTATCTCATGACTCATGTGATGCTTTCATGCATGATGCTGCTTGCTTGCTTGCATATCACCAGACCAGAGAGTAAAATAGGCGTAAGGATGATGATCTCTTAAAAAGCCAATCCTGTGCCATTCTAAATATAAGCACGGTGGGCAGGTTGGACCTCTTTTTTTTTTTCTTTTGCTCTTGCTGTCCTAAAATTAAACTCTAATTAAAATCTAATGTATAATGGATTCACTCTTACCTTCAGAGTTAACAATACTTTCTGTATGCAAGGATAAGGATTTTATAAAATCACTTCTGCAGTGTTCACTCTGTGCACTGTGCAGTATAAAGCTTTAATTCTAGTAGGTTTAACATTAGTGTCAAAATAAAAGTGGAGGCATCTGTACCCCAGTTTTTCATAAGACCAACAGTGGGCATGCAAAGCTCTGTTTCATATTTTAACAATACAGTTTCAATTTAATTTTCCCCAGACCTGTAGTTTTCAGAAAATGTGTTATCTATTATTTGAAGGCAAAGATTGGCACAAATGAACAGGCCCTCTTCCCCCATGTGTGTGCTATCTTATCTTTGCACATTCACATAACATTGGGAACATTCTGAAATGTACCCTTAGTTGTATGGAGTGCTGTGCTGTTACATTTGAACGCTGCCCTGGAGGTTATTAATCCCTATTTTAATGTATGCTGCTACATTGGAGTCTTGCTGAGAAAGTTGTTGACCCTTTCCAAGCAATGCTAGGCCTACTGGTCTTGGCTTAAAGTGGTAGTAAACCGCAATATAATATCTCCCTGAAAGTTAATGGCATAGTGTGTGCTAGTATGCATTGCATACTAGCACATTATGAAAGACTTACCTGAAAAGGAAGCCCTCCAGCAGCTGCTGACAGGGCTTCAATCTTCACCTAGTCTTCTTTTCGGGTTCACGGGCTGTGGGCATCTGATTGGTCGAGCCGCGATGTCGTAACTCCATGCATGGGGGAGTGACAGCTGTGGCACAGCTCTCTGTATGGAATGCAAACCATCCTTTGAGAGCACAGTGTGCATGCACTGGTGACCTCACCGGTGCTGCTTAAGCAAATATCTTCAAACCAGGGGTCAGGAACTTTTGGCTGAGAGAGCCATGAATGCCACATATTTTAAAATGTAATTCTGTGAGAGCCATAAAATATGTTTAAAACTAAATACAAGTAAATGTGTGCATTTTATGTAAGACCAATACTTTTAAAGTACAATAAGTCTCTGAATTCTTTTTAATAACGTTGTTATGCTGTTGCTAACCAATGATGAATAAAGTACTTCTTACCATTAATGCGACTTTTCGCGTTCGATTAATCTTTTTTTTAATCGATTAATCGACTAATTTTGATTAATTATAACTGTATTGTCGTTATCTCCCCCACTGTAATATCCACGTCATCTCCCCCACTGTAATATCCACATCTCCCCCACTGTAATGTCCACATCTCCCCCACTGTAATGTCCACATCTCCCCCACTGTAATATCCACATCTCCCCACTGTAATATCCACATCTCCCCCACTGTAATGTCCACATCTCCCCCACTGTAATGTCCACATTTCCCCCCACTGTAATATCCACATCTCCCCCACTGTAATATCCTTATCTCAGCTATGATTGCCTCTTGCTTATCACTGCACAAGCAGGCAGATCCACGAGCAGTTGAGGTGGGTGATGATGACGTCAGCACGCCGCTCACCTAGGCTGCCGCCAGGTGTACCAAGATGGCCGCCGCTCCGGAGCTAAGCCGCTGCCTTTCCTATGGGCTCAATCCGCGGATCGCACACCACGCGATCCGCGGATTGAGAGGCGAGAGCCAGATGCAGCCATCAAAAGAGCCACATTTGGCTCACGAGCCACAGGTTCCCGACCCCTGTTCTAAACAGTACACGTTTAGGAGATATTTACTGTACCTACAGTAGGCTTATAGGCTTACCTGTAGGCATAAGTCACGAAAACACCTTTACTACCAATTACATAGTTACATAGTTAGTAAGGTTGAATAAAGACACCAGTCCATCCTGAGTGAGTGTGGGTGCATGTCTACAATTGTCCCTATCCCTGAACATTGTGTCTCATTAAGATGCTCATCTATTATATTATTATTTTATTTAAGGTACCCATATAGCGTTGTCAATTTACACAGCGCTCCACACATACATTGCACACTCACATCGGTCCCTACCCTCAAGGAGCCCACAATCCAAGGTCCCCAACTCACATTCATATACTAGGACCAATTTTGAACAGAAGCCAATTAACCTACCAGCATGTCTTTGATGTGTGGGAGTAAACTGGAGTACCCGCAGGCACAGGGAGAACATGCAAACTCCAGGCAGGTAGTGTCGTGGTTGGGATTCGCACCAGCGACCCTTTTTACTGCTAGGCGAGAGTGCTACCCACTACACCACTGTGCCACCCTGTACTTGATATGACTGATTTCTGATTGGGACTCTTAAACAAAGTTAATACTGCAGCTGTAGGAACAGATTCACAGGACTCAATCACTGTGTTTAAAATGTCAGTTCCGTGAAAATTTATTATTACATGTTATTTTATACATAGATAAGAAAGGGGTGGTGTGAGATGTTTTTAAAAACTAACAAATAGAAATATATTATTAAAAGCTAGCGAATAGAACAATTGCAAAAGTAAAACCTTGAGAAGGGATGGGGGAGTAGAGAGCGTTTAGTAGGAGAAGTGTCTGTGTGTTAGGTGGAGGTTACAGAACATATTTCAACAGTGAGAACAAAATGGAGTCTCTTGTGCTTAAATAAACAGTACAGTGAATGTCCATGTAATTTCCCCCCTTTTGTTTATTTGACACCATTCTTCTCCGCGTTACATTCAGCCAATTGCTGGTAACTCCTGTTACATTGGCGCAGAGAGACAGCATCCAGATCAGCTCTCTCCTAGCTTTCTTACAATAATGGGTTCATCAGGGCTGGTGGTACATTTGTTGGTACAGCGGGTAGACACACAGAGGTATTACCTGATGAGGAAGTGAATAACAAATATGAGAAATAGGAACATCACAATGTAAGCGCCTAGTTTCTGTAACCATGTTGCTATGCCATATGAAAAATCACCAAAACCTCCTAAACCCTGAAAGGGGTTCCATCCATCTTTAGCAATATCCCTGGCCTTATTCTGTAGTTCTCTTATCTTAGCAAGATGCCCTTTAATAATGTCCTCATTATCAGAATTGTATATACAACAGTCAGTGCGAAACACCTTACACATCCCACCTTGAGCTGCAGTGAGATCATTTAGTGTTAATCTGTGCTCTAATACTACTTTTTTAAGCCCAGTCATTTCTTCATTTAATAAACCTATATTAGTGGTAGTAAGGTTAATAATCTCATCTACAATTCTAGTGTAATTATTTATTCTTTTCATTGCTTCAATTCCCCATCCTGCCCAGGAAGGGAACCATGACCATGTCATGTCACCTTCAGTGAACACCTCTCTTTTGAACACTAAAGGGTATTCTGGACTTTGATCTGGTCGCACTGTATCTTTGCGAAAAGCCAAAGCAGGTGCTAACTTCCCAATATAACATATACCTGTAACATTAGTAGGAAGCCAGGCATAAGCTTTATTTCCACATATATAATATAACCCTCTACGTATGGATGGTATGTCTGCTCCTAAAAAACTGGAAGCAATAACATGGAATCTTAGGTAACCAATATTTTCATATATTGGGAACTGTGAGAAATTTGTACTATAAAGGGTTCTATTTAGTTCTGCATCTTGGATATAATAATATTGACCATAGTTTCCTCCATAAACTGTAATTTTTACACCGGTGCAATCTGAATTGCCCAACCGTGTACATTTAGTGTTAAACGGGCATGTAATGTTTAAACAGATCTGTGGAGTGTTTATCTGTTTTGAAATCATCAAAGTTACTGATCTGTGCTTATTAACTGTGGATACAATGTATGAGCCATTTATTCTGGTCCTGTTTAGATCAGTGAAATTGAGAGGCATTGCTATCATGGGTATTGTTCCTGTTTGGGGATGTAAGTGAGAACACACCCAGCAGTTACTAGCGTTGCTATGGGTTGCATACAATTTTAACATTTGGATGAAAGGGTTATTTTTCCATGTCTCAGTTCTCACAAACAACAAAAAGAAAAGAAACATCATCATCATTTTTTCAAAGGATATCATCACTTCAGGATTTTCTTGCAGTGACTGGCGTGAATCCAGGTGGGCTTTGCTTGCAACTTGACAGCAGAACCGGTTGTCAAAAGCACCAAATGTGGTCCATCAAATTTTGGTTCTAGCGGCTTTCTGACGTGTCGCTTGACCACCACCCAGTCACCTGGTTGGATTCTGTGAATACCTGAAACAGAATCTGGGTCGGGGATAGATTTATAAACACCTTCATGTATTTTATTCAATGTTCTTTACAAAATCTGAACATATTCTAACAGATTAGAGTGAGAAGCCTGTAACTGTTGGGGAAAATATATATATATGTTTTGGGTGGCCCTCCAAATAAAATCTCATAGGGGGACAGCCCATGTGGTTGTTTAGGGGTAGTTCGTACAGAATATAGGGATAATGGCAAAGCTTCCACCCATCCTTTTCTTGTATCTGCTTTAATTTTTGCACATCTGTTTTTCAAAATTCCATTAAGTCTCTCAACTTTAGCACTACTTTGTGGATGATAAGGTGTATGGAAAGCTTTCTGTATGTGAAGGGCTTCCATTACCTCTTTCATTACTTCCCCAGTAACATGGGTTCCTCTGTCACTCTCAATAGTTTCAGGAACTCCATATCTACAAACTATTTCATTCAAAATTTCCTTTGCATTTGCTTTAGCTACTGGCCAGGCCAGCTCTCGGGCCAGCCTGAGAACATGTCAACACACACTAAAGCGAACTCATAGGTGCCTATTCTGGGCATTTTAGCAAGATGACTGACGCCATGTGCCAGTTGTGCTAAAACTGGGTACAAACTCCTGGGTAGACACCACCTGTTGTCAGCGCTCCACAGGCCCTGCTGATTTTGGGTAGCATTACATTTGATCCACATATCCTTCTCTTCATCAGGGGCCTGGTTCTACAACTGAATTAGAGTTTCTACATCCCACTGCTCTTGATGAGGGGAATTTGTCCCCGCTACCTGAGCTACCCTACAGTGTGTGTGACTCCAAATGCCATAAGGGCAGCATCCTTTGCTGCTTCGTCCGCTAAAGCATTTCCTCTGGCTGTCATGTCATTTCCCCTTGCATGCCCTTTTACCTTCAAGATGGCAACTTCTGCTGGTTTCTGAAAGGCCTCAAATAGCTGCTCTATGAGTTTTGCATGTCTCACTGGCTTCCCTGCACTAGTCAGAAAGTTCCGTGCTTTCCAAATAGGCCCAAAATCGTGGGCTATTCCAAATGCATATCTGCGGTCAGTGTAAACGTTTCCCCTTTGATTCTCTAGGAGATGACATGCTTTGACTACAGCACACAAATCCGCTTCCTGTGTTGACATCTGGGGTGTCAATGCTTCCTGATGTAAAATGGTGTCTGTAGAGGTTACAGCACACCCTGTGTGTGGCTGACCATCATCACTGTAAAATCTAGAACAACTACGAATAAGTGTGTGTCACAATCTGATAAAGGCTCATCTTTTGCTGGTGTGACAGAGGCCCTTTCTACCTCCATCAGAGCCATACAATTATGAGAAAAACTCCCAGGTTCTACATCAGTACAATTTGTTGCATCTTCCTCATCAATTATAGGAAGAAGAGTAGCCGGATTTAAAGTAACACACCGTTTGATTGTTAAATTCGATGGTGCAAAAAGAGCAGACTGGTACTTGTCAAATCTACTGACAGACACATGTCTGGTATTTACTTGATTCATGATTTCCTGTACTGCATGTGGCACATACAGGATCAGAGCAGAATCTAGTACAAGCTTAGTTGCTTTGTCTAGTAGCAAAATGCAGGCTGCTATGGCTCGCATACAACTCGGGGAGCCTTTGATGACAGGGTCTAATGAGGCTGATACATACATCACAGGCCTCTGTTTGTCTCAGTGTAGCTGGGTGAGTACACCTGCAGCAAATCCATTGACTTCATGACAGAACAACGAGAAAGTCTTAGTATAGTCAGGAAGTCCAATGGCGGGAGCTTCAGACAAAATTTTAATAAGCTCCTTCATCTGCAATTCATTGTCCCATGTGAGTTTGAAAGGGTTTCTAGTGGTAGCCTCATATAGAGGAGCCATAAGTTCTAATGCATTAGGAATCCAGTCCCTACAATATCCCACTAACCCCAGGAAGGCACGTAGTTGCCATACATTTCTTGGCTTTTCAAAGTTTTGTAGGGTTCGATCTGGGGTTAGGTGACGGATTCCATGTGAAATGCAGTGACCCAGGAAGATCACTTTCTCTTGACAGTATTGTAGCTTATCTTTGCTAACTTTGTTGTTACTGTTATAGAGAAACATGAAAAGGCTTACTGTTTCTCTGCTACAAATGTCCTTTGTATCAGAACAAATAAGCAAATCGTCTATGTACTGAAGCAAAACTGTGTTTGGGTGTGAGGGGGACCATTGGTCCAATACTTGCTTTAACGCAGTATTATATTCAGAGGGGCTACTCACACAGCCTTGGGACAATCTTGTCCATGCTAACTTTTGGGCATCATGGGTAAATGAAAAAAGGTGCCAGCAATCTGGGTGCAGGGGCACTGAAAAGAAAGCATTTTCAAGATCAATTACTGTAAAGTAGGTGCTGGAGGCAGGTATTCCACTTAGTAAAGTGCGGGGGTTGAGCGCGATCGGGGTATCTGCCTCTATTATATTGTTAATGGCTCTCAAATCATGCACCATGCGGTATGTCACCGCCCACCCTTTTTGTCTGGCTTCTTTGCAATTGGGAACAGGGGTGTATTGACTTGGGACTTAATTGGTACAACAACCCGTGCTGCTTTCAGTTGAGTGATTTGATCCTTTATCCCCTCAGTCTGAGCAATACTCAGTGGGTACTGTTTAATCTGTGGGAGATGGGCTTCTGGTTTAACTTTTATCATGGCTGGGGTGCAATCCAGCAGACCTACATCATATTTGCTGGTGGCCCATAATTCAGCGGGAATCACTTTCAATTCTGGTGGAAATGGCGGAGTGGAGTCTTGGATTAAAAATACTCCACAGGCAAAATTTAAAACTTATCCTGACAGACTACTAACCACTTGGACTCCTGTAGGAGTGTAGTCTATGTTTGCTAAAATTTGGTTCAAAATGTCAGCTCCCAAAAGATTGATAGGAACTGTGTCTGAAACTAACACTTTAGTGACAATTTCTGTTTGCTGTCCTAACCTGAGTTTAAGTGGCTTGGACTCAACCAAATCAATAGAGGTCCCGGTTAGGCCAACAACAGAGATAACATTTGTAGATAATAATCCTGGAGGTAAGTCCTCTATATTAAAAACACTTTGGCTTGCACCAGTATCGATTAAACAGGTTAATTCTGTTTCTCCTCCAGGATAGGGGAGTTCTTGTAAAAATACTTTTACTCTGGCCTCGGGACCATTGTCTCCCCTATTTAACATGATTGATACTGGCATGCCATTTTCCATGAGGTGCCTTTAAGCTCTTTTCCAGTCTACGGTCAGGAAGATGGCAGAATTTGGCTATGTGTCCTTCCCCATCACAATTGTAGCATATAATTGGTCCCCGATTGCCATGATTTCTGAAATTGCCTTTGCCTCTTTCTCTTCCTCTCTGCTTCCCCATGTACATAACCTTGGGTTTGCTGTCTTTTTGGTTAATCCTGTTTTCTATGAATAACAGGATAGGCAGGACATCTCGAATAGACATATTACCCGCCTCAGGCCCTGCTGTGATCAACTTTTCTTTCAACTGGGGTATTAAACCATCAAGAAACCTTTGTTTCACCAGTTGTGTAGATGGACTTGCAGTTTCTCCCGCCTTCTCTTCCTCTATTTTAATGCCTGCTTCCTCAGCCATATCGTTTAACTGCCTCCAATAAGCCCCTGCTGCTTCCTCTTTCCCTTGCTTAACCACTTGAGCCCCGGACCATTATGCTGCCTAATGACCAGAGGTCTTTTTCCAATTTGGCACTGCGTCGCTTTAACTGCTAATTGCGCGGTCATGCAATGCTGTACCCAAACGAAATTTGCGTCCTTTTCTTCCCACGAATAGAGCTTTCTTTTGATGGTATTTGATCACCTCTGCGTTTTTTATTTTTTGCGCTATAAACGGAAAAAGACCGAAAATTTTGAAAAAAAATGATATTTTCTACTTTTTGTTATAAAAGAAATCCAATAAACTCAATTTTAGTCATACATTTAGGCCAAAATGTATTCGGCCACATGTCTTTGGTAAAAAAAATGTCAATAAGCGTATATTTATTGGTTTGCGCAAAAGTTATAGCGTCTACAAACTAGGGTACATTTTCTGGAATTTACACAGCTTTTAGTTTATGACTGCCTATGTCATTTCTTGAGGTGCTAAAATGGCAGGGCAGTACAAAACCCCCCCCAAATGACCCCATTTTGGAAAGTAGACACCCCAAGGAAATTGCTGAGAGGCATGTTGAACCCATTGAATATTTATTTTTTTTGAATAATGACAGAAAAAAAAAAAATATTTACAAAAAGTTGTCACTAAATGATATATTGCTCACACAGGCCATGGGAATTGCACCCCAAAATACATTCAGCTGCTTCTCCTGAGTACGGGGATACCACATGTGTGGGACTTTTTGGGAGCCTAGCCGCGTACGGGACCCCGAAAACCAATCACCGCCTTCAGGATTTCTAAGGGTGTAAATTTTTGATTTCACTCTTCACTGCCTATCACAGTTTCGGAGGCCATGGAATGCCCAGATGGCACAACCCCCCCCCCCCAAATGACCCCATTTTGGAAAGTAGACACCCCAAGCTATTTGCTGAGAGGCATATTGAGTCCATGGAATATTTTATATTTTGACACAAGTTACGGGAAAGTGACACATTTTTTTTTTTTTTTTTTTTTTGCACAAAGTTGTCACTAAATGATATATTGCTCACACAGGCCATGGGCATATGTGGAATTGCACCCCAAAATACATTTAGCTGCTTCTCCTGAGTATGGGGATACCAGCCGCGTACGGGGCCCCGAAAACCAATCACCGCCTTCAGCGTTTTTAAGGGCGTGAATTTTTGATTTTACTCTTCACTGCCTATCACCGTTTCGGAGGCCATGGAATGCCCAGGTGGCACAAAACCCCCCCAAATGACCCCATTTTGGAAAGTAGACACCCCAAGCTATTTGCTGAGAGGCATGGTGAGTATTTTGCAGCTCTCATTTGTTTTTGAAAATGAAGAAAGACAAGAAAAAACATTTTTTTTTTCTTTTTTCAATTTTCAAAACTTTGTGACAAAAAGTGAGGTCTGCAAAATACTCACTATACCTCTCAGCAAATAGCTTGGGGTGTCTACTTTCCAAAATGGGGTTATTTGGGGGGGTTTTGTGCCACCTGGGCATTCCATGGCCTCCGAAACTGTGATAGGCAGTGAAGAGTGAAATCAAAAATTCACGCCCTTAGAAAGCCTGAATGCGGTGCTTGGTTTTCGGGGTCCCGTGCGCGGCTAGGCTCCCAAAAAGTCTCACACATGTGGTATCCCCGTACTCAGGAGAAGCAGCAGAATGTATTTTGGGGTGTAATTTCACATATTCCCATGGCATGTTTGAGCAATATATCATTTAGTGACAACTTTGTGCAAAAAAAAAAAAAAAAAATGTGTCTCTTTCCCGCAACTTGTGTCGCAATATAAAATATTCCATGGACTCGACATGCCTCTCAGCAAATAGCTTGGGGTGTCTACTTTCCAAAATGGGGTCATTTGGGGGGGTTTTGAACTGTCCTGGCATTTTATGCACAACATTTAGAAGCTTATGTCACACATCACCCACTCTTCTAACCACTTGAAGACAAAGACCTTTCTGACACTTTTTGATTACATGAAAAAGTTATTTTTTTTTGCAAGAGAATTACTTTGAACCCCCAAACATTATATATTTTTTAAAGCAAATGCCCTACAGATTAAAATGGTGGGTGTTTCATTTTTTTTTTTCACACAGTATTTGCGCAGCAATTTTTCAAACGCATTTTTGGGGGAAAAAACACACTTTTTTAAATTTTAATGCACTAAAACACACTATATTGCCCAAATGTTTGATGAAATAAAAAAGATGATCTTAGGCCGAGTACATGGATACCAAACATGACATGCTTTACAATTGCGCACAAACGTGCAGTGGCAACAAAATAAATACATTTTTAAAAGCCTTTAAAAGCCTTTACAGGTTACCACTTTAGATTTACAGAGGAGGTCTACTGCTAAAATTACTGCCCTCGATCTGACCTTCGCGGTGATACCTCACATGCATGGTGCAATTGCTGTTTACGTTTGACGACAGACCGCCGCTTGCGTTCGCCTTAGCGCAAGAGCAGGGGGCGACAGGGGTGCTTTTTTTTTTTTTTTCTTTATTATTTTTTTGCTTTTTTATCTTATTTTTAAACTGTTCCTTTCATTTTTTTTTTTTTAATCATTTTTATTGTTATCTCGGGGAATGTAAATATCCCCTATGATAGCAATAGGTAGTGACAGGTACTCTTTTTTGAAAAAATTGGGGTCTATTAGACCCTAGATCTCTCCTCTGCCCTCAAAGCATCTGACCACACCAAGATCGGTGTTATAAAATGCTTCCCCAATTTCCCAATGGCGCTATTTACATCCGGCGAAATCTAAGTCATAAAATGCTCGTAGCTTCCGGTTTCTTAGGCCATAGAGATGTTTGGAGCCACTCTGGTCTCTGATCAGCTCTATGGTCAGCTGGCTGAATCACCGGCTGCATTCTCAGGTTCCCTGTTGAGACAGGAGAGCCAGAGAAAAACACGGAAGACGGTGGGGGGGGGGCATTCCCTCCCACGGCTTGTAAAGGCAGTCTAGAGGCTAATTAGCCGCTAGGATTGCTTTTACATGAAAGCCGACCGCTGGCTGAAAAGAATGATACCAAGATGATACCTAAACCTGCAGGCATCATTCTGGTATAACCACTCAAAGTCGTGAATGGCGTACCTGAAGACAAAAAAATGGTTAACAATAAAGCACAGTAAACGGTAAAGTATAAAAAATTGCATACCTGAAAAGCAAACATGATAAAACATAATAACAATAAAACATTGCAGAATAGAATACAGTAAAAAAGAGCAGAACAATAGAGAGAGAGAATAGAGAGAGAGAGAGAGAGAGAGAGAGAGAACAATAAAACAACAACAATTTTTTTTTATTTTATATATTTTTTTTTTTTACACTTTTTTTGTAACTAACTTTTATAACGGTAACCGGTTCCAGGTTCGGGTCTCTCAAAATGCGATGGCATCTTGGGAGACCCTGTGAAAGTGTGCCTAGTCTGTGCAATGCTGTACCCTACGCTAATACTCAACTAGTGCATGGTAGCGTTCAAAACATTCACCAATGCAAAGACCAGGATTGTCAGGACAGGAGGGACAATAATAGCGCGTGTCACGCCTATATCCGCGCTTGCTGCAGACACGACATCTTTTTTGGGGGGGTTCGTTGTGTAGGGGTACTCGGGAGGACATAAAAATGCCTCTCATGCAGCCGACTGCATTTGGTTGGGGATGTGAATGGGGGAAGTACGGGCGCTGCAGAAGTGGTGGGTTCCCAATTAGTAGGATTGGCGAATGCAGCAGGAAGGGCATTATGGGCACGACGGGCCTGTGTTTGTCTTTTTGGTGGCAGCGGGACACTACTTGTGCTTGCCACCTCACCAGCTTGAACTGCACTTATGGGACTCGCCACGTCACCAAGTGTTACTGCAGTGCTGGTTTGACTACGACCGGGGTGTACTAGGCCGCTGGCGCTTGCCAGTTCAATAAAAAGCTACCAAAAAAACTGTTAGCAATCGCAGGGATCAGGCCTGACTCTGCGAACGCTGCAGTTATGCGTTTAGTGCCTTGTAAGTGACAGTGATCGATCGATACTGCACTTGGGTGGGCTGGGCTGGGCCGGACGGAGGGGCAAAACGCAGGTGCTAGCAGGTATCTGGGCTGATCCCGCTAACACTGCGTTTTTGGGAACCCTAAACTGCTGGGGACGCTAGTATAGATCTGATCGGACCAGATATTGATCCGTTCAGATACTATACCACTAAGGGAGGCGTATGCCGCGTGCGTGGGTGTTAGCGGTACTGGCGCTAATCTGACGCTGCCTGGGGCGACGCATATCACCGCCGGGCGATCGGGGGGCTAAACCTTTATTCGCTAATAAACGGCGGGTTCCCTGACACTATAAAAAATAAACGAACTAACCAGCGTCACCCGTAACGGTTATACGGTGATCAGTGGTGAAAGGGTTAACTAGGGGGCAATCAAGGGGTTAAAACATTTATTAGGTAGTATATGGGGGTCCCTGTCGCTATAAAACGCTGACGGCGAACCTAAATATTTACCTCACTAACTAGCGTCACCAGCGACACTAATACAGCGATCAGAAAAATGATCGCTTAGTGACACTGGTGACAGGGGGTGATCAAGGGGTTAAAACTTTATTAGGGGGGGTTAGGGGGGTATCCTAGACCTAAAGGGGGCTAATACTAACTGTCCCAACACTGTAACTGTCACAAACTGACACCAATGCAGTAATCAGAAAAAAAAAAAAAAAACTGCTGGTGTCAGTTTGTGACAGGGAGGGGGGGGGGGATCGGGGGGCGATCGGGGGGGGGGATCGGGGTGTTTTGTGTGCCTGGCATGTTCTAGTGTGTGTGTAGTGTTGTGCACTCACAGTGAAGTCTTCTCTCCTCGGCGCTGCAACGGAAAATACCGAGCCGAGGAGAGATGACATAATTTCCTTTGCTGCTGTTTAGCATACAGCAGCAAAGGAAGTGATCTGATTGGCGATCGCGAGGGGGGGGCCACGAACGGATGGCCTCCCCCTCACCTCCGATCGCCGGGGGACAAAACAGGACCGCCTCGGGCACTGGGGGGGGTCCAATCGGACCCCCCACCCGCGGGAGGCAAATCACGTACATGTACGTGATTTTGCCTGCCCGTGCCGCCTTGCCGACGTACATCGGCGTGAGGCGGTCCTTAAGTGGTTAACATTCATAAATTCAGCATGTCTGGTTTGTCTATATATTTGGGGCAATTTTTCCTCCCGTTCATTAACCATCTTACCTAGATTTTTTGACGTCTACACCACATTCTTTAAGTATATAGCCAGACATGTTGCTTCCCACTGCTTTAATAAGAAGCTGATGAATGTCAGTAGCAGTGTCCTGTGCAGCGCTAAGTTTGTTTGCAAACCCAATTGGATTCTTTCTAGGATCTCCCAATCCCTCTAAAATGGCTCTCATATCTTGGGGATTAAAAGGTACATGCCATTTAATTTGAGACTTACTGTCAACAGCATTACCTTCAAAAACTAATTGGGTTCTGACAGGATAAACTGCAAGAGATTGCTCTGTGCCAGGGGCAGAAGGGCTGGCATCTCCCTTCCTTCTCTCTTCATCTTGCTGCCACAATTTGGAAATTATGGTTTGCTCTTGAAGTTCAGACTCTATCTCTCTTTCTCTGGCCAAAGCGATCTAGTTTTGCATATGTGCCTTTTGATTTATGCCAATCATCTGTTTCTAGGATACGAGCCAAAATCCTCTTTGTAGGTTGATATGGGGTTGTTAAACCTCTGCTCTCTACTATATTGCATAGCTCATCTTTTGTGTATTCCATGTAATCTAATTCTTTTGCTTTTGTGTGTGGACCCCTTAAAGCCAAACTGGCAGCCACATAAGGTGGGGGGTCCTCCTCTACAGAGACTTCTGGCCAAACGTAGTAAATTTGGGCAGTACTTTTATTAAACATCTCCATCAAGCCAGTTTGATTTGCTGCTTTAGCTTCTGTCTCCCATGTGCAAGCTATTCTCCACGTTCCTTCACTGCACAGTAGTGGGCCATAATCATGCAGAAAAGTTTGCCATACTTGTAAATCAAAAGTCCCTTCAGATTTTAAAGGTTTAGCTGTTCCCTTTGTCCATTCTACCCATTTATCTAGGGGCTCAGTATAGGCGGAACCTTACCTTTGGTTCATATATTCTCTAGCGCTCATCTTGCGCTGGGTATTTTCTGAAGGCCTCTCTCCCTTCATTCCCTTAATTAATTTAATGCCCATAATGACTGGCCAGTCTTCTCTACTTGTGCCTATACCCTCTTGCCTCTAAAACAAATAGTACAGCAAATCTGCAGATTTACAAGAACAGTCTCCACTTATCTACGTGGATAGAAGGGGATTATGACAATAGACAAAACACTCATTAAGAGACCCTCCTCGTCTCTTCTCTGTGAGTTTTATCTGACCCTACCATGCGCCCCTCACCCAGGTCGCCCACAAGGAGTCAACACAGGGAACTGCAGAGGATTTTCCCTATCCACACACAGTCCAACCCGTGAAGGGGGACACATACACATTCACACACACACACACACGTTACCCAACCAGAAAGGTCCGAGAGTGGTCTGGTTTCCTTGAGAACCGACAGATAGGATACATAGGAAAAGGCAGAAATATAGCAAGCTTAAGGGCAGCTTACCTAGCCGGCATTTGAGGTCTGTGTTTCCCGATGATCCCGATCAAAGCGCGATTCCTTCTGGAGACTCTGCCAAACTCCTGGCTGGCTCGCCAAGCTGATATGACTGATTTCTGATTGGGACTCTAAAACACAGTTAATACTGCAGCTGCAGGAACAGATTCACAAGACTCATTCACTGTGTTTAAAATGTCCGTTCTGTGAAAATGTATTATTACATGTTATTTTATACATAGATAAATAAGGGGTGGTGTGAGATGTTATTAAAAACTAACAAATAGAAATATATTATTAAAAGCTAGCGACTAGAACAATTGCAAAAGTAAAACCTTGAGAAGGGAGGGGGGAGTAGAGAGCATTTAGTAGCAGAAGTGTTTGTGTGTTAGGTGAAGGTTACAGAACACATTTCAACAGTAAGAACAAAATGGAGTCTCTTGTGCTTAAATGAACAGTACAGTGAATGCCCATGTCATACTTAAAGGTTTTTACACTGCAAATCTTTCTGTTTTATGCCTATGATTATCCAATGGAGATGATGATTAACGAGTTTAATATATCTGTGCTTCCTTGAGGAAGCCACTTAGTAACATCTTGGGAAAACCCTGGTTTGGCCATTTGTTCTGCAGACTTCTTTAACTAGAAAGTCCATTAAAGTCGGTAAGCCTGCACTCTTTATTAACCACTTCCAGATGCCGATATACGTCCTGAATTTGAAGGAGGATATCATTGTTATGGCAGCAGCTAGCCATAACCCCGGTATCCTCTTGTTCGGCCAGCAGTCCGCTTCAAGATAAAAGTGGTCTCTGGGACTTTTATCTGCGGTAGGAGAGGAGCCCCCTCCCGCTGCGCTTTGGTACTCTCCGCCGCTTACCGGAGCCGTCGGCAGCGGCGGAAGCGATCGGGTGCTTTCACTAGCTAGGCATAGAGACGAGTGACGGGAAGATGGCCCCCACCCGTCTCCATGACATTGCAGAGCGGAAGCGACATCAAAACGTCACTTACGCCCATAGCTCTTAAAGTGCTATCTTTTTTAGTTCTTTTTTTAAATGACCTTTTTTTTAATTGCATTTTAGTGTAAATATGAGATCTGAGGTCTTTTTGACCCCAGATCTCATAGTTAAGCGGTCCTGTCATGCTTTTTTTCTATTACAAGGGATGTTTGCATTCCTTGTAATAGGAATAAAAGTGACATTTTTTTTTTTAAGTGTTAAAATAAAAAATAAAAGGTAAAATAAATAAGAAATTTTTTTTTTAAATGCGCCCCATCCTGCCGAGCTCGCGTGCAGAAGTGAATGCATATGTGAGTAGCGCCTGCATATGAAAACGGTGTTCAAACCACACATGTGAGGTATCACCGCGATCAGTAGAGCAAGAGCAATAATTCTAGCCCTAGACCTCCTCTGTAACTCAAAACATGCAACCTGTAGAATTTTTTAAACATCGCCTATGGAGATTTTTAAGGGTAAAACTTTGTCGCCATTCCACGAGCGGGCGTAATTTTGAAGCCTGACATGTTGGGTATCAATTTACTTAGTGTAACATTATCTTTCACAATATAAAAAAATTGGGCAACTTTACTGTTGTCTTATTTTTTAATTCAAAAAAGTGTATTTTTTCCAAAAAAAGTGTGCTTGTAAGACCGCTGCGCAAATACGGTGTGACAGTAAATATTTCAATGACTGCCAATATATTCTTTAGGGTGTTAGAAAAAAATGTATAATCCTTGGGGTTTCTAAGTAATTTCTAGCAAAAAAAAAAACAGTTTTTAACTTGTAAACAACACATCCAAAAAAGAGGCTCAGTTCTTAAGTGATTAAGGCCCTTTCACACTGGGGTGGTTTGCAGGTGCTATTGCGCTTAAAATAGCACCTGCAAAATGACCTGAAAGTGCCGCTGCTTTGTCTCCAATGTGAAAGCCCTGAGGGCTTTCACACTGGAGCGGTGGGCTAGCAGGACGGGAAAAAAAGTCCTGCTAGCAGCATTGTATGGATGGGTGGTGCAGCGCTAATCCTGTATGTAAACCTCTGGTGGCTTAAAATTGGGTCATATTAAAGTACACTAAAGTGTGTATAAATAATCTGGAGAAAACAGTGACGTGTTCTTACAAGTGATGTATCTCACTAAACAAAAAATTAAAAAATAAAATTGTGGGTGTAAACAAAATATCAGCCTTAGGTCATCATTTCAATAACTAATTCACCATAAATGACCATAACAGTGACTGGTTCAGCATAAGTGAAAAAAACCTTTTGCAATAAAGTGCAACGTGAATTATACTAATTAATTAGCAATCCAAAATAAGCAAAGTGCATTGTGCAAAACACTGTGCAACATAAATAACTACATCACATATTGGCTTATAGTGTTAGACAACAGACATTTCATATAAAGTGCAAATGTGCAAAAACTCCAAACTATATAATTATAAAATGTTAGTGAATGTCCCAAAAAATTCTGATGCATAAAAAAGAAAAAATCACACAAAAAAAAACGTCCTTATTCTTGATGAAATCTGTGATAGTAAAATGCTGACATGCGTATGTAGCAGTTAAAGTGCCTGGTGACTCAAAATCTCATGCAGCTTCGTGTGCAAACACTACAGTGGGTAGTGGCCCCTTACCTCAAAGTAATGGGGCAACAGCTTATGACCAAACAGGTTCTTTATCTCTTTCACCTAGGGGCTCCTGCGCATTCCTCACCGTCCAAGGGTAAGGTTCCCTCAGATGTGATGCAAGATGGTATTTATAAATAAAGTAGAGTAGAAAAGAACCCAATAGTGTAATTCTGTTTTCATAGGCACTGGTTTATTAGGCAAAGAAAACAGGTACTCACATTGGCAATTAAATGATACAATGTTTGTATCCGACGAGCGGCGAGCTCGTAACCTTCTCTCAGTGTATCCAGCCTATCCCGTCCCTACGCGTGACGTCACACCACACGTGACTTCTTCAGGGGATAAGTATAGGCTGTAATAGTGTCCTTAAATAGTTTAGTATTGGCCGGCAATGAGCGGCCATTTTCCCGAAGTCTAATATAGTATGTTACGGCGGCCATTTTCCTAGAGGTTTTTTAGGCTCTGATTCTGCTTAAGATGTATGTAGGTTTACATACAGGATTAGCGCTGCACCACCCATCCATACAATATCTATTTAGGTCAGGTGTTTATCCTAATAGGTGCATGCAGCTGTTCCACCTTTAGCCATCTCCATATTCAATAGCGCAGGAATATCTCTATTAAATAATTGCCTGCTAGCAGCATCTTCGGAGCGGTGAAGGAGCGATGTATACACCGCTCCTTCACCGCTCCTGCCCATTGAAATCAATGGGACAGCGCTGCTATACCACCGGTTTCGCGGTGGTTTTTAACCCTTTCTTGGGCACCAGTGAGGGGTAAAACCGCCCCGCTAGCGGCCAAATACCGACGGTAAAGCGCTGCTAACAATAGCGGTGCTTTACCGCCGACGCCGCCCCCCCGCCCCAGTGTAAAAGGGGCCTTAAGGTGGCACGGCTTGGAAGTGTTAATGGTGGTGATGGAGGTTCACTTTTCATATGGCTGTTTTTGAACACTTGTGAAGAGGATTATTACTTCTGCACATCAATTTGTCACTATATTTTCCTTTCTGTATTTGGACTTTATTTTGTATGGTTATCCCTAAAAAAGGGGATTATTATATGAACATTATTATTATTTTTATTAATATCGCTTTATTTTTTCTCAGCTCAGCTCTGAATTTATTTTGTGTTAATTATCTCACAGCAGAGTCGCTGCTTATATCGCCAATTAGTTGTGGTTTTTGTTTTTCCAAGCGCAGTTTAAAATGTTGGAATATATATACTGGCCATGTTTTTTTTCTTGGATCACCTCTGCTTTGCCATTAGAACTCACTGCACCTGGGCCTGTTCTCTCATCCCTGATTAGAACCTTAATTAGGTTTCATTTACTGGCTATCAGGGCGAAAGCCTCGTACACACGATCAGATTATCGAACAAATTTTCGTCCGTTTTTTGTTGCATGCTAGTCTCATATCAAAAGTGAAGAGGTTACTTTCATACGAAAATTCTCGTACGACAGAATCCAACTTCAGAAATGATGTCATGTGATGAATTGTTTTATATGTATTTTTTTTGTTTCAGAGCATGCATAGTCTTGCTCTTACGATTTTTTTCAGATGAAAATTGCACTAATTGAACGAAAATCGGACTTTGTGTTAATGTACGATAAAAATTTTATAGCCTGCACATACAATTTTTGTTGTCCGAAAACTCGTAATTGGCTGTCGAAAAGCACCATACTAACGATCGGCAGATCGTTCGTTGATGAAATTTTACTTCCGATTTTTTTACCGTGTGTATGGGCCTTAAGAGCCAGGGAACTCATGGTTTCCATGGTTGCCAAGCATCTACTAAGGAATTTTGCTTCAAAATAATAAGCAAACAATAAATATGGCCTTGATCTTTCTCTTATGCCATGATGAACGCCAAAAAATAAGGTCAGAAAAACACAAATTTTCAAGCTATGCCAACCATTACAGAGAAAAAATATATTCTCTTTGTCAAACTATATTTAAGGTTTCCCCTCTAATTAGTCTCCGCAAGTTATGTGGTAAGCTATGTGGTTAATGTCTTAGGTAACACAGGTTTTCATTCCACGAGTTCCTTCCTGGTAACATAGCTGGATTAAATAGGTACGAATGTCACATCATTTATATTGACCTTTCTGACACACCAGGGTCTACAGCTATTCGTTATATTGTTTAATTTGTAGCGAAGATCACTGTCTGAATGAAGTAATGGAAATACAATGCATATAGACAGGACTTCTACCAGGGATAAGAACCTAAAGCATTTTGCATTTGTGAGATTTCACTATAAAAAACACAGTAAGTAAGGAGATGATCTCTACAGTGAGGTCAAAACATAAAGAAAGTATCACTTTTAAATTATTCCAGAAATTTACCCCACAAAAAAATGACGTATATATTCTATTCTGTCATAAAAATATTTTTGGATTTCCCAACTAATCAAGCTGTGTAATCTATGTGCATTGTGCTTATTTGTAATAATCCAAAGTGTTAGAATAGATTCAAGCTCCGTCGCTATAATTGTAAATGTTATTGTCTTAATCTTTTCAATCAAATCTGCTGCTTTCATTAAATAAAATATCTGGACCCTTCCTTGAGTGTCCTTGTTTAGCAACTTAATTTCTATTTGTGCTTCTATGTTGTCACTCTCTCACATACACCTATGACTTTAAGCAGCTGCGCCAATGTAAACTGTGCAGGCAAGGTCCACCATTGTCACTGTCAGGGAGCTAGTACATGATGTACGGCCAAAGCCAGCGTGAATTAATGTAGAAGTTCAGCCTAAAACTAACTCTAAATCTACTTTCACATTCTAATGCCCCATACACACGATCGGACTTTCCAAAACAAAACTGTGGATTTTTGTTCGAAGGTTGTTGGCTCCAACTTGTCTTGCATACACACGTTCACACAAATGTTGCCAACGATTACGAACGTAGTGATGTACAAGACGTACGACGAGCCGATAAAAATGCCATAAATCTATCCCTTATTTTGTAGACCATATAACTTTTGCGCAAACCAATCAATATACGCTTATTGAGATTTTTTTTACTAAAAATATGTAGAAGAATACATATTGACCTAAACTGATGAAGACATTTTTTATTTTTTTGGGATATTTATTATACCAAAAAGTAAAAAAATATTGTTTCTTTTTCAAAATTGTCAGACTTTTTTGTTTATAGCGCAAAAAATAAACGCAGATGTGATCAAATACCACCAAAAGAAAGCTCTATTTGTGGGAAAAAAAGGAGCTCAATTTTGTTTGGGTACAGCATCTCACGGCCGCGCAATTGTCAGTTAAATTGACGCAGTGCCTTATTGTAAAAAATGGCCTGGTAATTAAAGTAAATCCTTCCAGGGCTGAAATGGTTAATGTAGGAGATCAGCAGCACTTAAAAAAAAAAAAGTGAAAATTATTTTATTAAAAAACAAATCTGTTGATTGTATATGATAGACAGCTATTTAAAGTGTTTCTAAATTCTGAAGTTTTTTTATCTTAATGCATTCTATGAATTAAGCTAAAACACCTTCTGTGTGCAGCAGCCTCTCTAATACTTACCTGAGCCCCATCTCGATCCAGCAGTGTTGCACAAGAGTCTTGGCTCTCTCTACTTATTGACTAAGACAGCAGCGGGGCACCATTGGCTACCGCTGCTGCCAAAGTCAGTGAGCCAATGGGGTGAATGAGGGGGGTGGAGTCGAGCCACAGCTCCATGTCTGAATGGACACACAGAGTAGCTGCTCGGCTTGGGTGCCCCCATTGCAAGCTGCTAGCTGTGGGGGCACTAGGCTGAAGGGAAGGGGCCAGTAGTGCCGGCAAGGGGCCCGAGAAGAGGAGGATCTGGGCTGCTCTGTGCGAAACCACTGCACAGAGCAGGTAAGTATAACATGCTTGTTATTTTTAAACAGAAAAAAACAATACTTTAATATCAATTTAAGTGTATCCAAACCTTTAAACAAAATTATACTATATTTCAGAATCCAAGTCCCTAGAAGTGGTAAATGGTACTGTGCCTAAGGAGTGTAGTACAGCCTTTAGCAAGCTAAATATCATCAAGTTAAAGGATTAGTTCACATTTAGTAACATGTTACATTCATATTTAGGGTGTAACAGGTAACATGTTACTAAATGAGCAGCCCCTGCACCCTCCCCCCCCTTTTTCCCCGTTGTGACAGCAGGCCGGGGATCTTCACCACTGGGGGGGGGGGGGGCTGTCACAATTTTAAAAAAGTGGCCATTCAGGGCTCCGCCCATTCATTCGTTCACAGCATCATTCATTCACAGAATTCTGTGAATGGAAGAACTACAATTACCGTCAGCCATTGCGGCTGAAAGCTTGTAGATCTCCATAAAATACCAGGACACTGATGGGTACTCTAGTAATTCATTGATTCTTCCTGTCATTCAGTAACTGCCTGCCCATACAAGGCATGGGCAGACAGCTACACTGACAGTCTGCAGGTGCAAAGCTTTACAGGCTCCTAATTAAAAGAAAAATAAATGCACATTTTTTTACCTGCAAAAAAGAAGTGCATTTATAAAAAAAAGTGAGGGAAAAAGAGGGAACACTTGTGTCAGTGAGGGGAAAGGATGGACATTGGTGCTCAGTGAGGGTTATAGGGAACATTGAAGTCATCAAGGGGAAAGGACGGACATTGGTGTTCGTTTTTTGTTTTGATTTTGGTCAACGTTTTTTGTTTTGATTTTGGTCAACGTTTTTTGTTTTGATTTTTTGATCATGGTTGTCACTGGAACAAGAGGGGTTGGAACTCTTTCAATAGGGACATCTGTTGTGCTCACAACTGTCTAACAGGGTATTTTCCTCACTTTGGAGAGATTTATTTTTCCTGTTGTGTCTTCAGGATCTTCAGGGGAGTACTCCCACCCTCTGCTGGATGGGACACAGACAGCAAAAAACAAAAAAACAAAAACAAATTTAACCTAATTCTATCCATAAATAAAAGAACAACATGCAGCCTATAGATATGCCAAAATAAAGCACCATGAACAACTTCCAGCCTGGAAAATGTGGAGCAACACCTACTTTCTGTAAAACAGTTTAAGATATACAGTAGACCCACGGATACTGCTGAGATATTTTGTTTCCTACCCTAATGTGCAATAGTGGAAGGTTTGCTGTAATAAAATGGCTGTTTTTCTCACATATTAGTGCACTCATCAACTTTCATGGGTTGATGAAGCGGACATGATAGCTATTTCCATACTCACCCCTGCTGTCCAGGAGGACCCGTAGTTCCTTTTCTTATTTTTTCTACTATATCTAGATATTTAAAAAAATCTTCTCTCAGCAGGTTTTTTTTGTGCATGAACTTGTATTACTGATCTCAAAAATAAAATAACGAACAGCTTTGGGCTATAAAACCTCTCAAATTGTTTTTCACAGAAGGGATTTGCATGCTGACTCATTGCTGTTATATTTATAAGTCATTGCCAAAGCTCAACAACGGCAGGATTTCTAATAAAGCAATGGAAATTACATGCATCGCAATGGGAGTTGAATGAATTTACATTGGAAGTGTCTTAGCATTTCACAATTTATTGCATATTACCTTGTTTGTGCATGCCCAGACTTTAATGGTTATTTTTATAGTGTAAAATGGTAGTTTTATGATAATATCCCCAGTAGAAATATATTATAGAACTGACATATGGGATTTCCTATAAACCTAGATTTTTGTCTTAGGCTCAATCATTCCTTGATATACACTATGGTACATTTGAATGTGCAATTAAGAAAACAAATGATAATAAACCTGATTTTTTTTTCTCTCCTTCATCATTATCATTGAGTATATACTACCATAAAAGCATTTGCATGTAAATACTTGTGTGCAGTTTGGTTTGCTGTAACAAAACTGTAACGATTAAAAGTGAACTTCCAGGAAACTATAACAGTTTGTAGTCTGTTTTTATTGTTTTATGTTTATAAGGCTTTAAAGAGATTTTATATTTTTTACTATGTTTGTTTTATAAAAGAATGTTTAATAAAGGCTGCACTTTGACACTAGCATTACAATGTTATGGGATTTCTAAGGAAAGAGCACAGCAGAAACCTTTTCTTTTAGGCCCCTTTCACACTGGGGCGGTGGGGGTGTCGGCGGTAAAACAGCGCTATTTTTAGCGCTGTTTTACCGTCGTTTTTGCGGCTGTATTCGGCCACTAGCGTTGCGGTTTTAACCCCTGCTGGCAGCCAAAAAAGGGTTAAAACCGCTCGTACAGCGCGGCTATAGCCGCGGTATTGCCGCGGTATAGCCGCGCTGTCCCATTGATTTCAATGGGCAGGAGCGGTTTAGGAGCGGTGAACACCCCGCTCCTTCACCGCTCCAAAGATGCGGCTCGCAGGACTTTTTTTACCGTCCTGCCAGCGCACCGCTTCAGTGTGAAAGCCCTCGGGCTTTCACACTGAACAAACAGCAGAGGATGTTTAGGGGCGGTTTGCAGGCGGTATTTTTAGCGCAATAACGCCTGCAAACCGCCCCAGTGTGAAAGGGGCCTTAGTATCTCTCTCTCTCTCTGTGTCTCTCTCTCTCTCTCTGTCTCTCTCTCTCTCTCTCTCAAACTCCAGACCACATTGTCTGAATAAGGTAGGTAATAGAGATATTCAGATTTCTAAAATTTGAGCTATAGTTACTGAGCTCTGTAAACAACTGGCATAGGAAGGCAGACATATAAAAAAAATTGATGGCTTAAAGTAAATGAAAATGAAATACTCATGCAATTATTCACATTTATCCAACTTAAAAGTGAAGAAAAAATAAATAAACTTTTTTTAGTCCTTAACCACTTAAGCCCCAGAAGATTTGGCCCCTTAATGACCAGGTCATTTTTGCGATACGGCACTGCGTCGCTTTAGCTGACAATTGCGCAAAAACCAAAACAAAATTGTTGTCCTCTTCCCCACAAATAGAGCTTTCTTTTGGTGGTATTTGATCACCTCTGCAATTTTTATTTTTTGCGCTATAAACAAAAAAGGAACGACAATTTTGAAAAAAAAAACAATATTTTTACTTTTTGCTATAATAAATATCCCCAAATTTAAAAAAAAAAAAAAAAAAAAATTCTTCCTCAGTTCAAGCTGATATGTATTCTTCTACATATTTTTGGTAAAAAAAAATCGCAATAAGTGTATATTGATTAGTTTGCGCAAAAGTTATAGCGTCTACAAAATAGGGGATAGATTTATGGCATTTTCATATTTTTTTTTTTTACTAGTAATGTGTGTGATTTTTATCAGGAGTGCGACATTGCGGCGGACAGATCGGACACTTTTGACACTTTTTTGGGACCACTGACATTTGTAGAATGATCAGAGCTAAAACTAGCCACTGATTACTGTATAAATGTAATTGGCAGGGAAAGGGTTAACATTAGGGGGCGATCAAGAGGTCAAATGTGTATCCTAGGGAGTATTTCTAACTGTGGGGGGATGGGACTGCCTGGGGTAGGAGACCGATTGTTGTTCCTAAGCATTAGGAACAACTGATCAGTCTCCTCACCCCTGACATAATAGAGATCTGTCTATTTACATTGACAGACCCCCGTTCTGCCTCTGTCAGGAGCGATTGCAGGTGCGGACATCGCGACCACTGGGCACACGCATCGGCACAGTTGTCGCAGGCGCGCGCGCCCCCTAGTGGTCTTAAAGTGGCAGACGTACAGCTATAATGGCTCACCCAGGGGAGCCAACCTGCCGCAGTATAACTGCGGCGGATGATCGGGAAGCAGTTAAACAAGCAAGAATGTGTGTCTCTGTGAAGGTTCCTCAGAGCTTAGTGATTGATATTAAAGTGGAGTTCCACCTACTTTTACAACTCTTCAGCATCCTTCACTAAACTGTGCACTGTAAACGAATTATATATTTTTAAATTTTTTTCTCAGCACCTTCTGTATATCTGCTGTATTCATTTTTCACTTCCTCCTCCCTGGCCATGGCCCATCGCATCATTTCCTGTTTGCAATGCCTTCTGGGAAGGGGCAACTTCCTCTGACACTGCCGTTGCTATGGAAACCTGACCTGAAACCTATTACACTGCGTGTGCTACACAGAGCATGTGCGAGATCTGCAAGGATGAGATGCAGGAAGAAATACAGTCTGGCTTCAGATGCCCACACTTAAGATGGCCACGGCCTGCTGTAAGTTTATAAAATAACAAAATACTGCTATAAACTAACAAAACAGACCTTAGTTTACAGACTAACTTTACTATAATACATTAAGCATGTGTATTTTAGGGGTATTTTTATTTAAAAAGTATAATTTCGGCCAGAACACCAATTTAAGCTCAGTCACATGCAAGCAAAAATTATGTTTTTTTTTTTTTCCTTGCACACAATTGAAAAAGAGGGGGGTTTTGGGACTTTAAATGAGGCACATGTAGAATGTGCCTCCATCCCTAATGCGAAAAATATACTGGGAAGTTTGGGACTATAGATGAGGCCATGGACAAAGTGAATGTGACATAGTTAATGATCAAATGAAGTGCATAAAAACATATCAAAACAGAAGCCACATAGAGAAAGACATTATAATAAACATCATTTCATAATTGTTCACAAACACATAAGTACGTGCGTGTGCAATATAGGCATCAAGGGTACATCGACTTGGCGCCACATAGTGGTCTCATTTGATCGACTATACATTCAAACATTTCATATATGTACATGTGACAATACAGCAGCACTTGTGGGGGGAATACAAGTAAAAAAAAAAAAGTAAACACATGGTAGAACAATGAAAGATGTTCTGAGTTGAAGGTGTGTTATAAACATATGTCTATATCCCATATTCCCGATGTGTTTTATGTAGGGAACACTCATCAGGGGCAGATGTTCAGGGGACATCTAAAAAATATGATAAAATATAGTGAGTCTACTGATCATAACGGGCAAGGGAGGGTGGAACCACCCTGGGTACTTACATAAAGTCCGTACAGTGAGGTGTGGCTGGTACAGTGCCAAGACCAAACAGAAGTATCTGTCCCGGGAGCTGAGGTATAGTGGGGTTCGTGCTGGCGGGGGCGGGTACTCAAGGCCTCCCCTGGGACATAGGGACTCAGGTGGTAGGTGTGATGGTAAGAACAAGGTACATTGCCAGTGTTAACTGCCTGCAAAAGAGTGACATAAACAGTGTATCAAAGCAGTGGATAAATTAAGATTAGGTACACTTGGAGGGAACCCGAAAGGCACAAGGACACATTAAACTCCCAGCAAGAGCACAATGGCAGGTGAAGGCATCCAATGTGTCCCCAGGTTATATCCAGCAAAAATTAGGTAAAGTAATCATTGTTTTTTTTTTTTTTTATAATTTATTTATTTTTCTTTTATATAAACAGGAGAAAAATGAACGATCCTTCTGTATATTACATTCCATTTCTGCACATACAGCCAGACAAGAAATAAAAACAAAAAACAAAACAAAAAACATGATAATAACTCGTTACATTCCATTCCATCTACTCCTGTCTGTTTCTAATATATTATCCAATAAAGATGGATAAAGGAATGAACCCAAATAAACATAAAGAAGTCACAAAAGAGGCAAAGAAGACAAAGAAAAAAGAAGAGTAATCTTCCTCTCTCATTTCCGCCCTCCATGTTGTTACTCCTTGCCGCGTCAGGAGGGGGGCGCTTCCCCCCAGACCCGGCCATAATACTCCAACTACCTCTCAGTATTCCGACTGCAGTTCCTATTTGTAGTCCATTTCCCCCTCCTTTCCTTACCCCGCTCCCAAAACAAACAAAAAAAAAAAAAAAACTTTCCTCTTTCCCCTCTCCCCCCCACCACCCCCTCCCTTTAATTTCTATCAATTCGTTTTTACCCTTCCTCTGAAGAAATAAAACAGTTCCATGGCGACCACACTTTTAAATAAATTTCCCTTTTTTTTCTTGTTGTCCAGACTAGATCTTCCATCCTGTTTACTTCCTCTACTTTCCTAAGCCACATACTCAATGAAGGGGGTTGTGTCTGTTTCGACTTAAGCGGGATGCATGCTTTAGCTGCATTCACCAAATGACACAAAATAGAGTTCCTATATATTTCCCCGGAATCTCTGACAGATGCAAAAGGAAAAAAGCTGGGTCTTCCTGTATTTCCACATAAATTTTTGAATTGTCTCCCGGACCTCCCTCCAAAATGTCCTCACTTTGGGACAAGACCAAAAAACATGTAACAAAGTCCGCTGTTCTATCTGGCATCACCAGCATCTATCTGATGCATTCGGGAAACATTTTTGAAGTTTATCTGGGGTTCTGTACCATTGTGAAATGATTTTATAATAAGTTTCCTGTATTTTGGTACATATTGCTGTCTTAAATATTGAATGTATCATATTCGTTTTTTGTTCCTCCGAAAAGGTCCTTCCCAAATCTGTTTCCCATTTCTGGAGGAAAGGTAACTGATAGTTCTCTGATGGTTTAATCAACAACGCATAAATTCTGGAAACAGCATGCTTTATTGGTTCAGTCTCCATACAATATTTCTCGAGTAGTAACAGATTCCGATCCAGAGGACTTGGCGGTACCCTAGTACATAGATAATGTCGTAGTTGTACCGCCGACCAAATATCTAATTGGAAGGGGCCATTTCTGTCTACCAATTCCTGCACTGTTGGCCATCTACCAGGTCTCAAAAAATGCGATGCCTGATACAGTTCCCGTTTGATCAGGACGTCAAAAAGTCCTTTTTGTCTTCCTAAATGAATTGCGGGTTCCCCAATATTGGTACTAAGGGTGATTCCTGTGTTGATAACTTACCCTTAAATAAGAGGTTATAACAAACACGGAGGGGAGGTCCTATTGTTGGGTGTGTCTTAGTTTTAGATGCCAAGTCCTTGAAACACCAAAGGGCCCTATACAGTAACTCCCCACTCTGCGCTTGCTCCAATCTTGTCCAGATTTTAAGTTCTCCATGTCGGCACCAATCCAACAGGTGGCCCAGATGTACTGCCTGGTAATATTTATATATATCTGGGACGGCCAGCCCCCGTCCCAGATTTTGTTTTGGTAGGGACAACAGTGTCCTCCTGATCCTAGGATGTTTGTGTGCCCAGATGAATTTTGTAAATAATATTTGTATATTTCTAAAAAAACTTCCTAGGGATTGCAATTGGGACTGCCTGAAGGAGGTACAGAATCTTTGGTAGAATATTCATCTTAATTATATTGCTTCTTCCAAACCAGGAGGGTAATCCCTTATGCCATCTCTCCAATAAACTTTGCACCTTTTTTAGCGCTGGTGGGAAATTAAGCTCATATGTTTTAGAAGGATCCACTGCTATACAAGTCCCTAGATGCTTCAGGAATTGATCTGCCCATTTAAATTTATAATTTGCTTTTAATGACATCATCATTTCTTTCGGGACAGCTACCGCCAACGCCTCTGATTTAGAGAAATTTATCTTGAAAAAGGATAGTGTACTGTATGTCTCAATTTCTCTAAATCAGTTTGGGAGCGAGATTATGGGATTGGTCATATCATCTGCATAGGCTGCAACTTTATGTTGAGTTCCTCCTACCATTATTCCCCAAATATTCTTATTAAGCTGAATTCTACATAACAGAGGTTCCAGTATCAGTGCAAACAACAAATCATTGTTTTTTTTATCCTTTTTGGAATTCTTTTTTATTTCCATTAAACATAGTATTTTAAGCCTTAAAGTGATACTAAAGGATCGTTTTTTATTTTTTTAAAATAACAAACATATCATACTTTCCTCCACTGTGCAGCTCGTTTTGCACAGAGTGGCCACGAACATCCATTTCTGGGGTCCCTCGGCGGCTCTTGCGGTTCCTTCCCTCATTAGATAACCCCCTTGGAGAAGTGCTCACCCGAGGGGTTTTACCTTGCGGGCGCGCTCCTGAGGCCAGCATTCGGCGTCCATAGAGGCTCCCCCCCCGGCGCCATTGGATCTGATTGACAGCAGCGAGAGCCAATGACTGCGCTGCTATCAATCTATCCAATCAAGAGCCGGGATCCCAAGGAGAGAGGGACGACGGGGACGCGCCAACGGAAATTCAGGGATCAGGTAAGTAAAACAGGGGGGCATTAAGGTGAAAAAACACGAGCCCTCACAGCCCCTTTAAGGTTAGGGCAGGCAAATCAAACTGTTATGAATGGGGGGGGGGGGGGGCGGCTTTAATGAAGGGGAGATTCCAGGTATTGGAGAACATATCACCTCCCCAATGTGACAGTGAGCAGTCAGTTAGCAGGCCTGAACACTACCACACTGGGGGGGGGGTCAATAGGATAATTCTCCTGAGTAAGCTCAGACACCAACCAACACCAAAACTTACCCAGAATAGACTCTGGGGTAGGCGGTGAGGAAGCATGATTTAGCTTGCTGGATAGGTGTTCTTTTAGGAATTACTTTTACTTGAAAACCTAGCTACTATTAAAACTTTATGGAGTCTAAAAAGTCCTTTTTCTGGAATACAGTATTATAGTTTACAATTGTTACTATAAAAATGAGGCTTAGCATCTGTTTCAAATGATGCTTTATGCATTGACATATCCTCATAGAACCAGCCTGTCTGAAGAGTATGGCTGACTGTTAACAATTCACAGGCAGCTTATTTCTTCAAAAAGACAAAAGCTGAAGCTGAATCCAACAAGTTTATTTCAGACAAATGCAGTACATATGAGGTTTTCCAGTGTTCTGAAGCGTAAGAAGACAATGACTTTTCTAAGCCCATTCTCTACGAAAAACACTTACTGAGGCCAAATTGAAAAAACAGGGAAGGTCTTGCTAGGGCTGAAGTAACTAGCACTTAACAGGAGGGAGGTGGGGGGTAGAGTAAACAAGTTGTAGTAGACCTAAACCACCATTAGATGTTAATACAACAAGAGAAAAAGAATATTAGTGAGTCAAATACAGTACAATACAACAGAAAATTATATATATAGGTGGGACAGGATACTCACAAAATGTGCTGGATTTGTTCACAGCCTCCCATCTGATTTTGTATCTGGACTATAATATCACCATATGGCACTTCAGTTCTAGGTTTATCTAGAATCATCTCAATCAAAACTGGTGACCGTAGAAACCCCTTTGTGTGCAAAAGTCACTGGCCCAATGTCTAAACATGCTGTATTAAAATTACCTCCATACTATTGGATAGTAATGGGAACATATCAAGGCATCCAGCACTACCGATCTACCCACTGAAGCACTGATGACATAATCTCACTCTAGGCAAAATATCTAGACTAGAACTCAAAGACTGATTTTAATAATAAATGTCAAAGGTCCCTTTTTTCATTATACTCTTGCTGTAAATTCTGACATGTCAAGGATTTGTTTGTGAAAACTTGTAAAGTTGCTGAGAGGTCCAGTTTAGGTAAAATCATTGTTTGTTAGCAAATGTGGTATAAAGTAAGAAAGATTCTTATCACTATTAAAGTTTTTACTTTCCTCTGTAAAGCAGTGCTGACTCATTAAACAAAGGCGTTTATGAGACAAAATTTAGAGAACGCCAAACAAAATCAATAAAATGACCCTTAAAAGGTTGCCTGCTAAGGGATTTCTCTTGTACTTTTCAGCCCGAATGTGCTAATTCTTTCACATTAGATGGACAGGGGTCACTTCCATCCTGCAAACACGTTAGAAGCATTTTTGCTTTTGTTCATGGTTATGAATTTCAAGGCTTGGAATGCACCCTTGACACGCTATTTCTTTCATTTTGCTAGGTACACAAGCTAGGTGATGTTGAAGCACATATGGCTTTATACAGCTCTGATCTATATACAAAAGGCTTTTTTTGAAAGGAACAAAAATGACTGATGTAATTCTACTGATTTACTGAAAGGAGATCATCAGAGGAATCTGATTGGGAGTAAACAATAGGAGACCCTGAGGGAAAATATATTGTAAATGTTTGACATCTCAAGCCAAAACCCTTTTCTGTTTGCAGAAAGGCATAGCTGTGAAATGTCTATTCTGCTACTTACACCAATTACATGTTGTCTTCCATGGGTAATTTTCATGGCAGCCGTCACTTGAAGCATATAAAACACCATGAATCAGATAAAGTCATAAAACATGGAACAAAAGCTAGTCATCATAATAAAAGAAATGTGTATATAGGTAATGTTTTGAGTAGAGCTTCTGACAAACAGATAAATACATAGTTGAAATAGGTATGTGGGCATGTTTTACCTTTTAAAAGGTTTGTGGTTCTGCTCAGTCAGTCTTGTGATTTATAGAAAGCAAAACTTTTGGTGATTTTTTTTTTATACTTTGCGTATCTTAAAACCCTTTCCCCCCTCTCTCCCAGGGCTGGACCAAGGCAGAAGCAGGAGAAGCACCTGTCTTGGGCAATGTGCTGTGGACGGCACAGCTGCGGTGGGAGCCCCTCCTGTGCCTGCACCGCCCAGCTGTACTACGAAGAACTGAGTTGTCAAAATGACAGAAAAAGAAATATAAATACATAAGAAGATTCATATGTAACAAAGTGATGCGCCGCTCTGTTGTGACAGCGGCCTCCTCTGTGTCAGGAGCGCTATGTTCTACGAAGAGCACAGCACTCAGCTCACATGGAGCTCTGATGATTACACTGCAGGATTCAGCTATCAGTTTGACAGCTCAGATCCTGCTCTGCATCCTTTTATGAATGAAAGCTATTATTATAGTGGACCTCCACTTCAGGGTGTGCCTGAGGTCCTTACCACTATCTATAAATCTGAAATTTGGGGCTATTTCTTTCCCTATACTCCCTCATCCTATGTTGTTCCTTAATATTTTTCATTGTCCTCCTGTGTGGAAGAATGTGGGCAACTTAAAAAGCTGATCCATTGGGTCAACCAGTCCCACTTTTAGCTATTATGTCATAGAAGCTGGAATCTTATTCCTTTTTCTCTTCCTGGGGGATCTGCTCCAAAGATGTACCCATTCCCCTACTATTTGAGTCTAGTTCATCAACAGAGGCAGTTTCCCATGTCTGAGGACTCTCTCTGTCCGCTGGTATCTCAGAAACTACCTCTGCTGATCTATATCTGAAAGCTGCAAATTTTTCTCCTTCAGGAAAAAATTTGAGTACTCCTCTTGCAACTGACTGGATTATTGAACACTTTACTCTATACCAGTGTTTTTCAACCTTTTTTTAGCCAAGGCACCCTTTAGAATCAGAAACTATCCTGGGGCACATCAGTCTGAGGGCTTGTTCACGGCAGGAAGTGCATCTGAGTGAACACGCCTTTTTTGCGCATTCCCCTCCTAGCACAATTCCACCAAATCCCCCCTCCCAGGACAACCCTACCAAATCCCCCCTCCTAGCACATCCCCCCACCCAAATCACCCTCCTAGCTCAAACTCTCACTCTTAGCACAAGCTCAACCCCCTCCTAGCACAAGCCCCCCACCTGGGCACAAACCCGCCCTCCTAGCACAACCCCTCCACACCCAAATCCCCCTTCTGGCATAAACCGCTACAAATCCCCCCTCTTAGCACAACCCTCCACCCCACTTGCTCCCAAATCCCTCACATAGCACAATTACCCTCAAAATCCCCCTCCTAGCACAGCTCCCCCCCCTCACAAATCCCCCACATAGCACAAATACCCCCCAAAGCCCCCCTCTTCCTAGCACTCATTCTGTCCCTACAATAGTGACAGCATCTGGCAGGTGTACAGAAAGAAGCGTGGGGGAAGGGAGTGCGGGCACAGCTCTCGGCCTCCTCTGTACACAGGAGTTAACCGTGCGGTCTCCCTCATGTAGCACAGGAGCTAACAGAGGATCGCTCAGATAAGGGCTGTTGCCGCAGCACCCCAAGGACTCCTCATGGCACCCCAGGTTGCTGCGACACCCCGAATGAATGTCCTCATTCTTGGGATTTTAAAGGCAATTCAAACATTATTTTGTAAAAAATTAGCTTTAAAATTGTAGTATAAAAACAGTACATTTAAATGGTTATGGGTTTGTTCCATGCTGATGGTTAATTATACTATGATGAGAGCTGCTGCCTCCACTGTGACACCTACCTAAGTAGGGTCTATGTAAAAAATTTGAGAACTGTAGTGGGTGTGACACTGCTCTGTTATAAGTATATTCTTATTTAGGTGCTATTGCTTATATTCACTTGATATGCAATGCAAAAACTTTGTGACCTTTATAAATATGTGTGGATCATTCCATCAAAATAAAGTGACAAGTGCTAAAGCTACGCAACAATATTTAGGGAATAGACATATAAAAATATTATACATATAAAGTGGCAGGTGCAATAATTGATCAACAGTCTTCACAGTATGAACCGTATATCATAAATTAAATCCTAGGTGCAATAAAGTGATAAATTGTGATAAAAAGTCCTATAATCATAAACAAGTCCTAAAAGTGATAGGCAGTCCATTTGGAAATAAAGACCATCCTTCAAAAACAAAGTGACTTGTGCCTTTTTTCTCTCCGTGCTTTCTAGAAATACCTTATGGTGCAAGTGCTTCACTCCGTGCTCTCCTTTGTAAATGCACTTACCAGAGGGCTCTCCCCTCTAGGGGGTGTTGCGCCTTCTCAGCCACATATTGAAACACATACCTCCAATGGTAGTATTCTTTATCGGCCCCTTTACCTCGTTACTGCAGATTGTACCTTTCAACGATCGATATTCACTCTTCCCTCCCCCTTGTCATGTTGATCAAATGGGTAGTCAACTATAGATGGATAATTCCTATGGGGAGAGGTCAATCAGAAAAGATTGAAATGGCCAATAATGGTAAGAAGCGGCAACATCCCCTAGAGGAGAGAGCTCTCTGGTAAGTGCATTCACATAGGAGAGCACGGATTGAAACAATTGCACCATAAGAGATTTCTAGAAAGGCCGGAGAGAAAAAAGGCACAAGTCACTTTGTTTTTGAAGGATGGTCTTTATTTCCAAATGGACTGCTTATCACTTTTAGCCCTGGTTCACACTGGAGCATTTTGACATGCGATTTGACATGTCAAATCGCATGTCAAATCAGCGGCGATTGCCGTCAATGGCACTGTCCTAATCGGTGCAACGTGGCACCGATTTCAAAAAGTAGTTTCTGTACTACTTTTTACGATTTCGGGCTGCGATTTACATTGACATCTGTGCAGAAACCTGCACAGATGTCTGAAATCGCGTCCTAAATCGGCACTGACATGCAGGAGTGAAATCGTGCGAGTTCAGCTGAACTCGCACGGCTTCATTGCCACAGCTCAGTGTGAACCTGGACTGAGGACTTGAATATGATAATAGGAATTTTTATTATAATTTATCATTTTATTGCCCCTAGGGCATAATATTTTTATATGTCTATTCTCTAAGGATTGTTGAGTAGCATTAGCACTTGTCACTTTATTTTAATGGTATGATCCACACATAGTTATAAAGGTCACAACGTTTTTTATTGCATATCAAGTGAATGTAAGCAATAGCACCTAAACAAGAATACACTTATAACAGAGCAGCGCCACACCCACTAGAATTGTCTCATTATAAAAACAGTACATCATTTCTCAAAAAATCACAAATTTCATCATGACATATAACAAAGTGCTTTCAACAAAACAGTATATTTGTGATGCATGAAAGTGGTATTCCCCAGCTACTTGCTTATGAATTCCACCATGATGGTAAGCTGATGGAAATGTCCAGTAGAAGGGGGTACTGTTTATCCTTTCCTACTCTCAAATGTTGCTGCCAGATCCCCGCATCTGTTGTCTCACACTTAACACAGTGGAGATAATGTATTTGAGTGTGTTTCTTCTTCCAAATTATCACAAGGAAATATTCCTCTTTTATTAGTCTTGTAGGTCCTGTAAGGTTTGTAGACAAAACTCCATTGAACTCAGCTACAGTTTGCCTCGGTAGCATTATGTAACTCCAGAAATCTTTGTGGGACCTAATCCTCTACTTTTCCCTTTATCAAGGCTAATGGTATCAGGTCCCAGCACATGGATTCTCCTCTTGGCTCCTACTGGGAAAAAATAAACACTTTTTTTAAATCAAGGGTTAAATTGATTGTAAAGGTATCATTTTTTTTATTGGTTTTGCACAGAGCAGCCCTGATCCTACTCCTCTGGGATCCCCCCACAACACTCCTGGTTCCTCCTCCCTTTTGAGTACTCAATCCAGAGCCAGGATGTGGGCATCTATAGACACACACAGCATGGCTTGGCCCACTCCTTCTTTACTGGATTTGATTGACAGCAGCAGGAGCCAATGGCTCCCTCTGCTGTTTCCATGTTCAGTGAGGAGAGAGAGAGAGAGAGAGCAGTGCTGCTGCTCTCGGGCACAGTGCTGGATCATAATTGGGCTATGCTAAGCATTTGGGGGGCCTGGGGGAGGAGCTCATCACAGAAGTTTTTTTACCTTAATGCAGATAATGCATTAAGGTAAAAAACCTTCTGCATTTACAACCACTTTACCCACTTGCCAACCGGGCCATAGCCGAATGACGGCTACAGCGCGGTTGGCTAATTCTTGGAGGGCGTACAATGACGTCCTTCCAGAATCACGCTTCCCGCAGAATGTCCGTGACCCGGGAATGCCTCATTCATGGCTCATTCATGCTCATCCATGGCTCATTCATGCCCATCCATGGCTCATTCATGCTTATCCATGGCTCAGTCATGTCCATCCATGGCTCATTCATGCCCATCCATGGCCAATTCATGCTCATCCATGGCTCATTCATGTCCATCCATGGCTCATTCATGCTCATCCATGGCTCATTCAAAGAAAGAGGGTTCCCCTAATTGGATTTTTCCGGCACTTGCACAAAGAGTTATATAGAGTGAGAAAGTACACATTCATATATAGAATAAAACAATATTTATATTTATTTAAAGAGTTCTCATATTAAAAACAGTGCAAACATTTGCAAACAACAAAAACATATTATATAATAAACATGATTCAAGAAAATTCTGTATCTATTTCTGTTAGTAGATAACACTTAGATGGTGGGATTCTTTTCAAGACCGACGCGTTTCGGGGTGCATTCTATTTCAGTCCTTCTTCAGGGGCATAATTGAAAAGAAAAATTCATCTAAATTGATTAAAGAGATATAATTGATCAATTGCCATATATATCTATATGCCAATAGTCATTTGTAGGTTAAATGATCCATTGATCACCTACCTGCTGTGTTGTCGTTGATTTCTATGCAAGAAGATGATGACAATTAGAACAAGGAGCAAGGAGTGCTTGCAGAAGAAGTGGCGCTTGCTTTAGTGTTTGTAGATGGGGAATGCTGTTCTCTGGGTACTCTTATCACATGTATATTACTTCCCCAAAGAGGGGGGAAGGACGGGGGGGGTTTGTTTTGGTTATGTGTATATAGCTTCACCTACCCCTGCCTTCCACAAATGCATGCAAGCCACAGCGGTATACTGGAGCGTGGAGGAACAGTCCTATAGATAAAAATCCACATAATTTAAATGAGTGATGGGTTCTCACTTAACAGAGAAAGCAGTAGTAATTTTTAATTTTTAATTAGTGTGTAAAATTAAATACATTAGTGATCCTAGATCTGGTATACTTTGGAAAAATAATTGTTGTGAAACAGTCCTGATATGCCATTATAGATAGAGAAAGTAGGTTCATGAGGATTATATTTATTTTATAGTGTAGGCTCCCATCACATTAACCAATACAATGTATGTTTAAGGCGTGATGACAAAGAATTTTTTTGTACATATATACACGCATATACCTATATATACACATATACATATCTATGTGAATGGGAGATCACAGGTTCCTAGAGTAATGGCTCAGATATTGCATTTTAAATTTTAAAATTAGCGAGCACAATAAAAATAGTGGCAAGCAGAGAGAGTGTTTCACAAGTAATGACCAGGTTTGTGGAGTAGAAGGGAAAATCCAAAGTTTAGATAGTAAGGAGGAAGGATTCTTTTACCTTGACTCAGACAGTATCCACAATTGGCCAGCCACACATCCCAGCATCCGGCAGGTACAGCGCCTGAGCTGGGAATGAGTGGGGCCAATCTATATATAGGACGAGTTCCAATCAGCCGGCGCAATAATTGCGCTCAGCTGACTGGTAATACTCGTCAGCTGGAGAGCCTCACTATTGCTCCCTGAGACGGGGATGCGCGGCACCGCCCCTACCGCGCATGCGCGAACGCAGTTACGTTGGGGCAGCGTCACGCACACCCGTCCCACCGGCACGAAATGCCTCACCGGCAGACTGCGCATGTCCTCCGGAGTGGCAATATGGAATGCTGGGCAGCTAGGAATGCTGGGCGGCTTTTCCGTGCCGGGCAACCGCTAGTGGCAGATGCACCCGGGGGGGGCCCGGGAGAGGCAAGCAAGGACGGATTAACGTATTTGGCAATTAAGTAACAACTAACATACTTCGAAAGGTAAGCAGAGAACAACAGGTATAGCACATAGTTGCAAGTAATTGTACTTACAGATAGTACTTGCAACTATGCGCTATACCTGTTGTTCTCTGCTTACCTTCCTATACATATGACTTATAAATACTATTGTATGCTCCCCTTTCTATGTTACTAAATCTTTAATAGATTTTCGAAGTATGTTAGTTGTTACTTAATTGCCAAATACGTTAATCCGTCCTTGCTTGCCTCTCCCGGGCCCCCCCGGGTGCATCTGCCACTAGCGGTTGCCCGGCACGGAAAAGCCGCCCAGCATTCCTAGCTGGGCGGCATTTCAGGAGGTTACTAGGGCAACATAACAACTATGCCTACTGCCTCCATATTGCCACTCCGGCGGACATGCGCAGTCCGCCGGTGAGGCATTCTGTGCTGGTGGGACGGGTGTGCGTGACGCCGCCCCAACGTAACTGCGTTCGCGTAGGGGCGGTGCCGCGCATCCCCGTCTCAGGGAGCAATAGTGAGGCTCTCCAGCTGACGAGTATCACCAGTCAGCTGAACGCAATTATTGCGCCGGCTGATTGGAACTCGTCCTATATATAGATTGGCCCCACTCATTCCCAGCTCAGGCGCTGTACCTGCCGGATGCTGGGATGTGTGGCTGGCCAATTGTGGATACTGTCTGAGTCAAGGTAAAAGAATCCTTCCTCCTTACTATCTAAACTTTGGATTTTCCCTTCTACTCCACAAACCTGGTCATTACTTGTGAAACACTCTCTCTGCTTGCCACTATTTTTATTGTGCTCGCTAATTTTAAAATTTAAAATGCAATATCTGAGCCATTACTCTAGGAACCTGTGATCTCCCATTCACATAGATATGTATATGTGTATATATAGGTATATGCGTGTATATATGTACAAAAAAATTCTTTGTCATCACGCCTTAAACATACATTGTATTGGTTAATGTGATGGGAGCCTACACTATAAAATAAATATAATCCTCATGAACCTACTTTCTCTATCTATAATGGCATATCAGGACTGTTTCACAACAATTATTTTTCCAAAGTATACCAGATCTAGGATCACTAATGTATTTAATTTTACACACTAATTAAAAATTAAAAATTACTACTGCTTTCTCTGTTAAGTGAGAACCCATCACTCATTTAAATTATGTGGATTTTTATCTATAGGACTGTTCCTCCACGCTCCAGTATACCGCTGTGGCTTGCATGCATCCGTGGAAGGCAGGGGTAGGTGAAGCTATATACACATAACCAAAACAAACCCCCCCCCGTCCTTCCCCCCTCTTTGGGGAAGTAATATACATGTGATAAGAGTACCCAGAGAACAGCATTCCCCATCTACAAACACTAAAGCAAGCGCCACTTCTTCTGCAAGCACTCCTTGCTCCTTGTTCTAATTGTCATCATCTTCTTGCATAGAAATCAACGACAACACAGCAGGTAGGTGATCAATGGATCATTTAACCTACAAATGACTATTGGCATATAGATATATATGGCAATTGATCAATTATATCTCTTTAATCAATTTAGATGAATTTTTCTTTTCAATTATGCCCCTGAAGAAGGACTGAAATAGAATGCACCCCGAAACGCGTCGGTCTTGAAAAGAATCCCACCATCTAAGTGTTATCTACTAACAGAAATAGATACAGAATTTTCTTGAATCATGTTTATTATATAATATGTTTTTGTTGTTTGCAAATGTTTGCACTGTTTTTAATATGAGAACTCTTTAAATAAATATAAATATTGTTTTATTCTATATATGAATGTGTACTTTCTCACTCTATATAACTCTTTGTGCAAGTGCCGGAAAAATCCAATTAGGGGAACCCTCTTTCTTTGAATAAGCTTTCCGGATGTGGCACGGCCCCTTTTTTTCTTTTCTAACCTAGGAGAACCAGTCATCCTCTTTTAATCCATGGCTCATTCATGCTCATCCATGGCTCATTCATGCTCATCCATGCCTCATCCATGCCCACCCATGCCTCATTCATGCTCATCCATGTCACATCAGTGCCCATCCATGCCCATCCATGCTACATCAGTGCCCATCCATGCCACATAAGTGCTCATCCATGCCACATCAGTGCTCATCCGTGCCTCATCCATGCCACATCAGTGCTCATACGTGCCACATCAGTGATCATTCGTGCCACATCCATGCCACATCAGTGCTCATACATGCCACATCAATGCTCATCCGTGCCACATCCATGCCACATCAGTACTCCCCAGTGCCACATCCATGCCACATCAGTGCTCATCCATGCCACATCAGTTCTCCCCAGTGCCACATCCATGCCACATCAGTGCTCATCCATGCCACATCCATGCCACTAAAGTGCCCATCAGTGCCCAAATGTGTAATAGGTAGTCAAATTAGATTTGAAATGTATGCCCTTAGAACAAAAAACATGAAAGAAGGGGGCGCTAGTTAGATCATCTACATTTAGATAGCAGATATTGTGAACAAATGTGGCGTACCTAAACCATACACAACATGACAAACCATAATAAAAAAAACACTCAAAGCAGAACCCTTATGATGAGAATCTTGAAGTGGATAAAAAATAGATATGCAAATATACAAATGCTAAAAAAACACAGTCCCAAAAGAAAACATGATTTTCTAAATCCAGAGAATTATTGCAAGGTGATCTTATGTTCTATGCTTGATAGTGAGTAGTCCTTCACCACATCATTAACATACACCCAACGTGAGCAGATATAGAAGCTGCTTACCAGATGTATTTGACTTCTTTAATTAAAAAGAAAGTCAAATATCGCTTTGGCAGGATAATGCCTGCATATAAATGAAGCTCGGAAATGTACAGGGAACCTCTTCCTCAGAGTGCAAGGCAGCATATGCAAAAACAATAAAAAAACTCCTCTAGCATAATACTGTTTATTAAAACATGAATATAAAAAGAAAAGCCAAATGGCTCCTTACAATAAAAAGTGCCTAACCCGTCACTGGGGCTGCTGGCTTGTCACACATGGATAGGCTGTATCTGTACTGGATCTGTATGCCCCTAGAACACCTGATGGTGCTTCCTGCATGTTGGGCCTCTGTATGTGACCAGGCTGACCAGGCTGTGGAAAAGTCTCACACATGGAATATCGCCATACTCAGGAGGAGTAACAGAATATATTTTGGGGTGTAATTTTTGCTATGTACATGCTATGTGTTATCTTATACATGGACAACTTTGTGTAAAAAAAATGTGTTTTTATTTTCTTTCCACATTTTGCAAAATCTTGTGGAAAAAAATGACATGTTCAAAAGACTAATTATGCCTCATAGATTATATGTTGAGGTGTTTACTTTCCAAAATGGGGTCATTTTTTGGGTGTTTCTATTGTCCTGGTGCTCCAAGGCCTTGAAAAGTGTAAGATGTGTAGTCAAGAAATTAAATGTGTAATTTATGTCCCAAAAACACCTGATGGTGTTCCCTGCATGTTTGGCCTCTCTATGTGGCCAGGCTGTGTAAATGTCTCACACATGTTGTATCGCCATACTCGGGAGGAGTAGTAGAATGTGTTTTGGGGTGTAGTTGCAAATATGCATAGGCTGTGTGTGAGAAATAACCTGCTAATATGACAATGTTTTGAAAAAAAATAAAATAAAATAAAAATCTTCATTTTGCAAAGATTTGTGGGAAAAAATTCCAACTTCAAAAAACTCACCATGCCTCTTACTAAATACCTTGGAATGTCTACTTGGGGGTAATTTGGAGGGTAGTTGTACTTTCCTGGCTTATTAGTGTCTCAAGATATGAGATAGGCCGTCAGTACATCAGGTATGATCGGGTGTGGTCAATTTTCAGTGATTGGCACCATAGCTTGTAGACTATAACTTTTACAAAGGCCAAATAATATACACTGATTTTGGTTATTTTTACCAAAGATTTGTAGCAGTATAAATTTTGACAAAAATGTATGAAGAAAAATTACTACTTTGCTAAATTTTATAACAGAAACAAAGAAAAATGCATTTTTGTTTACAAGATTTTCGGCCTTTTTTTATGTATAGTGCAAAAAATAAAAAACCCAGTGGTGATTAAATACCACCAAAAGTAAGCTCTATTTGTGTTAAAAACGCACACACATTTCATATGGGTACAGTGTTGCATGACTGAGTAATTGCCATTCAAAATGTGAGAGCACTGAAAGCTGAAAATTGGCCTTGTTCGGAAGGGGCTTTAATGTTCCCAGCAGGCAAGTGGTTAAGCGTGTTTCTCTCGCTGTTACACATTTGGTCTTTTTACTTTAATATACCTTGTCTGGTCATGTCTTTGTCATGTCATGACCTTTATTGACCTTCTTCCTATGGATTAAATTTGCTCTCTTATTTAGGGACTTATAGTACCACCTTTTTGTTTTATGATAAATATTCGATAGTCCTCCACATTGTCAGTTGAAGGCTGAAGCCAATCAATCCACCAGATAGCAATTTTTTGTGTACCTGTCCTGTACTGGAACACCAGGTTGATCCACAATGTCCCTTTTCCATGGTCATGACAATTTACATATTTGCCTTTGTCACCTTTTTCAACTAGCTTTCATTGGGCATTGATAGCTTTAGATATCCTTGTTGTCAGGTCACCTTGAGGCTAGGTGACAGATGCACACTGTTGGGATCAGGAGTGCACCGCAAGGTAGTGGACCCTACAGCTGACTGCTGTGGATGGGAGTCAGGGTGGTAAGGAAGGCAGGGCCGCTGGAACACCAGCACGGATCCCACCGGGGTTAGAGCGTAAGATTATGTGTTCCTCATTGTACCACAAGAAAAATAATTCATGTTCATTCATGTTTGTAGCGCTAAATTTAAAAAAAAATGCTTCGTACCACAAACATCATTCTGGTGCCTTTAAAAAAAGGAAAAATCTCAAAATACAATTTATAATAAACTCTAGTGTTTTTTCAACTCTGAAATTTGTAGGAACAAAGCCTAATGTGTAACAGAGAATATGTCATAATAGTGTCTCCCTCCTAACAGAATACATAATGAGTAACATTCAACATTCGTGACTTAAATGGGAATTTACAATAAATTTTTTTAGGAAAGTTATATGTCTATAAAAGTAACAAGACTTGATTTACTGGCACAAGCTGACTGCTATGCTCATCTGGAAATTTTAGTGGTTTGTTGAAGAAAAGCATTTGTTTAGGGTCCGTTCACACTAGAATGCAGTGTGGGAAAGCCACGTACCCGTGCGGCTTCCTGCACTGCATTCCAAGCGCACTGCCCTTGCGATCTGCTGCGAGGGTCAGTGCAAAGTTAAGGACACCCCAAATGCAGGTCACAAACACAGCGCGTTTGCCCGCACTGGATTGCATGGTGCTTTTGGATGCCATGAGTTTCAAAAAGTAGTGCTTGTACTATGTTTGGTGTGGTGCAGTGCAATTTCAGCCCATTCAAAATGAATAGGGCTGGAATCACACTGCACACTGCATGTAAATCGCACAGGAACCACACAGTGTTCCTGTGCGATTTACATGCAGTTCCTAGTGTGAATGGGCCCTTAATATTTATTATTTTACAAGTTTTGGTTTATTATAATTATTTTATCTATTAATGTAGCACACTCCATGTAGGAGCTGCAGATGAAAAGGGATCAGAAAAGTACATACAGTACATGTAGGAGTGCTCTGGGAAAACTGGACTAACCAGAAGCACTGATCCACAACATGAGGAGAGCAGGCAAGCAGATTCCTGAAAAAAACACTTTAGCAGCACTTCAAAAGCGGGAAGCAAATCTCTGGAAAGGAAAAAACCACAAACAGAAGGCGTCTCTAAGTGCAGTATTATCCGGATATTTTATTGCCTAAAAGGTTAAAAACACTTACTAGACGTGAAAGATAAATAAGTTTCTCAAACATCAAGTCCAGCAATCTCAGTCCCAGACAGGTGTCTCAGCATAGGTGGCAGCATGAAATAAGGCATCCCAGCCAGCGGTGGAAAGCTGTGTAGTATTGTTCCAGGAAGAGCAGTGGTACTGTCAGGACCAGCTTGGAATGCAAGGACCCGGAAATGACATCAGAGTGGGCAAGATTTCGGGTTATCATGGGTGCTCACTCCTTCTTCATGCCGTGCACAGAATGAAGAAGGAGCGATTACGCATGCTCCAAAATGGGTTTAGAAGGTTAATAACTTGGATAGGGATAGGAGGTTATGGGATGCCCACTTAACTTTAACAACTTCAGGGACAACTTTCAATATACATCTATATACCATCTCTTCTCCTATTTCCTCCAGCACAAACACTTGCTTACTCCAGCTGAATCACTCTTGAGATGATCTGACAGGTTCCCAGTCAGATTTAGCAACAGCCCATTACAGTCAGGAACTCGCAGCGAGTGTGGCTCAGGTATAGTGAAACAGCATGTAACTTCTCCTCTGTGGCCACTGATTCCAGTACCATCTCTTCAGGCACTGCCAACCCACCTGGCTGCAGCTGCCCCTTTCACCAGCCCTCTTGGCTGTCTTTCTACGCCAGTCCACCCAAATTACTCTTCACCAGCCCACCCAGCTGACTCTCAGGAGATCTCCCAGGGAAAGGACTGAAGACTTAGGCAAACCACTGTCTTCAAGGGAGACTGACTACATGTGGCAGTCTCCTCCCTTTGTTAGTCCCCACAGTGTTGCACTAATCACTCTGTCCTCTCTTGCTCCTGTGCCTCCAGGAAGACTTCCTCCTCTGTGTTTCAGCAGGATCCTTCCAGCACCTGAGCCCCGGCCCTAGGCAGGAGCCCCCCCCAGACTAGGGGGGCACCCCTCAGGGCCTCCGACAGCCTCCTCAACACTGTATCTCCATCTTCCACCCGATTGCCCCTTCTGGCATGACTCATCAGTTATTAAAGGCTCCCTGCCAGGCCCACTCCCAGGGATTGGTCAGAGACCATCAAATATGCTGGGCAGCCCCTTCTAGTCTCCACCCACTATATTCAAGAATGTTCTCCAACACTCTGGAAACGGGGGACAGCCATGTCTTGGTAGGTTTGAAGTTGTGCCATACTCTTTCCATTGTCAGATGATCGATTGAACAGTGCTCTGTGAGATGTTCAAAGCTTGGGATATTTTTTTATAACCTAACCCAGCTTTAAACTTCCCCACAACTTTATCCCTGACCTGTCTGGTGTGTTATTTGCCCTTCATGATGTTGTTTGTTCACTAAGGTTCTCTATTAACCTCTGAGGGCTTCACACAACAGCTGTATTTATACTGAGATTAAATTACACACAGATGGACTCTATTTACTAATTAGGTGACTTCTGAAGGCAATTTGTTCCACTAGATTTTAGTTAGGGGTATCAGAGTAAAGGGGGCTGAATACAAATGCACACCACACTTTTCAGGATTTTTTTTGGAAACATTTTTGAAAATCATTTATCATTTTCCTTCCACTTCACAATTATGTGCCACTTTGTGTTGGTCTAGCACATAAAATCCCAATAAAATACATTTATGTTTTTGGTTGTAACATGACAAAATGTGGAAAATTTCAAAGGGTATGAATACTTTTTTAAGGCACTGTATCTAATCAAACACACCACATTTTCAGCTCTGGTTAACTTCTGCTGACAGTTGCTCTCAAGAGCAGCAGCTTTTGGTTCCAGGTCATGTCTGTGTGGTTGAAGAGACTAACAAATAGGTCAGGGATTTGAGGCTCACTAAATCAATCTAAGGCTGCCCCAAAGAATATCTTGGATACAGGAGGACCTTTAAATGATCATCCCATACATGATGACCAGGTGCAACTAGAAATTTAGAATTCCTATTATTGTGATTCCCCCATGCTAACATACATTATAGGGCTTAACTTATCTCTTCATCAGGTACATATGTCTAGTAATCTAACTGTACCTGGTTTTGGGCATCTCCCTCAATAGTACCTACTGATATTGTGTCTACTATAGTTCTACCTAGTAGTGAAGCTCCAACTTCATTGTACCCACCGGTGAGACACCTACTTTGAGTGTTTATGTATTAAAATGATCGGGTTTACTAGATTCCTCTTGGTTTGATGTCAACTGCAAATTATCTGTATAACACTGGAGGAGTTATGAAAACTGCAGCAAAAAATGAGGTGTTGCACATTACTGTAGATTTTTTGTTTCACATTCCAAAAACAGAGCAGAGAATGAAAGCTAGAAGAATCTGGCTGATTGGTATGGACAACTTCCTTAATTTATGTGCTCTGGTTTTCATAATGAGTCTACGTTGGGCAGTATTCCCTCAACTCCGTTCACCAAGAGAAACCTTCTCCGGTGTAGTTAAAATTCCTTGTGTACATGTCTGTATGGGAAACTTAAATATGGTTAATCTCATAGATTTTGTGATACGATATTCTTTGTAAATCTGTTGCTTCTGGGAGTTTAGAATAGAAGAATTATTTGCAATAGAGGTAAATAAAGCAGTTCAATACAGTGACCTTGCGAATAAGGATAAACTGCATCAATTGATACCTCAACCACCACTCAATTGGTAACCACAATGTTAGAAAAAATCTTATCTTTCACATTTCAGTAACAGAAACTGCTCTTAATGTTTCAGGTTCCTACAGAGCACTGAACTCAAATTGCTATCTGGTATACCAAAGCATATCTGCATGATTTTGGATAGTAAGACTGAAATCCCAGATGGGGTTATTATTGCAGCACACATTCCGGGAAGATACGTTTTGTTTACTGGATCTTTTTTTAAACTTTTGATTAACCCCGTTCAGGACAGGAGTCTTTTAGGTCTTGTATTGTATTTGCTTGTGTGGATAGGTTCATTTTGCATAGTTTTCATGTTATCACAGCCTTGCAGTAGCATTTTTTTTTATAAACAGGAGAATATATGATTTATAACAACTTAACTTAAATTAAATATTAAAAAAAATGTTTTTACTTATAGTTATTTTGTTAGCATAGCTTGGAGAGATATTAAAACATTTTCCTGCTCTGTCTGCTTATTCCTGTATTCAAGATGTCTGTGTTATTTTTTTTACTTATTAAAGCACTTTGTAAATAGTATTTTGGACATTTTCCTTAAGTACTTTAATACCCAAAAGAAATAAGATCCCTTTTGGTGATGGCAGTTTTTGTGTTTATTCTTGCTTGCAGCATGCTTTCAGTTTTATACAGGGTTACCGAATATGAATACAAGAAAACAGGAAGTAACTTAGGGGTTGATTTACTAAAGGCAAAAGGATTGTGCACCTTGCAAAGTGCAGTTGCACACAGCAAGTGCAGTTGCTCCAAAGCTTATAATTTTGAAAAATAATACAAAACTAATATGTGTGAGGTCAGCATAAGGCATTAGAAACAATAAACTAGGTCGGTGATTTCCAATCTTTTCTGCATTAAGGTAAAAAAACTTCTGACATCTGTCCCCCCTCAACCCCAACACATCCCACAAATAGAGCTCTCTTTTGGTGGTATTTGATCACCTCTGCGGTTTTTATCTTATATAAACAAAAAAAACCCCAACAATTTTGAAAAAAACACATTATTTTTTACTTTCTGCTACATATCCAAACATATCCAACAAAATTAAAAAACAAAATCGAATTTCTTCATCAATTTCGGCCAATATGTATTCTGCTACATATTTTTGGTAAAAAAGTCCCAAGAAGCATATATTGATTGGTTTGCGCAAAAGTTATAGCGTCTACAAACTATGGGATATATATATTTTTTTACTAGTAATGGTGATCAGCGGCTGCGATATTGCGTCGGACACTAACTGACACTTTTTGGGGACCATTCACATGAATACAGTGATCAGTGCTAAAAAATATGTGCTGTCCCTGTGCTAATCACACTGGCTGGGAAGGGGTTACCATCAGGGGCAATCGAAGGGTTAACAGTGTGCCTAGCTAGTGATTTTGTGTACTGTGGGAGGTGCTTTTACTAGGGGAAGGCATGGATCCGTGTCCCTGCCTTCCCTACTGACAGAATGGCGATCTGCGTTGTTTACATAGGCAGCCCTTGGTACCAGTTGATCATCTCCTGCTGTGTATAGTCACAGCAGGAGCAGGCCGGCAGTGGCACGCATGCACACCCCCCTACCCGGAAGTGTCAAATCACGTAACAGATAGGTGATCCCTCGCAGCAGTGCCACTTTGCCACCGTTTATGTAAGTTATACAGTCAGCAAGTGGTTAATATCCCTCGAAGTTGGGAGACACCTTGACCAAACAAAAACTGAAAATATGCAATTCTCCATAGTCATCCAGTATGAAATCCCCACACACATTTGGATATAGGACTTGGGTTCTCTGCAACAGTGTACAAAATGCTCCTTTTAAAGCTCTCCCTTAGGCTGGGTTCACATACTGTATATGTGAATTGGATGCAGGTTTCGCTGCATCCAAATCACATGACAGGCGAGTGTGACCGACTCTCAATGGAGCGGGTTCACACAGGTCCAGGGCGGGCGCGTTCCGCATTCCAAAAAGGTCCTGTACGTCTTTCGGTCTGGTTCAGGTGCGAATTCAGGCAAAAATTCGGACATGAATCGCACCTGAACCGGTGAACAGGGACGCACCGGACCCCATGCTGTGAACCGTGGCCGCACATATGTGAACACGGTCCTAATGTTTTAATCAAGCAGAAATTGAATAATATACCTAGTTAGTTCTATTTTCATTTATTCTGTTGTGAAGAGCAAGTTAAACGAATGACTTGGAAAAAGTAACTACATTTGAATTCCATATTTTCTTTCTTTAATTAATACCTTTCAGAATAAGTGATAGGAATTGATGTTTATGTTGTGAATGTAGCCTGTTTTCTTGTTTTGAAGTTAATTGATATTTAGCATTGATTCACCGACATGAATTTCCCTTCCAGCATTTGTAAAGCAGTTAATTGATTATATCAGTCAGGGATCTATAAGACACACTTTGTTTTATAAAGGAACACAGTTATTAGGTAAACTTTGGAAGCTGTCGATATATATTGAAATTTAAAGTATATTTGCTTAAAGGTTCACTCCATTCAGGATTGAAATAACATTATGAAAATATATAGGAACATAATCAATACACCCAAGGCTTCTGTTCTTCCAGGCTCAGCGGCATAATGCCTCATTGAGTCTCTCCACATCTGCCGTTTTCACCACAGCTTTGTCAACTTGTGTTCAGCCCACTACTCGCTGCAGTGCTTTTAGCTACTAACAGCACCCCTTATGCTCCCCTTCTCGATCGAGCAGCCTCCAACACTGTCATGTATGTAGGTGGTCCAGCAGTGCCTAAATGTGACACTGTAGTTCTGGCCAAACCCTTGTATTACCTTGTAAAATTAGCAGTATCATCATTGCTGAGCTGTACATTGCCTGTGCAGAGAGCAGAGCTGTGGGAGGGACTCAGCAGGCCCATCCACATACTGACTGCCTGCAGAAAACTGCAAGGGGGGTCTTTATTACAGAGAGCTCCTGCATAGAGGTGGCATTTCACACTGGATTACTGCACATATCTGCAAAATATACACAAAGTAGACCAAAATTCAAATAATAATATATGTGACTCTTCTCCCCCCCCCCCCCCTCCTGTCTCTCATCGGTGTATCTCAGGCTTACAGTTTCGCATGAGAAACAAACTGACAGTGCGTCCGGCTGGTCACGGAGGCGATAAAAGACTAGGTCGTCTTTGATTGCCTCTATGGCCTTGGAGGACCGGAGTGATGTCCAGGGTAAAATAAACAATTAAAAAAAAAAAAATCTTTTGCTTTTAAAAGCAAAGAAGAGATTTTTTGACCCCAGATCTCTCCATAAAGAGAACCCGTTACCCTTAATTCTATTACAAGGAATAAAAGTGATTAAAAAAAAAATTAAAGGGATAGTGTAAAAATAAAATAAATTAAAAAAAAAATGCCTCCATTCTTCTGTGCTCTTGTGCAGAAGCGAGCAGATATGTAAGTCGCGCACGCATTTGTAAACGGTGTTCGCACCAAACATGTGAGTTATTGCTGTAAATATTAGAGCGGGAGCAAAAAGGCATTTAAAGCATCGTCTATGAAGATTTTTAAGTACCGTAGTTTGTAGCCATTCCACGAGCATACACAATTTTAATGGCGAGACATATCAGGTATCTATTTAACTTTCGGCGTCAAATCATCTTTCATATTATACAGAAAAATTGGGGTATATACAGTATTGTGTTTTGTTTTTTTTTAAATTAATTGAAATGTATTTTTTTGTTTTTAAAATTGCATTTGAAAAACCGCTGCACAAATACCATGTGAAATAAAAAAATTGCAACAATTGCCATTTTATTCCCTAAGGTCTCTGCTAAAAATATACATATAATGTTTTGGGGTTATAAGTAATTTTCTAGCAAAAAATACCTATTTAAACTATTCAAAATTCAAAAAGTGGCAGAAAAGGCGTAGTCTTTCAAGTGGGTAAAGTAACTTGTACTTGAACCCAGAAAAACTGGAACTTTTAGGATATGGGGAAATTTATAACAAAGGCTTCAGCCAAAATGCATCAGTGTTCTGTTGGGTTTGTTTCAATGTCTCAGATTGCTTATCTTTTACCAAATAAAGTGCTGTGAAGGATTATTATCAGACTTAAGCTTTTTCTTCTTGTGGAAAGCTGGTATCAGCACTTGCAGATGGGAAACCGAGAGGAGCATGCCTAGTCCAATGTCTTAGCATAGAAAATTCCGGGATCAGCTTCTGCATTGGAACAGGGAATTTCTTTGTTGAAAAAACAAAACAAAAACATACATGTAAGTATCTAATCACATTTTTAGGAGTACCATCATACTTTAATATGAACATAATCCAAACCAACATTTTTTTTGGGACTACAACATAAATCAATAGAGATTGTTAAAAATTACTATTACTAGACAGTGGTGTATTTAGGTTTTGTGCTGCCCTAGGCCTGACTAAACTCATGCACCCCCCTAATTTAAATATGACCCACCCCTTGCTGCCGAGGCCACACCCCTTCCTGTTTAAGACCCACCCTATCATCTGTAAACCACACCCCTTCCTCTTTTTAGGCTCATTTGGCACCTTTCAGGGGGGAGGGGGGAACAGGTACCTGTTTTTGACAGGTACCCTTCCCCACTCCCTGGAGACTGCAACTAAATGTGGACTGTTTAAAGGGTTTGCATTGATTTTAGCATGCATGGAGCACTTTGCACATGCCAGTGGCGGCTGGTGCTCAAAATTTTTGGGGGGGTGCAAACAAACTAAGAAATTAAAAAAAAAAGACATCAATTGCAGCCTCACTGTGCCCCATCAAATGCAGCCACTGTTCCATCAAACGCAGCCACTATTCCCACCAAACGCAACCACTGTGCCCATCAATTGCAGCCACTGTGCCCCATCAAACGCAGACACTGTGCCCACCAAACGCAGACACTGTGCCCACCAAACGCAGACACTGTGCCCACCAAACGCAGACACTGTGCCCATCAATTGCAGCCACTGTACCCATCAATTGCAGCCACTGTGCCACCAAACGCAGCCACTGTGCCCACCAAACGCAGCCACTGTGCCCACCAAACGCAGCCACTGTGCCCATCAATTGCAGCCACTGTGCCATCAAACGCAGCTACTGTGCCCACCAAACGCAGCCACTGTGCCCCATTAAATGCAGCCACTGTGCCCACCAAACGCAGCCACTGTGCCATCAAATGCAGCTACTGTGCCCACCAAACGCAGCCACTGTGCCCCATCAAATGCAGCCACTGTGCCCACTAAACGCAGCCACTGTGCCCACCAAATGCAGCCACTGTGCCCATCATTTGCAGCCACTGTGCCATCAAACGCAGCCACTGTGCCCACCAAACGCAGCCACTGTGCCCACCAAATGCAGCCACTGTGCCCACCAAATGCAGCCACTGTGCCCACCAAATGCAACCACTGTGCCCATCATTTGCAGCCACTGTGCCATCAAATGCAGCCATTGTGCCCCACCAAACGCTGTCACTGTGCCCATCAATTGCAGTCACTGTGCCCATCAATTGCAGTCACTGTGCCCATCAATTGCAGCCACTGTGCCTTTAAAACGCAACCATTGTGCCCCATCAAACGCTGTCACTGTGCCCATCAATTGATTTATTCAATAACTTTACCTGCTGTTCTTTGGGGTTCCCTTGTGCCTCTCTCTCTCTTCCTGACGTCACTGCCAGACCCTGCCCCAGTGCCGAGGAGAAGGGTCAAGCAGTGTGGAGGAGGGTAGGCGGAGCATAAGGCTCCACCTCCGCCAGTCATCGGCCGCTTATGGGGGCATGAGTCACATGCCACCCCCCCGCATGAGAGGAAGTCCCCCCACCCGTCTTTCTGATTCCCGGCTCCCGCGGCCGCCCCCCGCACATATGCAGCCCACGGCGGCCGCCTTGCTGTAGCGAGCGGCGCTGCTGTGTATGGGCGTGCTTGTCAGAGGGTGGAGGGGCGTGAGCTCTGCTAAGCACGCCCATACACACGCCCCTCCACCCTCTGCCAAGCACGCCCATACACAGCAGCGCCGCTCGCTACAGCAAGGCGGCTGCCGTGGGCTGCATGTGTGCGGGGGGAGGCCGCGGGAGTCGGGAATCGGGTGGGGGTGCCGCCCTAGGCCTAGGCCTTGTCGGCCTAGGCCAAAACACAGCCCTGTTACTAGAGCTGTCCACCATTTAGAAAAAAAGAAAACATAAATACATAAACATATGAAGCACTGAAAAATATCCACCATACTATTTCTACATTTTCTCTGTCCCATGCCCCAGTACAGCAACAATTCCAACCACAAGATCCACCTTTCTTGGTCTTATCCAGTAGTGGGTCTACATGGGCTAATCAATGTGTTTTGTGACTGTCACTTCCTCAGGAGTTTTTGGAGGATGAAAGTCTATAACATATAAATGTACAATAAACATCTGATCATGTACAATATAACACATTACGTCTCCATGTTATTAATCCTTGAGCATTTACACTTTTACCCATTGTTTCACATAGCACAAGAGAAAAATGAGTGCATTTAAAATTCTTTATGCTATCTGAGTATGCAGGGCTCCAGCCAGTCCACCAAGGTGAGAGACCACGGGATCACAGATGTTTGTACTGTATTGGCTGCTGTCTGTAATTATGAAAGGATATGCATCACATATCACATATCCATCAGCTCTGGTATGGATTTTGGGAGACCCCTACACCATTTAAAAAAAAAAAAATTGGCGCAGGGTTCCCCTTAATATCCATACCAGACCTGAAGGGCCTGGTATGGTCTTTGTGGGGACCCCAACGCAATTTTTTAAAATTTTGGTTCAGAGTTCCCCTTATTATTCATACCAGACCCAGAGGGCCTGGTAATTAACTGGGGAGGGAACCCATGTGTTTTTTTTCAATGATTTTTATCTATATTGAAGGGATCCGTCAATTCATTACAGCCGCGATCAGTTTTAAATAACATTTTTTCCTTTAGAAATTTCATTTTGTTGTGGTACTGTTCTAAACACGCGAAAACTGCACCACTTTACAGGCATACTATAGACATCCCCCAGGCACAATATTTAAAGGAATATTTCATTTTTATTTTTTCACTTTAAGCATTATTAAAATCACTGCTCCTGAAAAAAATGTCCGTTTTTAAAACTTTTTTTTGCATTGATAGTCCCCTGTGGCAGGACCTGGGTTCCCGAACACTTTTTATGACAATAACTTGCATATAAGCCTTTAAAATTAGCACTTTTGGGTTTTCATGTTAGTGTCCCATAGACTTTAACGGGGTTTTTTGAATTTGCCACGAACACCGCATAATGTTCGTTGTTCGCCGAACCTCCGTACAACCAAAGTTTGGCCCAAACTTATGCTTGGGCCGAACCGTTCACCCATCCCTACTCACAATCAGTCCAAAACATGTTAGGTGTTGATGCCAGAACACATGGTAGCTAGCCCGATTTCTTCTCATTGGAAGTCCTCAATTTGCCATGTTTTATGCGCTGTCAAGGGTATCTGATGTGATTTGAATCAGCGTATACTATTGTTGTATTGTTTACACTTTTAACATGTTTAATAAAAATATATTTTTCTATACATATTGGTTTGCGTATAAAAGTCCATGAGGGGTATACCGTGCAATATGCGAGTTTGCAATAAATGTTGGACAGGACAGACCAATTCCCTTACACATACCACTTTCCTCAATTAATTTAGTTTACAGCTAAAAATCATTGGTTTCAAAAAACTTATAAACTTTAAAAAAAAACTGATCCAAAACTCCACATTTTTATTTCTCTTTAAGGAAAAACAGGATCCCGTTGCTCCTCACAGCCAATCAGATACTTCCAATCTTTCTTTAGGAACTTTGGTAAATAAAGAGCAGTAAATATATTTAATTCCAAATTGTTGATCCAATTCATTAGGTCTGCTATTGTGAAACATCTGTAATGTCGCGTACACATGACCGTTTTTTTCCATCAGAATAAATCTGACCTTTTTTTTGACGAAGTTCAGCTGAAACGGACTTGCGTACACACAATCACACCAAAGTCCGATCGTTTAGAACGCGGTGACGTGCAACACGACATACGACGGGACTAGAAAAAGGAAGTTAAATAGCCAGTAGCCAATAGCTGACCTTGCATAATTTTTGGTCCGCCGGAATAGCATACAGACAAATGTTTTTTTCCGATCAGAAAGATTTAAAACATGTTCTATTTCTAGGTCCGTCAGAATTTTCGAAAGGATAAGTCTGATGAAGCCCACACACAATCGGAATATCCAATGAAATGATTCAGTCGGACCTTTTCTGCCGGAAAGTCCGGTCGTGTGTACGCGGCATAAGAGTTAAATTATGACTGGGACACATATACTTTTGTGACATGTTTATGAATTCCCCCAGTATTGATTAAGTACTTAGATTCTGCCCTCTGTTAGTCTTGTATAACATGTAACTGGAAACAGTGATCAATAAAACTCTTCCTTGTTGGTGTGGACTTAAATTAGAGCTGCTTACAAGGAAACCTCTTCCAAACTATGAATGTGATAGATAAAGCATCTATATTAATGTTGATGTGAAAATGTACCTATTAATATACATGTGAGCCATCCAGCAATTCGTTTTCTGCCAACAAATTAAATGAAACAATTGTTGCAGCGTTAAAATACAAATTCATATTGTCCGATAGCATTTCAGCTGAAGAAAGAGTGCTGCAGTTTAGACATTTGCAGTTTAATTATATACATGTAGTTTTGAAATATAATAAGCACAGAGGCAAATCAAGTTTTACTAAGTAAACATGTATATATCTGCCCATGTGCACCAACCTTGTGAGCCAGATATGCTGTTCTGGGACATGTGCCCTGTGTGTGTCACAGGCTGAGCTCTATGAATGAAAGGATTAGGACTGCACTTCTTTCAGTGTTCGACCTTAGTAATAAGTGCTTGTAGCAGGGCTGTGTTTTGGCCTAGGCCGACAAGGCCTAGGCCTAGGGCGGCACTTTGCGGGGGGCGGCAAAAAAAGCCGCCCCCCGTATGAGAGAAAGTCCCCCCACCCGATTCCCGGCTCCCGCGGCCTCCCCCCGCACACATGCAGCCCACGGCGGCCGCCTTGCTGTAGCGAGCGGCGCTGCTGTGTATGGGCGTGCTTGGCAGAGGGTGGAGGGGCGTGTGTATGGGCGTGCTTAGCAGAGCTCACGCCCCTCCACCCTCTGACAAGCACGCCCATACACAGCAGCGCCGCTCGCTACAGCAAGGTGGCCGCCGTGGGCTGCATGTGTGCGGGGGGCGGCCGCGGGAGCCGGGAATCAGAAAGACGGGTGGGGGGACTTCCTCTCATGCGGGGGGGTGGCATGTGACTCATGCCCCCATAAGCGGCCGATGACTGGCGGAGGTGGAGCCTTATGCTCCGCCTACCCTCCTCCACACTGCTTGACCCTTCTCCTCGGCACTGGGGCAGGGTCTGGCAGTGACGTCAGGAAGAGAGAGAGAGGCACAAGGGAACCCCAAAGAACAGCAGGTAAAGTTATTGAATAAATCAATTGATGGGCACAGTGACAGCGTTTGATGGGGCACAATGGCTGCGTTTTAAAGGCACAGTGGCTGCAATTGATGGGCACAGTGACTGCAATTGATGGGCACAGTGACAGCGTTTGGTGGGGCACAATGGCTGCATTTGATGGCACAGTGGCTGCAAATGATGGGCACAGTGGTTGCATTTGGTGGGCACAGTGGCTGCATTTGGTGGGCACAGTGGCTGCGTTTGGTGGGCACAGTGGCTGCGTTTGATGGCACAGTGGCTGCAAATGATGGGCACAGTGGCTGCATTTGGTGGGCACAGTGGCTGCGTTTAGTGGGCACAGTGGCTGCATTTGATGGGGCACAGTGGCTGCGTTTGGTGGGCACAGTAGCTGCATTTGATGGCACAGTGGCTGCGTTTGGTGGGCACAGTGGCTGCATTTAATGGGGCACAGTGGCTGCGTTTGGTGGGCACAGTAGCTGCGTTTGATGGCACAGTGGCTGCAATTGATGGGCACAGTGGCTGCGTTTGGTGGGCACAGTGGCTGCGTTTGGTGGGCACAGTGGCTGCGTTTGGTGGCACAGTGGCTGCAATTGATGGGTACAGTGGCTGCAATTGATGGGCACAGTGTCTGCGTTTGGTGGGCACAGTGTCTGCGTTTGGTGGGCACAGTGTCTGCGTTTGGTGGGCACAGTGTCTGCGTTTGGTGGGCACAGTGTCTGCGTTTGATGGGAATAGTGGCTGCGTTTGATGGAACAGTGGCTGCATTTGATGGGGCACAGTGAGGCTGCAATTGATGTCTTTTTTTTTAAATTTCTTAGTTTGTTTGCACCCCCCAAAAATTTTGAGCACCAGCCGCCACTGGCATGTGCAAAGTGCTCCATGCATGCTAAAATCAATGCAAACCCTTTAAACAGTCCACATTTAGTTGCAGTCTCCAGGGAGTGGGGAAGGGTACCTGTCAAAAACAGGTACCTGTTCCCCCCTCCCCCCTGAAAGGTGCCAAATGAGCCTAAAAAGAGGAAGGGGTGTGGTTTACAGATGATAGGGTGGGTCTTAAACAGGAAGGGGTGTGGCCTCGGCAGCAAGGGGTGGGTCATATTTAAATTAGGGGGGTGCATGAGTTTAGTCAGGCCTAGGGCAGCACAAAACCTAAATACACCACTGGCTTGTAGATGATGGTGACATGCAAATCACAGTAAAACGAGACATCACCAGGACTCTATTGCAAATGTATACATTCATGTGTGTGCCATGTTACATCAGTTAAATAAGCAAACTTTTGGGGACCACGCAGGGCCCCTTCCTCAAGGTGACATATTGACAACTTGCAATGCTATGCTAAAAAAAAAAAAGTATATACAGAGAAATAATCCATGTAAACAACCAAACAAGTGTGAACGGTACCCCAAAACCCAGAAATGCCATGAATGTGGCAAGGTAAACCAAACCTACTGACAGAAACACGTACCTTACATATCATAGTGCTTGCCCCTAATATCTCACAGACAACTTACTGATCTAACAATTCTCCAGGGTCTTGCGTATGTGCTCTGATCCTGAGGATTGCAAACTGCAGTTGCAGCAAATATACAATTAATTTGCCAAGAGGGGCAATCCTCATTTGATTCTTCACAGTACATTACTGACAGCCAGAGAAAGAGCATTGACACCTAACCCATATGCGATAATACTGAAAATATCGCCTTTATTACAAGAGTACAAGATACACTCTCTTATCTGGATTTATCAAAAAAAGCCATCATGAGATGTCATGCTAGTGACATCTCATCTTTTTAGGCTTAATTTTATTTCAATTCAGAATGGATACTCACAGAGCCATGCATGACAAATTGCTATCATGGTCCTGCATTGGCAAGGATACTGTGTCTGCTATGTGCTTAGGCTTTAAGAAAATATAGCAATGGGATATAGCTATGCAGGCCGTATTGTGGCAGCATTGACAGTACTTTGGAGTTTTAGCGACATGGCTTTGAGCAGGAGGGTCTCAAAATACCAACCAAATCGTCCTCTTCACTCCTCCCAAGACCTCCTGCTCTCTAGCTCCCTTGTCACCTCATCCCATGCTCGCCTCCAAGACTTCTTCCTAGCCTCTCCCATCCTCTGGAATGCTCTATCCCAATCCGTCCAACTATCTCCTACCTTGTTTACTTTCAGACGATCCCTGTAAACTCGTCTCTTCAGAGAAGCCTATCTGGTTCCCACCTAACAACTGTACATTTATTTTCTCCATCAGCACATCTCCTACAGTTATTACCTCTTGTATCTCTTGACCCTCCCTCTTAGATTGTAAGCTCTAACGAGCAGGGCCCTACTGTATTAAAGTATATTGTATTTGTACTGTCTACCCACAAGTTGTAAAGTGCTGCGTAAACTGTTGCTATATAAATCCTATATAATAATAACTGAATAAATGTTTGTGCTTATATTCAAGATATCTATGTTGCAACTTTGCTGTATAGATGATGCATTTGAATGTTCTGCATTCATTGGATTACATGTGGCTGTGGTTCACTATATTACTAGTTTTACTGTATATAGTGCGCAGAGAGTTAATTGAAAATTTTGAATGTTGTCAACATGGAATCACACCCCTTTTAGGATAATGCATTCTAAAACATGCATTTTTAGAGTGATGCACTGTAACCTGCATGGGCCCTAAAATAAAGGACAGCACTGTGCAGTTAAATACCATATTTGTTTTCCAGGGTGTAAACTGATTTCCATGTTTTAGGTCAGGAAACACAATTGGCCAAAAATTCCATTTATACATTTATTTATTTTACATATATTTCTTGTAAATCTTTCATTTACAAGGAAGAAAATGGGCCCTGCTCACAGAATTTTATTAACTATTGTTGTTAAAAAGGGATACAAAAAATGAATGACTTATAAGGACAAATGGAAATTGACACGTATTTAAATATACTTTATAGTCTGCATTAAAGGATCACCTGACCCTTATCTTAATTTAAACTGCTAATTCTCTATGTACCATCAAGCAGTTGACCTCAGTGGGGATAATTTGACAGGTGCTAATGACAGCCAAGGTGACTGTTGGTCAAATTAATTAGTGGCTGGATTATAATACACTATACACTTACAAGAATCATCTTTATTTACCAGGAAATGTTTCTGCCTGTGTTTCACTTTAGGAACAAATTGATTGCATTTCCTGAAGCAACTTCTGTTCTCTGTTTGTAGTCTCCTAAGACTTATCAACATACAGAATGAATTCCCTGTATTGCTGCGATCTAACATGGAGTCAGTTCTGTGCACATTTAATAGCATTCTCATTAATGTTGGCATCATGGAATTGATTCTGAAAATACAGGATGCATTATAAAATGTACCAAGCATCATTTTCTAGGAAATGATACCTTGCATGTTTGTCGTAACATTTTATTTGTGATCCCTAGATAGAATGGTGTATTAAAGGAGCACTGAGGCTGATATGTGGAGAAAGAAATAGGTCAGTAGTGCCCATAGCAATTAATCAGACTCCAATGTCACTTTTTCCAGCTCATGATAGAAAATGACAACTTGCATCTGGCTAGTTATGATAGACAACACTATCACATTTAAATCTATGTTATTAGTTGGACATTTCATCCAACGGAATTAAGTTTTGAAAGGGATGGGGGTAAAACCATGCTAGTGTGGCGCCCTGCCCTAGGCTGAATAATGTTACTTTTTGGCTCAGCTGTACTCAGTTGAGCAGCAATTTATTTTTCAGATCTGATCAGGTCTATTCCTGTCAGGGCCGGGCTCAGCCCCTCCTTCTCAAAGCTGGTCGCTCAGCTATCGGCTAATTGCCAGCTCCTATCTCTCCACAGTCACTCACCTGTTGATGATATCCTGCTTGTCAGTTCTGCCTGCTTAAGCCGTCCAGTCCAGATGATCTCTGCCTTTGCCTTGGTCACATCTCTAGAGGCTCTCTCCTGTGTTCCTGTTAAAGACTTGCTTGGCTGACATTCCTTCTGGCTCCAGATCCTGTTTGCTGTTCTACTACACTCATCTCTGGCTCCCTGACATTTTGGCTTGTCTGACTATCCGTTCCGGTTCCTGAACTCTGGCTATGTTTTGGCTACATTTACTCTGTTTACCTTTTTTATTATTATTACACTAGTGCGATTTAACTGTACTTCTGTCTCAGTGTCAGGGCTGGCTCAGCCCTTCCTTCTCTGAGCTGGCCGCTCAGCTGTCGGCTAATTGCCAGCTCTCATCTCTCTCCACAGTTAACCAGCTGTTGTGGATCTGCTCGTCAGTCCCGCCTACTTAAAGATCTCCAGCTCACTTCATTCCTTCCTTCGCCTTGGTCACATCACAAGAAACCATCTCCTGCGTTCCTGTTTAAAGACTGGCTTTGCTGACATCCCTTCTGGCTCCTTATCCTGCTTGCTGTTCCTCTACTTGGATCCCTGACTTCTGGCCTGGCTGATTACCTGATCTGGTTACTGAACTCTGGCTTGGCTGATTACCCGATCTGATTACTGAACTCTGGCTTGGCTGACTACCCGATCCGATTACTGGACTCTGGCTATGCTTTGACTACGCTTACTCTATTTACCTTTTTATTTTTGTTAATAAACAAGTGTGATTTTACTGTACTTCTGTCTTGGTCTGGTTCATGGTTTCTGACAGTAGGCGAAGACCATGAATTCAGAAGATACAGTCAATCCACTTGTTGGTAATATTTTTTCCAGATTGGATGAGCAAGATCACCGCATGGATCAGTTTGCCATGGCGTTACAAACAGTCCTGAGTCGCGCGGCTCACCTGGAATCCCCCACTGTGGCTGCTCCGGTACAACCTGAGTTGCAGGCCATCCCTGCTGCTGCGCCAGTCTCTGTGCAGGCACCTGCCTTGAGCATTACCTCTATAAGAGGTATGTCTGGTTCCGCCCCGCTTCCCCAGCAATTTGGGGGCAATTCAGTTCAATGCAGAGGGTTTCTCAACCAAGTTGAGATATACTTTGAGATGCTGCCCCAGGCGTTTCCCACGGACAGAAGCAAAGTAGGTTTCATGATATCTTTGCTTTCTGAGAGAGCATTGGCCTGGGCTAACCCTCTATGGGAGACGCAAAAACCTGTTGTCTTGAATTACCCTGAGTTTGTGGCCTCCTTTAAAAGGGTATTTGACGTTCCTGCACGCTCCGCTTCTGCTGCCAAGTGCCTCATGTCCATCAAACAGAGTACGAGAACTGTTGCTGACTACGCCATTGAGTTCCGTACTGTGGCAGCAGAGGTTGCTTGGAACAATGAGGCCCTTGTGGCTTCTTTTTCTCATGGCCTCTCAGATTCCATCAAGGATGAGATAGCAGCCCGAGATATACCTATTGAGCTGGAGAGCTTGATCTCGTTTGCCATCTTTATTGACTCCAGACTCAGAGAAAGACTTTCTTTTAAGGAGCGCTTGCGGAAGCCTCCTGTACGTTTGCCTCCGAGCTTTGCAGTCCCACCCGTGCCTCCCTTACCTCCCATGCCTCCTGGTAATGAGTCGGTCAGTGAAGATGAACCCATGCACTTGGGCTTCATGCTTCTCTCTGCGGATGAGAGAGCCTTTAGGTGGATGGAGAGATTGTGCCTTTATTGTGGCCAGGCAGGTCACTTTTTGAAGTCTTGTCCTACCCGTCCTGGGAACTACCGAACCTTGAGGTCCTGTCATGGACAGACCTTAGGTGGTGTTGTGTCATCCCCAGTTATCCAAAAGGAAAAGCCCCTGGTTTCAGTCACCCTTTCTTGGGCTAAGTCATCTATCGAGATACAGGCTCTAATGGACTCTGGGGCTGCAGGCCTGTTCATTGATGCTGCCTTTGTATCAAAGCACTTGATTCCACTGCAGCTGCGTGACACTCCACTTGCCATTGAGGCTCTTGACGGGAGACCTCTACAGCCTGCCCATGTGACTCATGAGATGGTTCCATTGTCCATGGCCGTAGGTGCTCATCACCATGAGATAATCCAATTCCAAGTGATTTCCTCTCCTAAGTTTCCACTGGTTATTGGTTATCCTTGGTTACAGAGGCACAACCCATCTTTTGATTGGCTCCGTGCTGAGGTTTTCTCCTGGTCACCACAATGCAGTGAAACATGCTTCAAGAAGGTAGCCAAGGCCCTGTGTACCTCTTCACTCTCCACCCTGCCAGAGGAGTACCGTGATTTTAGCAATGTCTTTGACAAAGGTCAAGCTGGTAGTTTACCTCCACACCGGCCGTATGATTGCACAATTGACCTTCAACCTGGTGCCACTCCTCCTCGTTGCCGGGTTTACCCTTTGTCGGTCTTGGAGGATAAAGCCATGGAGAAGTATGTTGCAGATGGTCTTTCTCGGGGTTTCATCCACAAATCCTCGTCTCCTGCTGGTGCTGGTTTCTTCTTTGTAAAGAAGAGGAGCGGTGAACTGAGACCTTGTATTGATTATAGGGGTCTCAATCATTTCATGATTAAGAATGCCTACCCGATCCCATTGATTACAGAGTTATTTGACCTCCTCAAGGGAGCAACAGTTTTCACTAAGCTTGATCTGAGAGGGGCTTACAATCTCTTGAGGATTAAGGAGGGCGACGAGTGGAAAACTGCATTTAATACCAGAACAGGACATTATGAGTATCTCGTAATGCCTTTTGCCCTTTGTAACGCCCCGGCAGTTTTCCAGGAATTTATTAACGATGTCCTCCGAGATTTGTTGCAATTATGTATGGTGGTTTATCTCGATGATATCCCTATATTTTCCAAGTCCCTGGAGAGCCACCACACAGATGTCTGTCGTGTGCTTCAGAAATTTATAGAGAACAATCTCTATTGTAAACTGAAGAAGTGTGAGTTCCACCGGGAACAGGTTAAATTCCTGGGCTATGTTATTTCCACTGCTGGTTTTTCGATGGACCCAGAGGAACTTTCGGCAGTCCTACAGTGGCCCCGACCCGTGGGTTTACATCCTCTGCAGCGTTTTCTTGGCTTTGCCAACTATTATCGGAAGTTTATTCGTAACTTCTCTTCTCTGGTCAAGCCCCTGACTGATATGACCAGAAAGGACAGTAAACCACAGAGTTGGTCTGTGAAGTCCATTGTTGACTCCCATAGGTTCCGTGGGCGCATACAGTACCTGGTGCATTGGAAAGGATTTGGTCTGGAGGAACGCTCTTGGGTCTCATCCTTGGACGTACATGCCCCTGTCCTCCTCCGTGATTTCCATAGATGTTTGCCCCTCAAACCTGGTGGTCCTCTGAGGGGGAGGGGTCATTGAGGAGGGGGTACTGTCAGGGCTGGGCTCAGCCCTTCCTTTTCAAAGCTGGCTGCTCAGCTGTCAGCTAATTGCCAGCTCCTATCTCTCCACAGTAACTCACCTGTTGATGATATCCTGCTCGTCAGTCCTACCTACTTAAGCCGTCCAGTCCAGATGATCTCTGCCTTCGTCTTGGTCACATCTCTAGAGACGCTCTCCCGTGTTCCTGTTAAAGACTTGCTTGGCTGACATTCCTTCTGGCTCCAGATCCTGCTTGCTGTTCTACTATGGTCATCTCTGGCTCCCTGATGTTTTGGCTTGTCTGACTATCCGTTCCAGTTCCTGAACTCTGGCTATGTTTTGACTACGTTTACTCTGTTTACCTTTTTTTATTATTATTAAGCAAGTGTGATTTAACTGTGCTTCTGTCTCAGTCTGATTCATGGTTTCTGACAATCCTTTCCTGGAAGCTGATTACTCCTGCATGCCTCTGGAAGAAACTTCCAGAAATAGAGTAGGAGGGGCACTGGGTTATGAATATTTATCTCACCACAGCCAATCCCAGCAAAGGGGTGCCCAGAGGGTATGGCTGGGGAGAACATAAATGTTTGGGAGGGCTGTTCAGCTATCCCTCTCTCATGCTGGGGTCTGCCCCTGGGAGGCAGCCTGTGCTACAAAGAAGTTGACACAGTGGGCCTCAGAAAGTGCCTGGCTGAGGGCCTTGAAAGGAAGCTGGACTTTATGAAACTGCTGAAGGAAGCTGGCCTGTGAAAGCTAGTTGAAGAGGTGGGTGCCTTTTGCCTAAAGCTCCAGGTGTGGATCGTATGCTTTGAGAATAGACACCAGATTTTGCTGTATGGACCATGACTATTTTCATAGAGGCTCAGGGAATTCTGAAGGCTGCTACTGTAAGACTTTGCATGAAAATGTGTTCTTCTCTACCTGCTGATGATTTTTAAGTACCCTGTACCCTCAACCCTCTTTTCTGTTCAATCTGTTCAAGCACTGCAATAAATCTACAAAAAGAGATCCCTAGACTGAGCCTGTGTTTATTGGTGTGCTCTCATTTCCAGCATCCCCTCTAGGGCTAAGGGCTGCACTAGTGCTATGTGACTCTGAAATCATATGCAACAAACTCTTCATTTATCCTAACTTACTAACTTACTAACTGACATATCAGCATGGATGTCGCACCACTTCCTTAAAGTAAATCTCTCTAAAACTGAGCTATTAATATTCCCCCCCGCCCGTGCCCCCCTCCATGACTTTTCCTTCAAAATCAACAATTCAACCATCAGTCCCTCCCCTCACGCCAGGGTACTAGGTGTAATCCTAGACTCTGACTTGTCATTTCAGCCTCAAATCCAATCGTTGTCAAAAGTTTGTAGAATTCACCTCCTTAACATCTCTAAAATTCACCCCTTTTTAACAAACGAAACCACCAAGCTCCTCATTCATTCCCTTGTTATCTCTGGCCTTGACTATTGCAACTCCCTTCTCATTGGCCTGCCTCTCCATAGGCTATCCCCTCTTCAGTCTATCATGAATGCTGCTGCCAGACTTATCCACCTTACCAACCGCTCAGTGTCTGCCAACCCTCTCCTCCAATCCCTACACTGGCTCCCAATCACCCAGCGTATTAAATTCAAAATACTAACCACAACATACAAAGCCATTCACAACTCTGCCCCGAGCTACATCACCACTCTTGTCTCCAAATATCACCCAAATCGTCCTCTCTGCTCTTCTCAAGACCTCCTACTCTCAAGCTCTCTCGTCTCCTCCTCTCATGCTCGTCTCCAGGATTTCTCCAGAGCCTCTCCCATCCTCTGGAACTCGCTACCTCCACCTGTCCGGCTATCCCCTACTCTTGCTACCTTCAAGCGATCCCTGAAAACTCATCTCTTCAGGAAAGCCTATCACGTCTCTTACTAATCTTTTAACACTTCCATCAGCTCATTCCCCACAGTTACAACCTTTTGTACCATCTGCCCCACCCTATTAGAGTGTAAGCTATTCTGAGCAGGGCCCTATTAATCCCCCCTGTATTTTATTGTATTATAACAATATTGTCTCCCTTTTATATTGTAAAGCGCTGCGTAAACTGTTGCCGCTATATAAATCCTGTATAATAATGATAAAAATTTATCCCCCTGTCCCATTGCACCTCTCAGGACCACCCTGTACAATCAGCCCCCCCTCCCCACTCTCCATTCTTGCCTGAGGTCCTGAAGTCTGTTTCATTCCAATGTAACATTGCTGGTGTATTAGTTTTCCTATAAGCAGGTCCAAATGTACTGTACTATTAAGCACTAGGCATGTGTCTATAGACAGCATAGGAAAAGGGGCAGCTTTTCCCAGTATATTTAGTTTTTATCCATCATAGAAAGACAGTTATCTGGTATATGTATCTTTACACACTGTCATATTATTCTAAGCCATGTTAGAAGCTGTAGAACAAGAAAATGTTCTATGAGGTGGTACTTTCTTTGGGTGCCTACTGATAAGACATTGTCTTTATGTTCCAGTGATGTAAATCTGACCCTGCCTGTAGGACTATATTTCCTCCTCCTCTGCTAACATCTGATTGATGACTGCATTTACCAGTCAAAAGCTGAAACCTTCACTTGTCTGCATTCTGGAGATGCAGTGAGGTCTACCACCCTGTACGTCTCTGCAATTGACTGTATGTTTGGATTTTATTGAAATAAAGATGTCCTTATCCCAGAGTGCGGCTATCCAGGATTTCTTTCTACCTCACTGCAAACCAGCAAAGCCAGCACCTGGAACCAGTTCTTACTAGGGTGGTGTCATTCCAGAGCAAGAGTGTTTGTGAGCTGCATCTCCTTTTTTCCTGTCTACTTACCTGGATTTTTGCATTCTGGAGATGCCCATGATTATTAGGCCTTATGCATACTGGACATTTTCCTAGGTGCCTTTCCTCCTGGCAGTACTGTTTTGGCAGAAAAAAACGCTTGACACTTATAAATAAGTGTAACTTGCTTAGGCATGTTTAGGCACGTCAAACGCTTGGGCATTCATTTATTTAATTGGTCGGACATGTTTACAAGCATCAAGCATTTTTTTTGTCATAATGCCGCTGTTCCTAGACACACTGCCTGCCTGTAATACCTCTAAACACCTATGAATGGATACATAGGCTAATGTGCAGGGACATTTAGAGGATACCCCCCCACCAGACGCCCTTACGAGCATTGTTAAAAACACCCAGCGTGCACAAGGGCACAAGTAAAGTGCACTTATCATTTAATACTCTGATCTGTATGACCTTTCTTCATAGGGGTTGGGGATGTTGCTGCCTCAAATTAGCACACTTAGCTCCTGTGCATAGGATTCTGCCATTTTTGTGCGGGAGTAGGGCACAGGCACGCCATCCAGAGTCGCTGCCAGCAGCCTGTAAAATTCTTTTAGAGGCTGAAAGCTGCTGTGGCTGGACAGTATACCAAGTAGTACTAATATTTAGAACAGTATGCGTCCAGAGGGGAATGTCCACAAAACAAACAGCATGAAGCCTCTGCTGATGTTCCACCCAGAGCAAACTTTTGCATTTCACTTTAAAAATAAACTTTTGGTTCAGCGGGTATATTGGTTTTTATTTTATGTTGATAGTGCCTTTATTTAGGCTACACGCAATATTTTTGCTGCAATGCTTCCCTTTAAACAAGTTGGCTTTTTTGTTGGGGGCTTTCATTTCTTTTGTGTGTTTCTATTAGATGTTGATAGGAACTTTTTTTAAGTTTGAAGGGCTCAAAATTGAGCATTCACTTGTAACTGACCATTGGGCAGCACAGTGGCTCAGTGGTTAGCAATTCTGCCTTACAGCACCGGGTCCTGGTTTTGAACTATGACCAATTCTGTCCACTATCTATATGGAGTTTGCATATTCTCCCTATATCACATTTGTTGCACTCCCCTATTCCCATAGATAAAATAAAAGTTAGGCATACACCAGTTAGGTGCTGTGTCATTTGCAGGACCCTAATTCTTGTAATAAACCCCCAGCCTGTGTTCTTTCTCGGTATTGAATTTTGGCTTATCATTCCTGATCACCAGTTTTACACTGCTGTATTCTCAGCAGTATCTTACATCTGAACTCCAGCTGTACCTTCAGACTTGCACAGTTGCACAAACACTTCTACTGTACTAAAATTGCTTACATTTCACTCCCCACTGTGAGTACCTCAGAGTGTGCTTTAGAAGCTGCAGCAATTATGATAGAATCTGCCTAATTTCCTGGCTGAAGAACACTCAGTGTTTTTTAAACCTTTTTCTTCCACAGCCTCCTGGCCCACCCCTTTCATTCATTGGACTTCAGTTCTTTGAATCGTGAAAGTTCAGCGTCACATGCAAGAGGATTAGGTAGATAAAATTGCTATTCTGTCCCCTTGTAGTACGGGTGCAGTTTCACTTCAAGGGAGTTTTTTTAGGTTTCCTAAAGTTGGACCTTAAGGAATTCCTCACACATATTATTTAAAGCATTTGTGTATTTGTAATGTTGCCTTCAAAGCCCCTCTCCATGTTGTATAATATTTAAATTTGCATGGGTACATGTCCACCCTGATGCCCTGTACACATGACCGGTTTTGCCGAGGTGACGTACAGCACGTACGACGGGACTAGAAAAAGGAAGTGCAATAGCCAGCGCTCCACCCTTTGGGCTCCTTTTGCTAATCTCGTGTTTATCTTGTGTTAGTAGAAGTTTGGTGAGAGACTATTCGCGCTTTTCAGCTTTCATGCTTTTCAGTCCATTACTGCTCTTCAGTTTGTGCTTGTGGGTTTGTATCTGCTTTTCAGAGCGTGTAGACAGTTCGTATCTGTTTTTTCAGTGTGTTCTTGTCCGCTCATTTCTGATTTTCAGCTCGCTCTTCACAGGCCTTGCTGTTCTTCAGTGCGTTCTGTTAGTGCATTCTGACCAGCCGACCGTATTGAAGCCATGTTGCGTGTATGTACTCATCGTAGAGTTCATGCTGTGTGTAGGCTTGGTGTTGAGGTACATTCTTTGACCCAAGCCCAGTCCATGAACAGGGTGGGGAGGAGTTCATGGACCAAGAATTGGTTGCTCCAGCATGACCAATTCTCTCACATGCCTTTATTGCGGGAGATCTGTGAGAATAATCCTGATGACTTGTCTTACATACACACAGTCACACAAAGTTGTTAAGAACGAGGTGATGTACAACACGTACGACGGGACTAGAAAAGGGAAGTTCAATACCAAGTGCGCCACCCTTTGGGCTCCTTCTGCTAATCTCGTGTGGGTAGAAGTTTGGTGAGAGACGATTCGTGCTTTTCAGACTTGTGTTTTTCAGATCGTTATTACTGCTCTTCAGTTTGTGCTTGTGGGTTTGTATCTGGTTTTCAGGGTGTGTAGCTCCAGAGTGGTGGCCTGGGATTACCACCTGATGCAGACAGCGTTGATGGACTCCCGTTCGTCTTCCTTGCTGATGAAGCGTTCTGGGTAAGCACCTGATGAGGCCATTCCCCAAGAGGACCCTCACCCCGGAGAGGAGGGTTTTTACCTACCGGCTGGCCAGAGCCAGAAGAGTCGTGGAGAATGCCTTTGGGATAATGGCCAGCCGGTTCTGCCTGTTTCTTACAGCCATACACATGGCGGAGTATAAACTCAACCACATAATCTTATGCTGCTGCATTTTGCACAACTTTTTACATAAAAATTCACACAATTATATAGCCTCAGTTGGGCCTGAGGCGAGACTTATTACTTCCAATCCTCTGATGGGCCTGGATACTGGCTGTCCTGGCTTGGCACCCCAAAGCGCCCGTGAAGTTCAGGAGAAATATGTTAATTATTTTACGGGTAGGGGGGCCATGGCAATGCCAGACAATGTCTAAATATTTTTTTAACAAATAAAAAAATTAGATCTGATAAAATCTTGCATTTTCTTTATTGCTCGTGTTTCTTTTTTGGCTGTCTCCTAGGTTCTCCTAGTGCACTTGTAGTGCCAAGTGGATTTTCCTTTATAATAAATAAGCCCCATTGTCACTGTAAACACAACATTACTTACAAAACTGGTATTGAGCATTGAAAGAAGAAGCCACACATTGTTGATTATCCAAAAAATTTTACTCTGTGCACATTCACACGTGCGTTCCAAATTTTTGTGTAAAATTTTTTTTTGGTTTTTCGCAATTTTTTTTTTTTTTCTTTTAGAAACAGGCATGTTTTAAAACATAACATACACAACTCTCGAACTTACAAAGTTCAACGTATAAAAACTGAAAGCAATATCAGACATTATAGTGTCAAAAATGTCTTGATATTGCCTTCATCAGATGAGGTTATGTCACCCCTGTAAAAGCCAAATTTTGAAGATGCACACAAAATGTGAGTACAAATGGGTATTTCCCTCCTGATCCCATGCCTAATGTCAACATGTGCTATCTCCCATCATGGGGGATCAATGGACGTGTTTTGGGGTGCAACCCCTTCCTCTCACCTACTAGAGTTACGAGGAAGGGGTTGCACCCACAAAACGTGTACATTGAGATCCCCTAATGGCAGATAGCACATGTTGACACACCATGTGCATCTTCAAAATTTGGCTTTTAAAATGTAGAAAAACAAAATAGGTCCAACAAATGGGAAAATGTATTGGATTTGCAAAACAATTATATTCTCCCCAACACATCGATTATGTTCTTCATTTGTTGTTCCATAACATTCAGTTTCTTCCTTATAATGTCTATTTCCCCATTTCACATCATGATGTTGTCGATGAGCCTTTGAGTGCTGTCACTGGTGAAAGGTTCAGCTTGTGGTTCAACAACTAGCACATCACCTAAAAATTGGTTAAAAAACATGTATTATAAATATGCAGGCATACCTATATTACCTAACAGAATTTAAAGAAAGAAATTGCGCTAGGTGTATAAAAATTGTAATTAAGTAAAAAAGGTGAAAAAGTCCTGCTGCTGTACACTATAACCCCGATATAAGGGTACCAAAAAACTAGATATAATATAAAGAGTGCAGCGCTGGACATGTAACGTGAATGGTAAAATGTTATTAAACCATGTACTAAGATTTGATCAACAATATATAAATAATGACCTATAAAGGTAGTGAATTACTTATGACCATAAACATATAAATAAAAAATAGTGAATTACTTATGACTGTAAGCGTATGAAAAAGCAAAAAGTCCAAAGCAATCGTGCAATGTGAATAAACATATGGAATTACAAAAAACCTTGAAAATAAAACTTTTAAAGTGCAAAAAAGTCCAAAAAGCAATAAATTTCCGTGCAATGTGTATTTCAGGGGTGCATCTTCGATGATCGGTGTTGCCCACCACCAGATAGGTGAATGAATAAAAGGCTTACCAGAAAGCCTGTGACCGCCCTTATTCAGGGGGGTCAGAACAGGCTTAGTAGATATGGGAGGACCACCACATGGATACTCCGTTTGATAGATGGATCAATGGGCCAGGGCTCCTTCCTAGGTTATTCTCCAGCCAACAACCAATGTGAATACTCTCCCAGCTCCCGTCCTCTCCTAGGGCAGACTTGAAGCTTCCACAGGTTCAATATAGGGAGATGTGGTATGTAATGCCAGAAAGAGATAAAGAAAAAAAGCTCCGCTGGTGCAGATAACTTTGGGTTTCTTTTATTGGCAAAAATTTCGGAATCAGACATTAAAAAGCAAAAAAAACACAAAAGAAACGAGCAGAGTAAGAAAACGACACTACTGCCGTTTGTTTAAAAATCGCGCATGCGCGGTGCGTGCAATGTTGTGACCCTACGGCCGTTTCGTCACAACTGACGTCATCAGGGGTACGCACCGACGCACGCGCATGCGCATTAAATACACAGGCGTCTAGACGGAGGACGCTATGATTGGTTCATATTAGGCTGTGCTTCATATAGGAAACTATAAAGAAACTTAACATAGACATGAACCTCTCTGGCCAATTAAGCAAAGGGAACATCAAGCTGTTAAACTACGTCTTATCAAAACAACAACGTGTAAACACTCAACCAATGCCATCTAGTGGTTTTTTTGGGAATTTCACCAAAAGTCCAACACGTAACCAAGCTGCATTATAAAGAATGTTAAAGTGGATTAATTAATTAATTAGAAAATTAGAAATAATATAAAAAATGAAAAATATAAAAAAATATATATAAAATTATAAAAAATTATAAAAAAAATTATAAAAAACACAATTAATTGAGGTCAGGTGACATTATACCTCTATATATGAAATAAATTTATATAATATATTAGGGAAAAGAGGAAGGGAATAAAACTGAAGCTTGTTAATGCCCATTATGAAAAACAATAACATAGCCTACTCCTTACAATAATTCTAGGACAGTGATAAATAAAAAAAGTAAAAATATAGAATACTACCCCTATTCAAAATAGGAGTTAAATTAGTATATATAAAATGAATATACCCGAGTGGGACATCAACTTATCCAACAACCTCATCTTTCAACTGTTGTTGATAAAACAGTTGATGTCCCACTCTATATTTAAACCATTCGGGGCATGGGAACCAAGCCTAAAGATCCAGTTGGTTTCTGATCTTGATATGGTTCGCTTCCCATTGCTGCCTCGCCAATGTGGAACATATTTTTCTATCCCTATGAAGGTAGTACCACTAGGGTCTCTATTGTGCACTTCATCATAGTGTCTAGAGACACTATGTTTATCGAACCCTTGTTTGATATTAGTGATATGTTCCCCCAACCTTACGCTAAGTTTCCTGGTGGTGCGCCCCACGTACTCCAAACCACAGGGGCACCTGAGGAGGTACACCACACACTTAGAGGCGCATGTTATGAGAGAGTTAATAGGGTAAGTAACTCCTGTGCCTGTTGATGTAAATTCTGTGAGCCTTCTCTGGCATACTGCGTTCACTCTACAAACCCTACATCTTCTACAGGGAGAGAAACCCTTTAGGTCGCCAAAAAAGGTCGACCGCTGAGGTGGATCAGGGACATTAGGTGCCAAAGTGTGCCTTAAATTCATAGCCCCTCTAAATAAGATACGGGGATTGTTAGGCAGTAAGGGGCCAAGAACACGGTCGTTTTTAATGACCGGCCAGTGTCTTTTAATGATTTTCTTAATGGCCCAGTGTTGGCTGGAATAAGTGGTAAGAAAAGCCAAATTAAAGTCCTCACCGTTGTTAACCTGAGGGGGTTTATCTCTTAGAAGTTCCGTACGTTCTCTATTTCCGACTTCCTCGATTAAAGTTTCTAGCATAGTTGCCTCATAGCCTTTATCCAGGAACTTCAATTTAAGGGATGAGGCCTCTCTAAAATACTCATCCAGATTTGAGCAATTCCGCCTCAGGCGTAAAAATTGGCCCTTAGGGACAGCGGATAGCCACGATTGATGATGGCAAGAGTTAAGGGGAATAAAACTGTTCCTATCGGTGGATTTAAAGAAAGTGGATGTAGTAATTCTCCCATCCACTATAGTAATTAATAGATCCAGAAAATGGATCTGTACCGAGCTAGCCTCATAGGTTAAAGCTATACCCCTATCATTTCCATTCAAGGAAAGGAGGAAGTTGGACAAAGATTCAGAGTCGCCGTCCCAAATAAATAGGACGTCGTCAATGAATCTTCTCCACAAAACCAGTTGGGAAGGTTTATCACAAAAGACTATGTCCTCCTCCCATTTGGCCATAAAGAGGTTAGCCATAGATGGGGCGAATTTCGCTCCCATGGCCACTCCCCTTGTTTGTAGGTAATGCTTGTTATTATGCCAGAAATGATTGTGTGCCATCGAAAAATCCAACAGCTCCATCACAAAATTGCATTGTGTGATGGAGATGTTGGAGTCACGATAGAGGAAATGCCGCACCGCTTCATGACCCAGTCGATGGGATATGGATGTATAAAGCGACGCGACATCCGCCGTCACTAGCATATAAGTATCTTTCCACTCTATGCTACCCAATATATTAAGGACATGTTTGGTATCCTTAAGGAAAGCGGGGGTGCCCATCACCAGTGGCTGCAGATAAAAATCAATATATTTACCAACACGTGAAGTGATGGAATCTATACCACTGATGATGGGCCTTCCCGGAGGGTTAACCAAAGTCTTATGAATCTTTGGCAAGATATACATAACTGGCAACCTAGGGGCCAGAGGAATAAGATGTTCCCTCTCTTTTTTATTGAGAATCCCCATATTGTACCCCTTGTCAATCAAACCTTTCAACTCCCGTTTAAAACTGAGAGTTGGGTCAGATTGCAGGGGTAAGTAGGTGTCTGCATCAGAAAGGATTCTCTGCATCTCATTATTGTAGGAGTCTTTGTCCAAGATGACAATGGCTCCGCCTTTATCTGCGGGACGTATAATGATGTCTTTCCTTCTGCATAGAGCCTCAATTCCAATTCTAACGTCATATTCAGGTTGCACTGTTTTCATTCTAAGATTGGTTAAATCTTTCAGTACTAAATCCCTAAATATGGCGACATTCGGTGCTGAGTTTCCAGGAGGGTTAAACAGTGATGCATTCGACAAACCCGAATGCACCACTGTGGAAGCCTCTCTGGCTAGTTGTCTAGATGGATTACTTAAGATATACCGTTTAATGTTAAGTTTACGAGTATATTTCTGCACATCTATGAATGTCTGGAATTTATTCAAATTCCGCGGTGGCACAAATTTTAAACCTTTATTTAGGGTGAAGAGTTCTTGTGTGGAAAGTTCTTTGGTACTTAGATTTATAATCCCATTCGTGTCTATAGCCTCCTTCTTTTTGGGGTGAAGCTTCCTCCCCCCTCTGCACCCTCTCTTGCGTCGCCGTTTCGTTTGGTTCTTCCTCTGCCTACCACCTGAAAATCCCGTCTAAAGCGGTTATTTTCTTGTTGGCTTTGAGGAGGACCAAAGATATGTTGATTGCCATTTGGACTAGATATGGATCCCTCCATAGTCTGTGCCAGAGGGGAAAATCTGTTACTAATTCCCCTTTCCTGACCTTGTTGTTCCTGTTCAACTGTTCCTTCACCATATCTCTGTCTACCTCGATAGACTCTCTGGTTACGGAGGTAATGCCCACCATCATAATCATAGTGGGCCTCATCACTCCTATGTTGCCTCCAAGATGGAGATGGATTATAGTGTGTTTGGGGGAGAGATCCCTTGCTTCGACCCCTACCTCTAATATGGTTAGGGTATTGTTGAGATTACCACCTGATGCAGACAGCGTTGATGGACTCCCGTTCGTCTTCCTTGCTGATGAAGCGTTCTGGGTAAGCACCTGATGAGGCCATTCCCCAAGAGGACCCTCACCCCGGAGAGGAGGGTTTTTACCTACCAGCTGGCCAGAGCCAGAAGAGTCGTGGAGAATGCCTTTGGGATAATGGCCAGCCGGTTCTGCCTGTTTCTTACAGCCATACACATGGCGGAGTATAAACTCAACCACATAATCTTATGCTGCTGCATTTTGCACAACTTTTTACATAAAAATTCACACAATTATATAGCCTCAGTTGGGCCTGAGGCGAGACTTATTACTTCCAATCCTCTGATGGGCCTGGATACTGGCTGTCCTGGCTTGGCACCCCAAAGCGCCCGTGAAGTTCAGGAGAAATATGTTAATTATTTTACGGGTAGGGGGGCCATGGCAATGCCAGACAATGTCTAAATATTTTTTTAACAAATAAAAAAATTAGATCTGATAAAATCTTGCATTTTCTTTATTGCTCGTGTTTCTTTTTTGGCTGTCTCCTAGGTTCTCCTAGTGCACTTGTAGTGCCAAGTGGATTTTCCTTTATAATAAATAAGCCCCATTGTCACTGTAAACACAACATTACTTACAAAACTGGTATTGAGCATTGAAAGAAGAAGCCACACATTGTTGATTATCCAAAAAATTTTACTCTGTGCACATTCACACGTGCGTTCCAAATTTTTGTGTAAAATTTTTTTTTGGTTTTTCGCAATTTTTTTTTTTTTCTTTTAGAAACAGGCATGTTTTAAAACATAACATACACAACTCTCGAACTTACAAAGTTCAACGTATAAAAACTGAAGGCAATATCAGACATTATAGTGTCAAAAATGTCTTGATATTGCCTTCATCAGATGAGGTTATGTCACCCCTGTAAAAGCCAAATTTTGAAGATGCACACAAAATGTGAGTACAAATGGGTATTTCCCTCCTGATCCCATGCCTAATGTCAACATGTGCTATCTCCCATCATGGGGGATCAATGGACGTGTTTTGGGGTGCAACCCCTTCCTCTCACCTACTAGAGTTACGAGGAAGGGGTTGCACCCACAAAACGTGTACATTGAGATCCCCTAATGGCAGATAGCACATGTTGACACACCATGTGCATCTTCAAAATTTGGCTTTTAAAATGTAGAAAAACAAAATAGGTCCAACAAATGGGAAAATGTATTGGATTTGCAAAACAATTATATTCTCCCCAACACATCGATTATGTTCTTCATTTGTTGTTCCATAACATTCAGTTTCTTCCTTATAATGTCTATTTCCCCATTTCACATCATGATGTTGTCGATGAGCCTTTGAGTGCTGTCACTGGTGAAAGGTTCAGCTTGTGGTTCAACAACTAGCACATCACCTAAAAATTGGTTAAAAAACATGTATTATAAATATGCAGGCATACCTATATTACCTGAAGCTGGGGTGTCAGACACTCACCTGTTTGGGTGTCAATCTCGCCCACTTCCTCCACCTCTCCTTCCTCAAGATCCTCAGGGGGGTCTAGGGCTGATTTCCCCTTCTTGTTGTTGTGGGGGGTCCCTGGTGTCCTCTGATGACTGGTGTCCTCTGAGTCTTTTCTCCCCTATGAGAATGAAACAAAAGGTATACTTAGCACACAGATATTTCAGTCCAGAAATATGAACATTAAACATTGCTGGGAAGTGGGGTACAATTGTCTGTTTTGGGCAGAGTTCCAAGCTGAAGACATGTGTGGGACACCTTAAAAAGTGTGTTCTTGTGTCCCACACTAGTGTTCCTGAGTCCAGATGTGTAAACAGCTGCTGAGTGTCCTCTCCTTACATTACACTGAATCAAGCTTGCATTTCATTCTATTTACAAACACATCTAGACAGCAATGTACAAAACTTAATTTTAGACAAATAGGCATGACCAAATGTATTTAACCTGTATCTGTCAAAAACATTGTATTTAATGAGCGAACAATGTTTCCTACGACCAATTACTGTGCCCACGAACATGAAAATAGCAATTTTAAATGTACAACAGTAAAGAAAAGCACATGGCTTTTCGTATCACATAGTGATATGAACACACAACAAGTACTTACTTTTTTGAAGCACTTTCTTTATTCTTCTGTACTGATCCTGCTCCCTCAATTTAAGGTCTGACCAGCGTTTCCTTAATTGGTCCTTGGAGCGTCCTACCCCAAAATTCTGCCGCAGAGTCTTCACAACTTTTGTCATGATCTTGGCCTTGTGCAAATTCGAGTTGGTGTACGGTCCATGCTTCCCAACATAATCGTTCCTCCACAAGATTTCCACCATCTCCACCATTTCTTCAAAGGCCATATTGGAGGCCTTAAATCTCCTCCTCTGGGATCGTGTCGTTTCGGGCTCTGGGATTTCCTCCTCCTCGTTACTGGAATAATGTCCACACACCTGCTGTGTCTCAGCCATGTTGCTCCTACTGCACACCGACGAGAGAAGGGGCGGGGAATATTCGAGAAAAAGAACGTCAGGGGCGGGCGACGTGGGTGGAGTTTCACGTATGCGCAGTGTATATCAAGCTAACACGCATATGTCGTACGTACGATCTGTGTGTGTGTGTGTGTGTGTGTGTGTGTGTGGAGGAAGGACGAACGGAAGTAGCGAGCGTGCTAAACAAAGGTAAAATTTGAACTTGGCCCATCACAGTGGCCTATACTGCTTCAAGATTGAGGCTTATATTGGAATAAGATAATGAGAGTTTAGGCTGACATTAGTGCTTTTGTCTTGTGTATAGTCTTACAGCAAAGATGAATCACTTTAAGGACCCAGAATTCATGGGCAGTTTCATAGACAGATACAGGGAGATGAGGAATTTGTGGGAGGTGAAACACAGCTTATAATATAATAAACAAGCTAGGAGGTCATCACTAGAGACACTTCGGAAATTTGTGAAGACTCGGGTCCCCGATGCAACCATCAAGTTTGTGGAAAATAAAATTGGGATCTTGAGGAACATGTATAAGAAGGAGCATAATAAAATCAAGAAATCCCTCAGATCAGGAGCATCTGCAGCGCAAGTGTATGTACCCAGACTGTGATACTTCAACAAACTGCGGTTTCTGGATGACCAGACTGAAGCCAGGGAATCACTTTCTACCCTTCCCTGCAGCCTTCCCTCCACCCTTCCCTCAACCCCAGCAGAGGCTGACGAAGCACAACCTGGGACTTCCATCCTGGAAGAAGTGGATGCACCCAGCTGGAGTCAGGTATATTATTTGTAGACATATTTATTGTCCTAATATTAATGATGTTAACTGGATGTTATAATTGCATAGTTGCCAACATTGTAAAAAAAAAAATGTGGGACACTTTTGTGGCTGTAGGCGGAGCCGTGCAATAATTAGGGGGTGGGGCATTCGTTTGTAGGCGTGGTTTAGGAAAATACACAAGTGTGAAAAATGGGAGTGGTTCACGCGACGTGGTGGGCGTGGCTTAAATGGGCGTGGCTCAAGAGGGTGTGGTTAGAGTCTAAGATGAATGAGGGATGGAGAGGGAAAGGGGGAGAGGGGGAGAGGGAAATGACAGGATAGCAGCCCCAGATCCTACACAATAAAAATATGTGTATTCTAGAAAGTTTAACAATCAGCAGAGAAAGATACTCCAAGCACCTGGTGTTAGCACTTCAATCATCTAGCCACCATGGTTGTTATGGTGTCAGGATGATTGAAGTGCATTATTTCTATTATTACATTGTAATATAAAAAGAAATCATTCAACTCACCATAATGCAGAATCAGTGGGAGCCCTGAGCGTGTCACTAGCCACGTCGCCTGCCACCAGCCGTCCGTCCTTGCGTCAGATGTCCCAGCAGAGTCCGTCCTTGCATCAGGTGTCCCAGCAGAGTCCGTCCTTGCATCAGGTGCCCCCAGCAGAGTCCGTCCTTGCATCAGGTGCCCCCAGCGGAGCCCCCCTTACATCAGATGTTCCCAGCGGAGCCCCCCCTCACACCAGGAGTCCCCAGCGGAGCCCCCCCTCACACCAGGAGTCCCCGGTGGAGCCCTCCCTCACACCAGGAGTCCCCAGCGGAGCTCCCCCTCACATCAGGTGTCCCCGGCAGAGCTCCCCCTCACATCAGGTGTCCCCAGCGGAGCTACCCCTCACATCAGGGAGTACACAGAACATCACAGGGCATGGGGAACACAGTAGAGCACATCACAGGGCACACAGTAGGTCACATCAGGCGGTACACTGCAGGGCATGGGGCACATAGCAGGGCAAAAGACACATCACAGGGCATGTGGCACACAGTATGGCACATCCGGGGGGTACACAGCAGGGCACATCACAGGCCACGGGGCGCGCAGTAGGGCAAATAGCAAGGCACAAACCAAAACATGGGGCACAAAGCAGAGCACTGGGATCCTAGAGACACAGCACAGTGTCTCTCAGGGCAGCCGTGGGGGGAGAAGGCACAGGGGGACACCGTGAGTGGGGGGTGGAAGACACAGAGGGACACTGTGGGGGGGGGGGTGGAAGGCTCAGGGGGACACTGTGGGTGGGGTGGACACAGGGGGACATGGTGGGGGGGTGGAGGACACAGGGGGACACGGTGGGTAGGTGGACACAGGGGGACATGGTGGGAGGTGTAAGGCACAGGGGGACACTGTGGGTGGAGGACACAGGGGGACACTGTGGGGGGTGTAAGGCACAGGGGGACACCGTGGGGGGTGTAAGGCACAGGGGGACACCGTGGGGGGGTGTAAGGCACAGGGGGACACTGTGGGTGGAGGAGGACACAGGGTGACACGGTGGGGGGGTATAAGGCACAGGGGGACACAGTGGGTGGAGGAAGACACAGGGGGACACAGTGGGGGGTGTAAGGCACAGGGGGGGACTGAGGGAGGTGGAAGGCACAGGGGGACACTGGGGAGTGTAAGGCACAGAGGGATACTGTGGGGGGGGGTGTAAGGCACAGGGGGACACTGTGGGGGGTGTAAGGCACAGGGGGACACTGGGGGGGTCGTAAGGCACAGGCGGACACTTAGGGGGTGTAAGGCACAGAGGGACACTGGGGGAGTTGTAAGGCACAGGGGGACACTGTGGGGGGGGGTGTAAGGCACAGGGGGACACTGTGGGGGGGTGTAAGGCGCAGGGGGACACTGTGGGTGGTGTAAGGTCCAGGGGGACACTGTGGGGGGGTGTAAGGCACAGGGGGATACTGTGGGGGGTGTAAGGCACAGGGGGATACTGTGGGGGGTGTAAGGCACAGGGGGACACTGTGGGAGGGTGAAAGGCACAGGGGGACACTGTGGGGGGGTGTACGACACAGGGGGACACTGTGGGGGGTGTAAGGCACAGGGGGACACTGTGGGGGGGTGTAAGGCACAGGGGGACACTGTGGGTGGGTGGAGGACAGGGGGACTGGGAGACTATCACGGGGCCTCCAGCGGTCCTGTTGGAGCCCAGGACCTGCACTGTCTGCCGCGCCGCCCGTCCCCGCGATGATCATCCATGGTACCTCCAGCAGAAACAGCGCCTCACAGATGCCTGAATACATGATGCAGTCTAACATGGATTCAGCAGGACGCGGATGTGATAATACCTCTCACAGCATGCTGCTCCTTGCCGGCTCCTCCTCTCTTCTCGTCCATCCTAGGTAATGTTATGTACAGGCATCTGGGGTGGACGGGAGGGAAGGAGGAGCCGGCAAAGAGCAGCGCGCTGTGAGAGGTATTATCACAGCCGCGTCCTGCTGAATCCATGTTAGACTGCATCATGTATTGCAGGTGCAGAGGCTCTCACGGGCCCCCTAGCGGCACGGGCCCTCGGTCCCTGCCCGAATGACCGATGGATCAGTCCGCCCCTGACCGTGCCCATTCTACTAAGTACTACTGGAGAGTGCAAAATTTGGCTCACTTTTGATTAGAAACCAATCGGCTTCCGGGTTTTATTGCCAAAGCTTAATTGAACAAGCTGAGGTTAGAACCTGATTGTTTTCCATGCAGAAGTAAGCCAGGTTTTGCACTATCTAGCTTTAGTAAATAAATCCCTATGTGTTGATTCAGCTACCTTTGGTCTCCACCAGGGGCGCAAGTGTAGAGGTGACCACAGGGGCACACTTGGGAATTAGTTGTCAACAAATACCAGGACCAGCTTGAAAGGGGACCTTTAATGACAGGATTACCAGGTATTAATTTAATGAAATCAACATATTGTAGAAGATTGAGAATGCCTTTTGAAATGGTATTACCCTGTTAAACAGTTTACTTGAGTCTTAATTTCCTCACACTCTATATACTGTGCTGCTACACAGGCCTAAATTTGGTCTTCCATACAAGATGGTCCCCATAGCAGCTCTGTAGAGTTTAGGCTTGGTTCTTTGGCCCCGTATATGGAACACAGGTTGACAGGTTGCTGCTCTTACTATTATTTTGGTTTAAGTGGATGTAAACCCTCTCCTATACCCAGTGAAGTGAACAGCCTCTGATGATACACAGAGATAAAACAAATCTCTCTACATAAGTTTTACATGTATATCTGCTGTCTTCCGCTGTCTATATTCTTTAGAAAGTGAACATCGTGTTAGAATTCTTATTTCCTCTTTCAGTAGTAGGAAGGGAGTCTTGGCATACACTGTGTGACAGCTGATTGGAGGAAAGGCATACAACCCCAGGCAGAGGAAAGTCAGAGGAACGAAGATACTTGCAGAGTTTACATCCACTTTAAGTCTGCAATTTTCTATGGTATACCTTTTCTATATATGTACCTATTTTCGGTGTTAAAGTGGAGGGCCACCCTGAAAAAAAAAAAAAAAAATCACCAAAAATCCTAAAACAAATTAAAAAAAAACATTTGAAAAAAAAAAAAATGTTTAAACTTACCTAAACCCTTGTGGGGGGGTGTAAGGCACAGGGGGACAGCTTTTTCTGCTCCTCGGTGAGCGGCCCCTTTGTCTTCTGGGAACTGTGTGTGTTCCCAGAACACCACAGGGCCATTCACAGAGCGCCACGCCGATCGCGAGTGTGCAGTAGGAAACTGGCAGTGAAGCCGCAAGGCTCCACTGCCTATTTCCCTTACCTAGGATGGCGGTGCCGGGACCCGAGAGCCAAGGGACGGGTCGGCCTCGGGCGGCCGACATCGCGGGCACCCAGGACAGGTAAGTACTTATTTAAAGTCAGCAGCTACAGTGTTTGTAGCTGCTGACTTTTATTTTTTTTTTTTTTTACGGCCAGGATCCCGCTTTAATTTGTATTATCCTTGCTATGGAGCAAACCATTTTGTTGGGACTTTGTCTCTAGAAAGACTTCCTGTTTTCTGATTACAAGCAAATTACCTGACTGTTAGGTAAAGGGTTTGGATCATTGTCTTTGCCAATTTATGTACCTGCTACGTGTTTTCTATGCTTACTGTCTGAAAACTATTTTTCAATAAAAGTCTATAAGAAAATCCATAGCAATAATCCTCTTTCACAACCTATGTGTACATAACGTTAAACATATCTTTCAATGATTTCATCCTAACTGGATCAAGCCTCTCTCCTATATAGCTATACTTGCTTATACTTACCTTAGATCAGGCGACATGCCTGTTTAGTAGCCAAAAAAAGTTCTCAGTCAGTCCACAATATAGTCTACTTCTTAGTATATGAATGGCGCCATCAACTGAGATAAGCATTGAAGTCTGCTGGTGCAGCTTTCTGGGTTATCTAAGGTAAGTACAATGGGGCATAGTTGGCTTGGGGAAGGGGGGCAGTTAGGCTATAGTTACCATTTATTTAATATCTAGTATGAAGGAAATGAGAATACATTATAAAGGTACATTGCAAGTAAATATAATAAAGCTGAACTCTGTAAAACTAAAAAGTGCTCTGCCCCCACACTACATGGCTTAACTGTTCATGTAGTCTAGGGGACGATAAAAGTACTGTTACCTACCCAATTTTCTGCTGCACCAGCAAATGGCACTCCCCTCTGCTCTGGCAGTGGACTGTCCTTCGGCATACGCACGTCCAATTCAGAGCTATGGTTCCTACCTTGCTCTTGTTGACATCAGAGTACCTTAGACCAGTGATTCTCAACCTCAGTCCTCAAGTACCCCTAACAGGCCATGTTTGCAGGCTTTCCTTTATCTTGCACAGGTGCTATAAATCAGAGTCAATGGCTTGGTATTTTGAACAGCTATTTTTTCTAAGAGAAATTCCCAAAACATGGCCTGTTGTGGGTACTTGAGGACTGAGGTTGAGAACCACTGCCTTAGACCACTGGTAATGCGGAGGAGAAGAGGCTTCAGGTTTTTAAAGTATAGGTCTCTAACTCTGGGAGTAACTATTTAATCCAAAAATATATCTAGCAAATGCACCTAGCACAGGTAGGCATATATTTTAAATGCTATCCAGCAGTCTAAACAGTTAGCCTCAATGGCATGATGAGCAAACCTCACTAGGGCCAAAATTCTGAGCTCTGCCTCTAGGCACTTTTCCTCTCCAGGATTCCCATAATTGCTCGATAGACCACTCCCCCAGATCAACTGATGACCCTCTAGTAGGTCTCCACATTTTATCATTGATAATGATGCTGTGTCTGTTCTGAGATTCCACTTTTCTGCTTGTGAGAACTGAAATGATTTGCAGAGCTATGGTCTTGCAGTTCAGAGCATCCTTGCAATCAATCAGATACTCTGGAACTGCAACCAATCAAGAAATACAGTTGCTAAAATGCATATGATCTTAAATCTTCCAAATTGTGCAGTTCTGGAGTTTTTGATTGGTTACATGTTATAATTACACATGACTGAAGGAATTGCGGCGTACCAATGCTCAATTACCTCTGGTAACCCAAATACAACACCTGCCCCCATCTTAAATGACCAGACAACAAATATCCATTTTTGGAGTACAATGGACATAGCATCACTTTATTTTAACACAATAAACAAAAATGTAATTCAACATTTGAGTAAAATGCAATCAATGCATAACAGAACAGCAATTGATGCTACCAGGTCTAAGGTATTTGAGGGCAATTACAATACCAACAAAAACTGTCTTTATGTGCTACCCAGTGCAAAGACCCCCTGCTCCTACTACATCACCTCAGGGACAATGAACCACCTACATACTCCCAGATAAAACCTAATAAAGACAGTTGGCTGCATTCATGAAGCAGTATTTTCCTCTTTAAAATTTGCGGTAAAATAGCTCATAGTGTTTTTCAAAAATATTTTTGCCATTCACAAAAAAAATGCTACTAAAATACAGCATGCAGTATTTCATTGAAATATGCAGTATTTATCTCATGAAACCTTGCAGTATTTTATCTCATGCAATGCAGTGGGATGTCGCTACGACATGCGAACAGAAAGACCAGGGTCATCAAAGTGCGAATTTAAATTAAGAATAAAAAAACATCAACACCAGGATCCCCGCTCTGTCAGCCCTCTTAGTCCACTGAACTGAAACTTGTAAGGAAGAGAGCTTTGTATTTACACCTTTTTACACAGGTGTAACCCCTCAACCCTGCACCCTGTAAACGGTGCACCCCCTCAACCCTGCACGCCGTACACAGCGCACCCCCTAAATCCTGCACATCGTACACAGCGCATCCCCTCAACCCTGCACGCCATACACAGCGCACCCTCTTAACCCTGCACGCCGTACACAGTGCACCCGTTAAAAACCCTGCACGTCATACACAGCGCACCCCCTCAACCCTGCACGCCATACACAGCGCACCCCCTCAACCCTGCACGCCATACACAGCGCACCCCCTCAATCCTGCACGCCGTACACAGTGCACCCCCTCAAGCCTGTACACCATACACAGTGTACCCTCTCAGCGTTGCACGCCATACACAATGCAACCCCTCAACCCTGCATGTTGTACACAGCGCACCCTCTCAAGCCTGCACGCCGTACACAGCGCACTCCCTCAAGCCTGCACGCCGTACACAGCGCACCGCCTCAAGCCTGCACGCCATACACAGCGCACACCCCCTCAAGCCTGCATGCCATACACAGTGCACCCCCTCAAGCCTGCACACTGTACACAGTGCACCACCTCAATCCAACCCTGCACGCTGTACACAGCGCACACCTCAACGCTGCTATCCATTAACAGCGCACCCCTTCAAGCATACACGCCATACACAGCGCGCCCCCTAAAGCCTGTACGCCATACACAGTGTACCCCCTCAACCCTGCACACCGTACACAGCGCACCCCCTCAACGCTGCACACTGTACACAGCACCTCAACTCAACCCCGCAGGCCGTTCACGGCGCACCCCCTCAAACCTGCATGCCGTACAGAGCGCACCCCCTCAAGCCTGCATGCTGTATACAGTGCACCACCTCAACTCAACCCTGTACACTGTACACAGCGCACCCCCTCAACCCTGCTATCCATTAACAACACACCCACTCAAGCCTGCACACCGTACACAGCACACCCCCTCAAGCCTGTACCCCATACACAGTGTATCCCCTCAACCCTGCAGGCTGTTCACAGCACACCCCCTCAACCTTGCATGCTGTACACAGCGCACCCCCTCAACCTTGCACGCCGTACACAGCGCACCCCCTTAATCCTGCATGCCATACACTGCACACCCCCTTAATCCTGCATGCCGTACACAGAGCACCTCCTCAAGCCTGCACGCTGTACACAGCGCACCCCCTCAAGCCTGCACACCATACACAATGCACTCCCTCAACCCTGCACGCTTTACACAGAGCACCCCCTCAACCCTGCATGCCGTACACAGCGCACCCCCTCAACCCTGCACTCTGTACACAGCGCACCCCCTCAACTCTGCATGCCATACAGAGCTCACCCCCTCAACCCTGCATTCCATACAAAGTGCACCCCCTCAACCTTGCATGCCGTACACAGCACACCCCCTCAACCCTGAGCGCCATACACAGCACATCCCTTCAACCCTGCACATAGCGCACCCCCTCAACCCTGCATGCCATACACAGCGAACAACCTCAACTCATCCCGCCATACACAGCGCACCCCCTCAACCCTGCACACTGTACACAGTGCACCCCCTCAACCCTGCACTCCATACACAGTGCACCTCTGAACCCTGCATTTCGTACAAAGCACACCCTTCAACCTTGCACTCCATACACAGAATACCTCTCAAACCTCATTGCTAATAACTAGTTCTAGATTTTTTTGTCTATTGGTGTGTCCCGTCACCTTCGCAGTCTGTAGTGTGCAGGAAGTGAGATGATGTGCTGTAACCTTAAGCAACTAGTCAGTGGGTTGTAATGATGTGCTGTAACCTCTAGCAACCAGTGAGCTGTAATGATGTGCTGTAACCTCTAGCAACTAATTTGGAAGCATTAATATTGTGCAGTAACTTCTAGCAACCAGTGGGTGGTAATGATGTGCAGTAATCTCTAGCAACCAATCAGTGAGCAATAATAAAGTGCAGTAACCTCTAGCAACCAATCAGTGAGCAGTAATGTGCAGTAACCTCTAGAAAACAATCAGTGAGCAGTAGTAATGTGCAGTAACTTCTAGCAAACAATCAGTGAGCAGTAATAATGTGCAGTAACCTCTAGCAAACAATCAGTGTGCAGTAACCTCTAGCAACCAATTAGTGAGCAGTAATGATGTGCAGTAACCTCTAACAACCAATCAGCAAGCAAAATGAATGTGCCGTAACCTCTAGCGATCAGTCAGTGAGCCATAATGATACTCTGTAATATCTAGCAACCAATCGCTGCCTGAGCTGCTGCTGTAAACTGGTTTTGAGTCTAGCTGCTACTTTTTGTATAGTCTCCGAGTAGGGGCTGGGGGCCCAAAAAAATGTTTGGGTCCAATCAATATTAAAGACACACCTTCATGTAAGGTAGCCTTTCTCAATCTTTTTAACATGGAGGAACCCTTGAAATAACTTTCAGGTCGTAGGAAACCCTAACTAATATTTACTATAATTTTAGCTCACTGTGCATTAGTATGATGGTTAGTGGGTAGAATGGGCTTTACAGTGGTGGTGGTGGTTGGGAGGGTCAGTGAGAAAAGGTTAGAGCGGTCAGCAAAAAACCCCATAGTAACACTGTTACGTCAGGGTTATAGACTACCTGCTCTGATGTGACGGAGGAGACCTGAGACATAGCTGGGTGCAAGAGGAGAAGCAGGACAAGGTGGGGGGACATGGCTGGCTGCAGGACATTTTTTTGGGAGGATAGGGGACATGGTGAAAAAAACTTGAAATATGGCTGGGTGTGGGAACGTTAAGGGTAGCTGTGGGACACGAAGGTGGGGTACAGGACAAGTGAAGGAGACCTGGGACAAGGCTGGGTGTGGGGCATGGTTGGGGGGATGCGGGACATAGTGAAAAAAACTTGAAATATGGCTGGGGGTGGGGATGTTAAGGGTGACTGTGGGACACGAAGGGGTACAGGACAGCTTAAGGAGACCTGGGCCATGGCTGGGTGTGGAATATGGTGGGAAGGATAAGGGACATGGTGGAGATGCAGGACTTAAAGGAGACCTGAGAAATGGCTGGGTGTGCGACATGAAGAGGGTGCAAGCAATGGTGGGGGCTTGGAACATGCAGAAAAGCAAGACACAGCTATGGATGCATAATTTGGTCTTGTTAACTCACTGGTGGTAACTTATTGGTGCAGTTTTTTCCAAGTGTTTTAAAGAGGCTGATATGTTCACCTTTCATAACATGTTACATGTTACACCCATATTCCATGTTATAAATGCACCAGATCCGCACCACCCCAATCCCTGCTGTGCCAGCTAGCGGGGGATATTCTCCACTCGCTAGCTGTCAACATTTTTTTAAAAAGTGACGGCACTGCCCACTCGGCCGTGTCACTCATTCACAGCGCTCTGTGAATGGAAAACTACAAGGTCCGGCAGCTTTTGCAGCTGTCACCTTGTACTTTTCAATGAACTACCACGGCACTGTGAGCACTATATAGTTCATTAATTCTTCCTGTCAGCATGTATCGATTTCCTTGTAGGAGGTACTTGCCTATACACTGACATGGCATCAGTGATCTGCTGATCGCTGGTGCAATGCTTTACAGGCTCCTGCAACAAATAATAATATATGCACATATTTTTACATGCAAAAAATGTCCATGAATTGTTTTTTCTGAAAAGGTGAACTTAACCTTTGAGCAGTGATGACTGTTAGGTCAATAGTATAGTCAGAGGAGAGCATGATGGTGAATGCCCACAGTACATTCACCTACTCCCATTGACAAAAGCATAAGAATTTGAGTTTACTAGCATTAGATGCATTTTACTTTAATTACATCCGTATTTTCTTAAAATAGAATACATGTGCTTAGGGGGTAAGGTGTTTAATATTGTACAAGTGGAAGGGACTCAGGGAGTGCTTAAAGTCCACGGGTTAAGGGCGCAAAAATACTTGCCTTGCCACCGGGTGCTGACAACCCAAGATACGCCACTGCTGGTAAATGCTCCAACTGAAGCTCTGACAAGGTCTGCTTCCTCTCCTCACCCTAAGAGTCCCCCCTGTTCCCCCAACCTTCCAATCAGGCAAGTAAATGTCTTTATTTATAAATAAACCCCCAACCCCTGTACAACTTCACCTCTTCTACTTGCTCCAGTCATGTTGGCCCTCCTTAGCTTTGCTCAGTTCCAGGCAATATACTTTATATTGGTGTAATTGGTGCTGGTCTCAGTCCCACACCTTATACTAAATAGCCAACACAAATGCTTTGTGTGCATGTGGTGACTAAATGGCCCCACAGAAGAGAATAATCAATGCAAAAGTAACCAGCACCCCATAGAGTAACCTCTGCATTTGTACACATTGGATTCACTGAATTGATGGACTGTAGCTGTGAAACTCAGTTTGGCAGTTATTTTTCACATCAGACAAGCAGGGAGCCTCCGCTTATCTGACTCCCTCCCCGTGCCACATTTGGCACTTTTTTGGGGGGGGGAAGTGGGTACCTGTTTTTTTTCAGCCCCCCTCCTCCTTCCCCTCCGCCACAGGGCCATTCAGAAAGCACAGAACGCTTCCCGCATGTGCAGTAGGGAACTGGCTGTGAACCTGCAAGGCTTCACTGCAGGTTCTCCTTGCAGGCAATGGTGGTGGCAGCACCCGAGAGCTGATGGAAACAGCGGCTGGGGTGCCGACATCACTGGATTCCAGGACAGCTACTATAAGTGTCCTAATATTAAAAGTCAGCAGCTACAGTATGTGAAGCTGCTGACTTTGAATTTGTTGCTGGGGGGGGGGGGGGTGTCGGGCGGAACTATGCTTTAAATTAAAATGATGTGTATGGATCCCCTTGAACCTGCTAGGCTAGGTCATCTTTTGGATATTCCTGCTCTGGGTCTCAATACTGCATACTGCATAGTGAACCCCACCAAGTGCGCAATCCTCTAAGACCACTTTAGGTGTTGCAATTTCACATTGCCTATGCTTTGTACAAATTTGCTTACTTTTTTAAAAGGTCTTTATCTGACATAAACACTTTTGTAAATACATAAAGCCACCTTCAAAACATTATAAATCAAACATAAAATGTGTATTAAATTCTTTTGCACAGTGAGAAAGTTGAACATCACTGACCATTGCACAAAGACCAGACATGAATACTTCCTTGCTTACTGTTGTACTGGTCCCAGTTGCAGCATGAAGAATCAGGTCTGCCTATTATGCTTTGTAACAAATTGTTGGCACTATTTGCCAAATGTGACTGGCACAGGAGCTTTATATACCCTCAATGTCTTCAGTGGTATTTAAATGCAAACATTTACTCTGACACAAAAGGCTCTGGAAGCCCATCAGCCACTGGACCATACAACAAAGCCAGAGGCAATTCTAAAACCCCAAACCAACTGTCAGACAACTCAAATCCAATGAGCCAGACGCTGCTTGGAAGCATCCACTCCTCATTAGCAACATCTGTGTCTAGTGATTGCCCTGCCTAATATAAAACTCCAATCATTGGAGCCATGGGCGGATTAATAAATGAGACTTTTAACAGTTTTTTATTGTCCAGCAGTGAGTATTTGGAACACATTGCTGTTGAGAAAGCTCACTTAATGTAGCCATCATTATAGTCACAATGGGCTGATTTATCAGTTCAAAAAAAACAGGGCTGTAAAAACAAGAGGAAGGCTTTAACAAGCTGTAATTATTTAAACGCAAAAATGTCCTTTTATAGTTTTATGCTGTCATAAACGTATTTGCTAAAATGCAGACTCGTTTAATGTGCCATTTCACAAGTGAACTTCTTTTAAAAGGACTTATTTGAACAGTTTTGTTTAATGACCAATAGGGGTATCAGTTTGTAAGGGATGTTGGAGATTTGTCTGTATCTATGCGATGCTGGGGGATTGTCTGTAGCTCTATGAAATGGATTAAAGGAGTTGTAAAGGTTTGTTGTTTTTCTTAAATAACAAACATGTTATACTTACCTTCTCTGTGCAAGGGTTTTGCACAGAGTAACCCTGATCCTCCTCTTCTGGGGTCCCCCAGTGGTGCTCCTGGCTCCTCCTCTTCTCAAGTGCCCCTATGGAAAGATGGAAAGCCACCTTCCATGGGGGGCACTTGTGCAGGCGTGCACCCGAGTCCTGCTGCTGCGTCCATTGACACAGACAGCAGGACTCGGCCCCACCCCCGTCTCCCATGTCACTGGATTTGATTAACAGCAGCGGAAGCCAATGGCCCCTGCTGCTTTCACTCTATCCAATGGAGCTGCCGTTCTCGTCCCCGTCGCTGGAACAATCGGTTTCAGGTAAGTAAAAGGGGGGCTGCTGCACTACACAAGGTTTTTCACCTTAACCACTTGAGCCCCGGACCATTATGCTGCCTAAGGACCAGAGGTCTTTTTCCAATTTAGCACTGCGTCGCTTTAACTGCTAACTGCGCGGTCATGCAATGCTGTACCCAAACGAAATTTGCGTCCTTTTCTTCCCACAAATAGAGCTTTCTTTTGATGGTATTTGATCACCTCTGCAGTTTTTATTTTTTGCGCTATAAACGGAAAAAGACCGAAAATTTTGAAAAAAATTTTGAAAAAAAATTATATTTTCTACTTTTTGTTATAAAAAAAATCCAATAAACTAAATTTTAGTCATACATTTAGGCCAAAATGTATTCGGCCACATGTCTTTGGTAAAAAAAATGTCAATAAGCATATATTTATTGGTTTACGCAAAAGTTATAGCGTCTACAAACTAGGGTACATTTTCTGTAATTTACACAGCTTTTAGTTTATGACTGCCTATGTCATTTCTTGAGGTGCTAAAATGGCAGGGCAGTACAAAACCCCCCCAAATGACCCCATTTTGGAAAGTAGACACCCCAAGGAAATTGCTGAGAGGCATGTTGAACCCATTGAATATTTATTTTTTTGTCCCAAGTGATTGAATAATGACAAAAAAAAAAAATATTTACAAAAAGTTGTCACTAAATGATATATTGCTCACACAGGCCATGGGCCTATGTGGAATTGCACCCCAAAATACATTCAGCTGCTTTTCCTGAGTATGGGGATACCACATGTGTGGGACTTTTTGGGAGCCTAGCCACGTACGGGGCCCTGAAAACCAAGCACCGCCTTCAGGATTTCTAAGGGTGTAAATTTTTGATTTCACTCTTCACTGCCTATCACAGTTTCGGAGGCCATGGAATGCCCAGGTGGCACAAAACACCCCCAAATGACCCCATTTTGGAAAGTAGACACCCCAAGCTATTTGCTGAGAGGCATATTGAGTCCATGGAATATTTTATATTTTGACACAAGTTGCGGGAAAGTGACTCTTTTTTTTTTTTTTTTTTTTTTTGCACAAAGTTGTCACTAAATGATATATTGCTCACACAGGCCATGGGCATATGTGAAATTGCACCCCAAAATACATTTAGCTGCTTCTCCTGAGTATGGGGATACCACATGTGTGGGACTTTTTGGGAGCCTAGCCGCGTACGGGGCCCCGAAATCCAATCACCGCCTTCAGTATTTCTAAGGGTGAAAATTTTTGATTTCACTCTTCACTGCCTATCACAGTTTCGGAGGCCATGGAATGCCCAGGTGGCACAAAACCCCCCCAAATGACCCCATTTTGGAAAGTAGACACCCCAAGCTATTTGCTGAGAGGCATGGTGAGTATTTTGCAGCTCTCATTTGTTTTTGAAAATGAAGAAAGACAAGAAAAAACATTTTTTTTTTCTTTTTTCAATTTTTAAAACTTTGTGACAAAAAAAGAGGTCTGCAAAATACTCACTATACCTCTCAGCAAATAGCTTTGGGTGTCTACTTTCCAAAATGGGGTCATTTGGGGGGGTTTTGTGCCACCTGGGCTTTCCATGGCCTCCGAAACTGTGATAGGCAGTGAAGAGTGAAATCAAAAATTCACGCCCTTAGAAAGCCTGAAGGCGGTGCTTGGTTTTCGGGGTCCCGTACGCGGCTAGGCTCCCAAAAAGTCTCACACATGTGGTATCCCCGTACTCAGGAGAAGCAGCAGAATGTATTTTGGGGTGTAATTTCACATATTCCCATGGCATGTTTGAGCAATATATCATTTAGTGACAACTTTGTGCAAAAAAAAAAAAAAAAAATTTGTCTCTTTCCCGCAACTTGTGTCGCAATATAAAATATTCCATGGACTAGACATGCCTCTCAGCAAATAGCTTGGGGTGTCTACTTTCCAAAATGGGGTCATTTGGGGGGGTTTTGAACTGTCCTGGCATTTTATGCACAACATTTAGAAGCTTATGTCACACATCACTCACTCTTCTAAAGCCCTTTCTGACACTCATTGTTTACATGAAAAAGTTATTTTTTTGCAAAAAAATTACTTTGAACCCCCAAACATTATATATTTTTTTAAAGCAAATGCCCTACAGATTAAAATGGTGGGTGTTTCATTTTTTTTTTTCACACAGTATTTGCGCAGCAATTTTTCAAACGCATTTTTTGGGGAAAAAACACACTTTTTTAAATTTTAATGCACTAAAACACACTATATTGCCCAAATGTTTGATGAAATAAAAAAGATGATCTTAGGCCGAGTACATGGATACCAAACATGACATGCTTTACAATTGCGCACAAACGTGCAGTGGCAACAAAATAAATACATTTTTAAAAGCCTTTAAAAGCCTTTACAGGTTACCACTTTAGATTTACAGAGGAGGTCTACTGCTAAAATTACTGCCCTCGATCTGACCTTCGCGGCGATACCTCACATGCATGGTGCAATTGCTGTTTACGTTTGACGACAGACCGCCGCTTGCGTTCGCCTTAGCGCGAGAGCAGGGGGCGCCCGGGGTGCTTTTTTTTTTTTTTTTTTTTTTCTTTATTATTTTTTTGCTTTTTTATCTTATTTTTAAACTGTTCCTTTCATTTTTTTTTTTTTTAATCATTTTTATTGTTATCTCGGGGAATGTAAATATCCCCTATGATAGCAATAGGTAGTGACAGGTACTCTTTTTTGAAAAAATTGGGGTCTATTAGACCCTAGATCTCTCCTCTGCCCTCAAAGCATCTGACAACACCAAGATCGGTGTGATAAAATGCTTCCCCAATTTCCCAATGGCGCTATTTACATCCGGCGAAATCTAAGTCATAAAAAGCTCGTAGCTTCCGGTTTCTTAGGCCATAGAGATGTTTGGAGCCACTCTGGTCTCTGATCAGCTCTATGGTCAGCTGGCTGAATCACCGGCTGCATTCTCAGGTTCCCTGTTGAGACAGGAGAGCCAGAGAAAAACACGGAAGACGGTGGGGGGGGGGCATTCCCTCCCACGGCTTGTAAAAGCAGTCTAGAGGCTAATTAGCTGCTAGGATTGCTTTTACATGAAAGCCGACCGCTGGCTGAAAAGAATGATACCAAGATGATACCTAAACCTGCAGGCATCATTCTGGTATAACCATTCAAAGTCGTGAATGGCGTACCTGAAGACAAAAAAATGGTTAACAATAAAGCACAGTAAACGGTAAAGTATAAAAAATTGCATACCTGAAAAGCAAACATGATAAAACATAATAACAATAAAACATTGCAGAATAGGATACAGTAAAAAAGAGCAGAACAATAGAGAGAGAGAATAGAGAGAGAGAGAACAATGAAACGACAACTATTTTTTTTTATTTTATATATTTTTTTTTTTTTTACACTTTTTTTGTAACTAACTTTTATAACGGTAACCGGTTCCAGGTTCGGGTCTCTCAAAATGCGATGGCATCTTGGGAGACCCTGTGAAAGTGTGCCTAGTCTGTGCAATGCTGTACCCTACGCTAATACTCAACTAGTGAATGGTAGCGTTCAAAACATTCACCAATGCAAAGACCAGGATTGTCAGGACAGGAGGGACAATAATAGCGGGTGTCACGCCTATATCCGCGCTTGCTGCAGACACAACATCTTTTTTGGGGGGGTTCGTTGGGTAGGGGTACTCGGGAGGACATCAAGAAAATGCCTCTCATGCAGCCGACTGCATTTGGTTGGGGATGTGAATGGGGGAAGTGCGGGCGCTGCAGAAGCGGTGGGTTCCCAATTAGGATTGGCGAATGCAGCAGGAAGCGCATTATGGGCACGGTGGGCCTGTGTTTGTCTTCTTGGTGGCAGCGCGACACTACTTGTGCTTGCCACCTCACCAGCTTGAACTGCACTTATGGGACTCGCCACGTCACCAAGTGTTACTGCAGTGCTGGTTTGACTACGACCGGGGTGTACTAGGCCGCTGGCGCTTGTCAGTTCAATAAAAAGCTACCAAAAAAACTGTTAGCGATCGCAGGGATCAGGCCTGACTCTGCGAACGCTGCAGTTATGCGTTAAGTGTTTTGTAAGTGACAGTGATCGATCGATACTGCACTTGGGTGGGCTGGGCCGGGCGGAGGGGCAAAATGCAGGTGCTAGCAGGTATCTGGGCTGATCCCGCTAACACTGCGTTTTTGGGAACCCTAAACTGCTGGGGACGCCAGTATAGATCTGATCGGATCAGATATTGATCCGTTCAGATACTATACCACTAAGGGAGGCGTATGCTGCGTGCGTGGGTGTTAGCGGTACTGGCGCTAATCTGACGCTGCTTGGGGCTGGTGCTTGCCAGTTCACCAAAATACTACCAAAAAAACTGCATTTTTGGGAACCCTAAACTGCTGGGGATGCTAGTATAGATCTGATCGGATCAGATATTGATCCGATCAGATACTATACCACTAAGGGAGGCGTATGCTGCGTGCGTGGGTGTTAGCGGTACTGGCGCTAATCTGACGCTGCCTGGGGTGACGCATATCACCGCCGGGCGATCAGGGGGCTAAACCTTTATTCGGTAATAAACGGCGGGTGCCCTGACACTATAAAAAATAAACAAACTAACCAGCGTCAACCGTAACAGTTATACGGTGATCAGTGGTGAAAGGGTTAACTAGGGGGCCATCAAGGGGTTAAAACATTTATTCGGTAGTATATGGGGGTCCCTGTCGCTATAAAACGCTGACGGCGAACCTAAATATTTACGTCCCTAACTAGCGTCACCAGCGACACTAATACAGCGATCAGAAAAATGATCGCTTAGCGACACTGGTGACAGGGGGTGATCAAGGGGTTAAAACTTTATTAGGGGGGGTTAGGGGGGTATCCTAGACCTACAGGGGGCTAATACTAACTGTCCCAACACTGTAACTGTCACAAACTGACACCATGCAGTAATCAGAAAAAAAAAAAAAACTGCTGGTGTCAGTTTGTGACAGGGGGGGGGGGTGATTGGGGGGGGGGATCGGGGTGTTTTGTGTGCCTGGCATGTTCTACTGTGTGTGTGTAGTGTTGTGCACTCACATACCTGTCTTCTCTCCTCGGGCCGGAACGGAAATTACCGAGCCGAGGAGAGATGACATCATTTCCTTTGCTGCTGTTTAGCATACAGCAGCAAAGGAATGATTCGATTGGCCGGCGGCGATCGCGAGGGGGGGGCCACGAACGGATGGCTTCCCCCTCACCTCCGATCGCCGTGGGACAAAAGACCGCCTCGGGCACCGGGGGGGGGGTCCGATCGGACGCCCCACCCGCGGAAGGCAAATCACGTACATGTACGTGATTTTGCCTGTCCGTGCCACCTTGCCGACGTACATCGGCGTGAGGCGGTCGTCAAGTGGTTAATGAATAGAATGCATTAAGGTGAAAAACCTTGAGAGTTTACAACCCCTTTAACTAAAGGCAAATAAACTGTGCACTTTACAAGTACTCATTTCCTGCTTAGTGCATATGCTAAAGCTGTGATGATTTCCATCATCCAATCATATGCAAGCAAAAATGCATTTTTTTTTTCTTGCACCTGATTGGGAATTCTTTACAAAGTAAATTTTCACCACATTACCTAAGCTCTGTGGAAAACAAGTACAACTGCACTTGCAGAGTACACAGTCTATTTGCCTTTAGTGAATTCACCCCTATGTGTCTTTGTGGTTCTCCCTTGCTTTTTTTTACTACACAATCCAATAAGTACTCATTGTATATGACAAAAGATTACTGAAGAGTCATGATTTTTTTCAGAGACAGATTACAGATTTATTAAAGGCAACTAGGCTGTTCATTTTGCAAGGGGTGTTGCACATTGCAAGGGAATAGAATTTTCCCAGGAGCTTAGTGAATGTAATAAAGCTCTGCTGGCTTCCGTCCAATCATGTGCAAGCAAAAATATATATTTTTTTTTACTTTCCTTGCATGTGATTGGGTATTTTTAAAAAAAATGAAAATTTACCACATTAATTAGCAAATTTCCTTGCAAAGTAAATAGTTTATTTGTCTTCAGTAAATCAACAACTATTTGTGCATTCTAATAAATTATTCCATATTAGAACAGGGAAAATGGTTATTTATGTACTTTGTTTAGGAAATCTTCTGTACCTGCAAAAATTCATCATGTATAAAGATAAATCTGGTAGCAGAAGTAGTTATTTTTTAGCCAGTCCCTGCTGCATGGAAATTTTCATAATAAGTGGGTTGAAAATGGCGCCTAGTGTATTAATGTAAAACATAGCTGCCCCTTTAAGAAAGTGTAAACACTGAACCATATAAAAAAAAGCAAATGTAAAGGTGTTGGTGCTAAAAACATACAAAATAAAAGTGAACAGGCAAATGGCGATTACAAAATCAAATAAATATATAAAGTCCAAAGTGACAATCCCAACACCATAAATAAATTAAATCTTCTGGTTTGATGTTCCTTCAAGGTAAGGAACCTACCTAGGATTCCTCTGGTCAATTCAACCTAAGCACATTTTGACCTACTGTAAAAAGTGGTCAGATACCTTTGGTGATTTGCCATCTACCTCATGAGTACTCGTGGTGAAGCTTTTTTTTAAAGGAACATCAAACCAGAAGATTTAATTCATTTATGGTGTTGGGATTGTCACTTTGGACTTTATATATTTATTTGCTTTTGTAATCACCATTTTGCCTTTTCACTTTTATTTTGCATGTTTTGTAGCGCCAACACCTTTACATTTGATTTTTTTATATGGAAATTTTCATAAACTGACTAATTGAATGGTAGGGACATTATTACTAAATATAAAGTTTTTGGGTTATCCCACACAAATTCAATTTAAGCCTCTCAATAGAATATACAGTATCTCACAAAAGTGAGTACACCTCTCACATTTTTGTAAATATTTTATAATATATTTTCCTGCAACAACACTGAAGAAATTACACTTTGCTACAATGTAAAGTAGTGAGTGTACAGCTTGTATAATAGTGTAAATTTGCTGTCCCCTCAAAATAACTGAACACACAGCCATTAATGTCTAAACCGTTGGCAACAAAAATGAGTATACCCCTAAGTGAAAATATTCAAATTGGGCCCAATTAGCCATTTTCCCTCCCTGGTGTCATGTGACTTGTTAGTGTCACAAGGTCTCAGGTGTGAATGGGGAGCAGGTGTGTTAAATTTGGTGTTATCGCTCATACTGATCACTGAAAGTTCAACATGGCACCTTTTGGCAAAGAACTCTCTGAGTATATGAAAAAAAGAATTGTTGCTCTACATAAAGATGACCTAGGCTATAGGAAGATTGCCAAGACCCTGAAACTAAGCTGCAGCAGGTGGTCAAGACCATACAGCCGTTTAACAGGACCGGTACTACTCAGAACAGGCCTCGCCATTGTCGACCAAAGAAGTTGAGTGCACGTGCTCAGCATCATATTCAGAGGTTGTCTTTGGGAAATAGACGTATGAGTGCTGCCAGCATTGCTGCAGAGGTTGAAGGGGTGGAGGGTCAGCCTGTCAGTGCTCAAACCGTACGCCGCACACTGCATCAAATTGGTCTGCATGGCTGTCATCCCAGAAGGAAGCATCTTCTAAATATGATGCACAAGAAAGCCCGCAAACAGTTTGCTGAAGACAAGCAGACTAAGGGCATGGATTACTGGAACCATGTCCTGTGGTCTGATGAGACCAAGATAAACGTATTTGGTTCAGATGGTGTGGCGGCAACCAGGTAAGGAGTACAAAGACAAGTGTGTCTTGCCTACAGTCAAGCATGGTGGTGGGAATGTCATGGTCTGGGGCTGCATGAGTGCTGCCAACACTGGGAAGCTACAGTTCATTGAGGGAATCATGAATGCCAACATGTACTGTGACATACTAAAGCAAAGCATGATACCCTCCCTTTGGAGACTGGGCCACAGGGCAGTATTCCAACATGAAAGCGACCCCAAACACACCTCCAAGATGACCACTGCCTTGCTAAAGAGGCTGAGGGTAAAAGTGATGGACTGGCCAAGCATGTTACATAGTTACATAGTAGGTGAGGTTGAAAAAAGACACAAGTCCATCAAGTCCAACCTATGTGTGTGATTATGTGTCAGTATTACATTATATATCCCTGTATGTTGCGGTCATTCAGGTGCTTATCTAATAGTTTCTTGAAGCTATCAATGCTCCCCACTGAGACCACCGCCTGTGGAAGGGAATTCCACATCCTTGCCACTCTTACATTAAAGAACCCTCTACGTAGTTTAAGGTTAAACCTCTTTTCTTCTAATTTTAATGAGTGGCCACGAGTCTTGTTAAACTCTCTTCTGCGAAAAAGTTTTATCCCTATTGTGGGGTCACCAGTACGGTATTTGTAAATTGAAATCATATCCCCTCTCAAGCGTCCACATTGCCCTGCTTAGCTTAGTATCGTCTGCAAATACAGAGATTGAACTGTTTATCCCATCCTCCAGATCGTTTATGAACAAATTAAATAGGATTGGTCCCAGCACAGAACCCTGGGGAACCCCACTACCCACCCCTGACCATTCTGAGTACTCCCCATTTATCACCACCCTCTGAACTCGCCCTTGTAGCCAGTTTTCAATCCATGTACTCACCCTATGGTCCATGCCAACGGACCTTATTTTGTACAGTAAACGAATATGGGGAACTGTGTCAAATGCTTTTGCAAAATCCAGATACACCACGTCTACGGGCCTTCCTTTATCTAGATGGCAACTCACCTCCTCATAGAAGGTTAATAGATTGGTTTGGCAAGAACGATTCTTCATGAATCCATGCTGATTACTGCTAATGATACCGTTCTTATTAATAAAATCTTGTATATAGTCCCTTATCATCCCCTCCAAGAGTTTACATACTATTGATGTTAGGCTAACTGGTCTGTAATTCCCAGGGATGTATTTTGGGCCCTTTTTAAATATTGGTGCTACATTGGCTTTTCTCCAGACCTAAACCCTATTAAGCATCTGTGGGGCATCCCCAAACGGAAGGTGGGGGAGCGCAAGGCCTCTAACATCCACCAGCTCCGTGATGTCGTCATGGAGGAGTGGAAGAGGACTCCAGTGGCAACCTGTGAACTCCATGCCCAAGAGGGTTAAGGCAGTGCTGAAAAATAATGGTGGCCACACAAAATATTGACACTTTGGGCCCAATTCGGACATTTTCACTTAGGGGTGTACTCACTTTTGTTGCCAGCGGTTTAGACATCAATGACTGTGGGGTGAATTATTTTAAGGGGACAGAAAATTTACACTGTTATACAAGCTGTACACTCACTATTTTACATTGTAGCAAAGTGTAATTTCTTCAGTGAAAAGATATAATAATATATTTACAAAAATGTAAGGGGTTTACTCACTTTTGTGAGATACTGTAAGTGGAAAAAAAATCACTTTACTTAAAAAACAAATGATGGGTTACAGGAATAACAGTTTTTTTTTCCATCTTCATTTCAGTCTGTTATTTAGCAAGATCTTTTGGCCCACAGCCTTTTTGTATTGTAGGTCGATGAGTTTCAACAGTCAGAAAGACGGTTTCTCTTACAAGTCAGAGCACCCAATTAGGAAAGTAATTGCTGGTTCTTTGCTGCACAGACTATCCATGTGGCAGCTTCTCAGTGCGCTGTACAATCCAGATTTATGAGGCACTCCAGAAACCTACTATAACATTGAGCTGAGTGGTCAGACCAGTTTTGCTGTAGACAGTTTCCCTGTGATATCTGTTTGACCTATTTCTGATTGTAATGCAGCCTAAGCTTATAGTTTGAAATGAAAATCAAAGTGGCTCTAAAGCTAGCCCCCCCCCCAAACATGTACCTAAGACCTGTATCGATCCAGAGCTGTGCCTGTCTGCATTTCTTCTCCCCCTCTTTTTCTTTTCACAGTGGAATTGGGCTGTCAATCTTGTGAGCAGAAAGCAGGGGGGCAGGGCTGAGCTGTACTGTGTGCATCTATGGATGCACATAGTGCAACTCGGTAGCGAGCCCATATGTCTGCCTCATAGCGAACAGCTTGCTATGGAGGCAGACACAGAAGACGAGGAGCCAAGATTGCTGGTGGGGGACCTCAGAAGAGGAGGTTCAAAGCTGTTCTGTGCAGTACCATTGTACAAAGCAGATAATTATTGAGGTTTATGTTTATTATTTTAATAAAAATAAAATGTTGCCTTTTTAAATGCGTTAAATGTAAATTAAGAATTACAAAGAGGCTAGCACTCATAGGCTCTTTTTTTAGTCAAGAGCTGCTGTCAGTGCTTCTATAAACCAAGTGGCAGTCCTGCAGCAGATGGGGGTCTCGGCTGACAGGAGACCCTTGTAAGGTGCACATATTGGCATATGCTTATAATGCCTTATGGCAAATCTGGCCATGCCTATCTGAATTTCAGGTGTATGTAAGCTCTAACAATGAGCATCTCCATTGAAAGTCTTTTGACCTATCTGTTTGATAAGCTCAAAAAATAGCTTTTGATTCTTTTAGACACCATACTGCCCCATACACACGTCAGATTTTCCAATGGAAAATGTTCGATGGGAGCTGGTTGTCGGAAATTCCGACCGTGTGTAGGCTCCATCAAACATTCTCCATTGGAATTTCAGTCGCACAAAATTTGAGATCTGGATTAAAATTTTCTGACAACAAAATCCGTTGTCGTAAATTCCGATTGTGTGTACATAATTCCGACGCACAAAGTGCCACGCATGCTCGGAATCAAGCAGAAGAGCCGCACTGGCTATTGAACTTCCTTTTTCTCGGCTCATCATACGTGTTGTACGTCACCGCGTTCTTGACGTTCGGAATTTCCGACAATATTTGTGTGACTGTGTGTATGCAAGATAAGTTTGAGCCAACATCCGTCGGAAAAAATCCATGGATTTTGTTGTTGGACTGTCCGATCGTGTGTAAGGGGCATTAGAGTTGATAACATCCTGTGCTCTCTGCCTGTCCTGCACAATTACTCTACTTGGAAGGCCATTAGATATTATATTTTAAAACAAATACTCATGACAAGAAAATAAAGTTTTCAAGAGTGATAAACCAATAGTCATTCAGTTAAAATCATTACATTTTAATTAGGATACTGTAACCTTTTAATTACACGAGTTGATAAATGAAAATAATACAACTAATAGTGATACGGCTACTGTTCAGCATGTAGGATTTCAGTTCCTAGGATACAAAAATCTTGCACTAATGTTATTAAAGGTTCATTTTTACGCCATTGTTACAGGTCGACCTGAGTACTGTAGCAAATGTCAGCATGCCCTCTTTGCATTCCACAATTCTGCAAAAAAGAGCAATGTTTCCATGGCGATGCTTCTCTTCAGGAGCATACATAATACACAAATATCTCCTAATTAATTAATATAACTCTTGCTTACAAAACAGAAGTAACAAAAGAAACGTGGAATTTTGAAGGGAAGCTAATGGTGGAATGTGCTGTCTTGTAGACAAATAGTATTGTAACCTTATTTATAACATCCCTTTATTTGATTAGACTGTATAGATATTATGGTTTTCAAAGAAGTAGAAAACTGCATTTACCTTGCTACAGATATCAGTAAATAAGCTGCAATTATACTAAAACTGCTTTTTTAATAATAAAAAAATAAACTAAAATAAAGTTTAATGTTTAATCACTTAAGGACCGGAAGGATTTGCCCCCTTAATGACCAGGCCATTTTTTGCGTTACGGCACTGCGTCGCTTTAACTGACAATCGCGTGGTCGTGTGACGCTGTACCCAAACAAAATTTATGTCTTTTTTTTCCCATAAATAGAGCATTTTTTGGTGGTATTTGATCACCTCTGCAGTCTTTATTTGTTGCGCTATAAACAAAAAAAGAGAGACAATTTTGAAAAAAAAAAATATATTTTTTACTTTTTGCTATAATAAATATCCCAAAAAAATAAATAAAAAAAGAACGCATTTCCTTATCAGTTTAGGCCAATATATATTCTTCTACATATTTTTGGTAAAAAAAAAAAAAAAAAAAATCTCAATAAGCGTATATTGATTGGTTTGCACAAAATAAGGGATAGATTTATGACATTTTTCTTATTTATTTATTTTTTACTAGTAATGGCAGCGATCTATGATTTTTAGCGGGACTGCAACATTACAGTGGACAGACCGGACACTTTTGATACTTTTTTGGGACCAGTGACATTTATACAGCGATCAGAGCTAAAAATAGCCACTGATTACTGTATAAATGTCACTGGCAGGGAATGGGGTTAACACTAGGGGGCGATCAAAGGGTTAAGTGTTCCTTAGGGAGGTGTTTCTAACTGTGGGGGCAGTGTACTGACTGGAGGAGGAGAGAGATCGTTGTTCCTGATCACTAGGAACCACAGATCTCTTTCTACTCTCCTGTCAGAACGGGGATCTGTTTGTTTACATACACAGATCCCCGTTCTGGCTCTCTGTGGAGCGATTGTGGGTGACCAGGGGACATCACGGTCGCTGGTCACGCGCATCAGCTCCAGCGACGCGCGCGCCCCCTATCGCTCTTAAAATGTCCATCGTACACCTACGGCAATTCGCGTGGCCGTGCCAGAATGCTGCAGTATAATGACAGCGGCTGGTCAGCAAGCGGTTAATTGCCATTATTCTTCCTATTTTTGTATAAACACTCTATTTAATAATTTAATTTAATATTAAAATTTTATTAATTTTTATTTAATATTAAAAAAAATCTGAGTACCTTATTTAAGCTTTGCTGTTCAGAGGTCATATGATGTTTTCCAAGTCTTTCCTGTCCTCAGGGAGGAGTTTCTAGTACTCTACTGATATATGAATCTGTGTCTGCACAGTGCTGATTGGTGCTGTGCTGGTTACATGACACAAAAATAGGCTAGAAACAAAACAAATGTTTTAAAGCTTCATATAACTCTACAATTCCAACCAAATGTTTATTTTTTGCAATAACATGTTGTGGGTGGAGTTTAAGCTGACTGACAATAGCTTTCACTTTGTTCCCACTGTAAAGAGATATGGAGGAAGTTCTGCCAATCAAAGGCTGTCGTACGCCCCTCCAGCCTGTGTCTATGGGGTGTACGTGCTGGGATTAACAGGGAAGTGAAGCTTCCATCAATCACCATCTTATCCTGCCCCCATAATGTTTATCAATATGATGACATGGAAGAGGAGGGAGGGGGAGTGTCATTTACCACTTGGTATTTGCCCACATGTTTGACTTTATAGTCACATGAGCTGCACAGATTAGGAAAAAGAGCAAATGAACAGCTTTGAATGGAAAAGAAACTGGAGCATGCTTAGCAGATGTCAACAGCTGGTCTATACTATCTCAGGCTGTAGTGGGGACACAGAAAAGGAGGAAAGGACGGTCAACAACAAGATCAACCAAGATTTTTGCAGTCTGCAGAAAACAAATGCTCTAGCGGATGAGTGAGTGTGAACACAATGTAATATAGCATGTATTGACAGTTTTTGATGATTTGGGTTTAATGACATCTTAAATAATCCTTTATTAACAAATATAACATGTGCTGTTAGTCAAACCATACTATCCCTGGTGATAATCCCTGATTAGCTTACAAACTATATTTCCCAATCCAATGACCAGCTCCTGCTGTCCCAGCAAAAATCATATTTACTTTTCCTTGGTCTATTTATTGAAGGCCCACGCAAAGGTAATTTTTTTCTACCTGATGCCTGTCACTGTTGTCCCTTTGGGGTTTCTTCCCTTCTCTTCCTGCTCTAGAGACACAACAGAAGTGAGAAGAAATCCACAAGGATAATTTCCCTGAGAGACAGTTGTCACTGGAACAAGTGCCCCAAATGGAAGGTTTACCCTCACCTCTTTCTGTGATGACAATTGTTAAAATTTTGGAATTCTTATCATTTTCTGTCTCAGTGGCAAAAATCACCAGAACAAACAAAAAGGGTAAATTTACCCTGCAAGGCCACAAACAGCAATACAACTTTTCTAAACTCTCTGTGGAGTTTAGGTTCAGCTTTAAACATTGAGGTTGTTAGTGTAACATCTGTGCGATTGCATATTTATTACTGTAACCTGTGACTGGGCTTTAATTGTACAAAGTGCCAGACATCATTCTACTGGCTGTGAGTTTGTTTTTGTGAGCTTTTTACAAAAGTATTAAACAGTGGCGGCTGGTGTAGTTTTAGGATGGGGGGAGGGGCGCCAGACCCCTCTAATTTTTGACCCTTCCCACTCATAAGCCCCACCCCTTATAGCATCCACCCACTCCGTCCCCTGTATTCCACTTGCTTCCACCCATAGTGTCAGGAGTATACAGCTCAGCATCACAGGACAGAGTATACAGCCCAGACTCACAGCAGAGTATACAGCCCCAGAACCACAGCAGAGTACACAGTCCAGAATCACAGCAGAGTATACAGCCCAGAATCATAGCAGAGTATACAGCCCAGAATCACAGCAGAGTATACAGCCCAGAATCACAGCAGAGTATAGAGTCCAGAATCACAGCACAGTATACAGCCCAGAATCACAACAAAGTATACAGCCCAGAATCACAGCAAAGTATACAGCCCAGAATCACAGCAGAGTATACAGCCCAGAATCACAGCAGAGTATACAGCCCAGAATACTGATCATCACTGTTCACATCATTCACATCATTGATTATCAGCACATTGCATCACTGATCACCAATGATCACATCATCAATGAATATCACCTTGCTGGAACATAGTGTGCCCTTGTACACCTTGTGCTGCCTAGAGTCCACGAGGTTATATTTATACAGGCTCTTATGTGACAGCCCAATGACCTGTAGTACATAGACAGGACTGTACTCACCACTCACACTGTCTGCCCGGACACCTCCTGATCAGAGGACTTGTCTGCTGTTGCTGGGCTGAGGAGACAGTTGCTGGGACAAGGACTTGGGGGGAGTCCTGAGTCTGGACTGTCCAGCACCCTGTCCCCCTTCTCCTTCATGTCCAGCAGCTCAGGGACATCCTGCAAGGTTAGCCTGCCAACCATAGTTGCCCGTGCTCCAGGCTGGGATGGAAGTGTCATTGTAGAAAGGAGAGAGGGCTGTGAATAAAAAGCTCCGCTTGGGCTGTGCGTTCCATGGAGCTGCTGACGTCACTTCCGGTTTATCACTGGCCCAGGGAAACCAGAAGTGATGTTGCAAGCATTCCAGCGTAATAGATTGCACCACAAGACAGGTCAAAACTCTGCAAATGAAGTGTCTCGTCTGCAATCTCATGATTGCATAGACGTCGTGCTTCCCATAGTGCACTGTGTCCAGCGCCCGAACACAGTGCACTTAAAGGATATTTTTTTCAATTTTTTTTAAAAAAGCCTTTTTTTAAAATAAAATTTTATTTATTTATTTACTTTTTTTTGTGACTGCCTTGGGGGGGGGGGGGGGTCGTTGGCGGTACCCATGCGCCTCCTATGGACGGGCCACCACTGGTATTAAATGATCCAAGTCAAATGACACTGCTCTGAAGACAAAAGCCTTTCCTTCACTGCAGACATTCCAGTTGGTGGTAAGAGGAGCCCGCTCACACTCCTAATCCCACAGAAGTGACACAACACATGCCGAACACCAATAACATTACCTTTATAAAAGCTTTATTAGGCCACAAGCAGCATACAGCATGTCCTCACCCAGGGACCACCCTCTTTAATGTGTATCAACCTGCCATCGGCATGCGACTTGTGTTGGGCTGTTTATATAAGTGCTTACAGAAAAGCACATCAAAATAAGCAGATAGTAGATGCGAGTAAGGTGAAGAATAGAATGCAATTATGTTATTCTTATTCATTTTTATCTGGTAACAATTGTTTTAAATGTTTAACCGATTGCCGACCGGCTCACACTGATATACGTCAGCAGAAGGGCACGTACAAGCAGATTAACGTACCTTACATTGCCCTTTAGGACGCGGTTTGCGGGCACGCGCGCACTCCCGCCCCGACCTCTGTGAGTGTGATCGCAGGTCCCGCAGACCCAATATCCACAGGGATACCTGCGATCATCTCACGGAGCGGAAGAACAGGGAAATGCTGATGTAAACAAGCATTTCCTCGTTCTGCCTAGTGACAGGACACTGATCACAGCTCCATGTAATCGGGAGCTGTGATCAGTGTCGTGTCACACATAGCCACGTCCCCCCCACAGTTAGAATCACTCCCTAGGACAGTGATTAACCCCTTCACTGCCAGTCACATTTACACAATAATCAATGCATTTTTAATTGCACTGATTGCTGTATCAATTTGAATGGTCCCACAATTGCATCAAAAGTGTCCGATCTGTCCACCATAATGTCACAGTCATGATAAAAATCGCTGATCACCGCCATTACTAGTAAAAAAAAAAATATTAATAAAAATGCCATAAAACTATCCCCTATTTTGTAGACACTATAACTTATAACTAACCAATCTATAAACGTTTATTGCAATTTTTTTTACCAAAAATATGTAGAAGAATACGTATCGGCCTAAACTGAGGGAAAAAATGTTTTTTTTATATATTTTTTGGGGATATTTATTATAGCAAAAAGTAAAAAAGAATGCGTTTTTTCAAAATTGTCGCTATTTTTTGTTTATAGCGCAAAAATAAAAACCGCAGAGGTGATCAAATACCACCAAAAGAAATCTCTATTTGTGGGGAAAAAAGGATGTCAATTTTGTTTGGGAGGCACGTCGCACAACCGCGCAATTGTCAGTTAAAGCGACACAGTGCCGAATCGCAAAAAGTGCTCTGGTCTTTGGGCACCCAAATGGTCCGGTTAAAATGTAAATTATCTGATGAACCAGATCTACCAATATGACCAGGTTGCTTCATATATTAAAAAAATGAGATTCTGGAATTATACTATTAATACTTGCCAGTCTCTCCATCAGTGATTCCAGTCTTGGCTGTCAGTGACGGCCAAAAAGAATTTAAGGCAAAAGGAAAAGCCTATCAGATCTCTAGTTTTTTTCAATTGTTCAACAGAATTTGTGGTCTATTGCCTTATTTGCCTTTGTGGCTTGCACTACGTTGGGAGGACCATACGGACGCTGAGAAAGAGGTTTGGGGAACATCGCCGCTTTGTGGAAGGTGGAGATGACATGCATAGTGTGCCCCGACACTTTTTGAAACAACATGGAAAATCCTCTGTGGGCCTCAGGGTTTGGACTATAGAGTCTGTCTCTGGTACGTTCCCACTGGCAGAGCGTTTCGAACATCACTGCCAGAAGGAGACATACTGGATATACATCTTGGATTCTCTCACGCCCAGAGGTCTAAACGAGGAAATAGAGCTCAATAGTTTGATTTGACACATCTGTCCCCCTTATTTCCCTCCCCCTCCCCCCCTTCTATCTTGACAGTGTTGGCCTTGTCCCTCTCTACCCCCAAAATACTTCTACAATACTTCCCCCTCCCCCCTCCTTTTCCTGCTCCTTTCTCCCCCCCTTCCCGCCCCTCTTTCTTCCGCAAACACCCCCCATTTTCTCTCAATCCCCCCTCCCAATGTGTGTGTTTTGATGTGGTACCTGTGTTGGCCCACACATATATCCATTGTCTAGTCCTCTATTCCTTCAGTGGGATTATAAAATGGTATAATTATAAAGTGGGACTATAAAATGGTATAGAATGGTACGATAGTATTATTGCAAGTTAGAGACTTAAAGTATGTCTCCACATGTGAGCGTGCGATCATATACATTCATGGATTCTTATGTCACATGCTCTGTGTTGGATATAAATATTATTTTTGCAGGATACAAAACCATTTTGTATATATATTAATCATATCTAAATAATTTCTTCATTCAGCATCCTTTTCTTCCCCCCTTCACCTCAGTCCATTTATTTACCCCGGACCCTTAAGGTCTTCAACTACAAAAGTAAGTACCCATAGATATAGTAATAGTTTAAAGTTGCAATACCCCATCAATAATAATACATAATGTCTTTAGGTTTGTTGTGGTCAATCCCAACAACATCTCGAAAAAGTGTACAAACATTTTTATTTTTATTTTTATATTTATTATTATTTTATATTTATTTTATTTTTATTTTATTGTTATTATTATTTTGATTTTTATTTTCATTTTTATTTTTATTATTATTATTTTTAGTACAAATTACAAATCACTAGCTATTCATAATCTCCCCAATTTGTACCATATAGCCATACACACAATTGCCAATCTAGTCAACTTGGTTTATGGTCAAACCTCGTGTTTACCTAGTAATCACATTATACTCTCTAAATGTGTATGTGTTTGTTCTTCTGTTGTGTGCTGCACTATGCTGTTTTATAATGCCTTTCTTGTAAATGTTTCTTAATGCCCCCTCTTCATTACACTAATTGTAATGCTCTTATCGATCCTTTTGTATGCCCAATTAAGTTGTTTTATAGTTCCATCTGCTGAGCTTTATACAGGCATACCCCACTTTTAAGTACACAATTGGGTTTATTTACTAAAGCTGGAATATGCAAAAGCAGGCTCACTTCTGCATAGAAACCAATGAGCTTCCAGGTTTTATTACCAAAGCCTAATTGAACAAGCTGGGGTTAGAAGCTCATTGGTTTCTATGCAGAAGTGAGCCTGATTTTGCATATTCCAGCTTTAGTAAATAAACCCCATTGTGTACTTAAAAGTGGGGTATGCCTGTATATCTTTTTCTACATTATTATTAAGCCAGCAATATATATGTGTGATATATCCATAGCCGTGGGACTTTAAGACCCAGCAGCAGCAGCATCAGTGTTTATAAGCCCTCATCCAACATTGCCCCATTAGGCATGAGGAAGGAGCGCATGCTCCGTAAACGCGTCGCCTATTGGTTCTTTATAAATCTGGAAGTGACGTCAACCCTCGGCTCCCTGTGTGTTCCAGATCCAGGAAGCGTCTCGCTCTGAGTCACCAGCAAGCAACTCCATGGATGCACCCCCTTCTTAGACGCTCTGGAATTTGTGCCAAAAATGCCTGTTATTTCCCTACTCTTGTGAATACTTATATTAATTTTGTGCATTACATTTACTGTCATACTGCACTTAGAGTGGCGCCTGTGTGTTTTATCCTCAGCTGTTGCAAGAGTCGCTTCTTATCTTCCACTGGGCATCCATCAAGGTGCTATCATATGGACTATATGAACTTTTTATCAGTTATCTTTTTAAAATTGCTCTTAACCATCCCCTATGTGCTTATTAGGCTGGTGGGCTAACACTGAGCCTGGTGCAAGTGCCAACTTTATTCTATGTGTATTGCACAGGATTTGCACTACTATTTTTTAGGAGGACATTAAGACTAAAGATAATGTTTTCAGAGCACTGCTTAGGGCCAATTACTTACCTGGTAGCAGGCATGTAATATTCAAACTTCCAAAGTGAAAAACTTTTTAGCACTGGCTAATAGTGTAAGACAGTAAGGAAGATATGCCACTATTACCAACAGCTGTGTTCCAGGATCACAGGGTCACACAAAAAGAGGGGAGGAGCTTGCTGCAGTTCAGCAATGTCTGGATGAAAAACTGAAATACTCATTAGGTAAGCTGTGTTCCTGCAAGTATCTACGGTAATTTTGTAGTTTTTAGTGGAGTGTGCTTTTAATCACTCAGAAATACTTTTAGTTCTAGAAAAAAAAAGTAAGTAGGTTGTGCACAGACAGAAAGCAAAAGGACAAGAGTTCTCAACTACTTGCAGTCCATTTTGCCATCATAAAATAGGTGGATGAGTTTAGGAGGGTAGTAAAAGTTACCTTTATTGATTAAATGGCAGTTCCCCTCCAAGGCAAAATTTCCCACCGCTGCTACTTTTAAGACTGTGAGTAAATCAATAACGAGTTTGTGAAAGGTGATGATTAAAGCAGCTTTCCTGCTTAATCATATTCATGAGCCCAAGGGAAAAACGGAAAGCAATATTAATTAAATGTTCCACACCCTCTCATTGCTTTCTAATTTTATGGTTGATATGGTCTTAAAAGCCATACTCGTCATGCACTGATTTGTAATATTAAATAAAAAACACACAGAAATGAATGGGCAGTTATAAAAGATTGTATATAGCTTTTTACTACTTTGCTGTTCCTACTGTTAAAAGCGATGTCACCTTGGCCAGGTTTTCAAAAAAAGAAGAGTTTTTCATTGTTTTTCTTTCATCACCAATAAAAATGGTTGATAAAACGTTGTATTTTAAGACACACTTTTAAATTATTTTATGGATCATTTTTACAACTTTCTAACACACTTTTCTACTGTAAAATAAAACAAGGAAATGCTGTATATATTGTTTAACCTTAAGTTTAAATCAAATGGATGCTTGCAAAATCTTATGTGCAGTATGGTATAAATTTATTTTGAATTCAATTTTTTTATGTGTACGTTACGTTTGTACGTAGACATATCACATTCAAATGACATCTTACATTTATAGAAATATAAATCATAATTATATTGAAGGTTACAAAGAGTTTGACAGTAGTTGATAAATAATATAAATTCACCCTTCAGTAAGTTTTCACCATCAACCCATCCTTGAGTAACTTTTCAATGTTATATTGTTTAGAAATTCCACATTTATCACCGATATAACTCTTTCCTTTTTGATGTCCCTGTTCTTGTGTCTCTGATAGATTTCCCTACTTCTTCCCTTTTTATCCATTAAAAAAATCCTTATTGTCTGTCTTTGCTTTTTCTCATAAGCTGCAAATATTTTGCAGCTGGCATATATCCTTGACATTTATAAAAAGAATACAGTTTGAGACTTTGGGTAAAAGGGGTCCTTCACAAAAAATTATTTAAGATGCTGGTGACTAATAATTATCAGGCAAACAGTTGTTTGACTTAATTGGGGATTTTTAGATGTTCCTCTGTAAGTATTTTTATATATGTGATCTTTGAAAAAGTGCTGAGTACAGCAGAGAACACGTCAGACCCTGTGTCCTGTGCTAATTTGGAGATTTTAGTGGACATGGTAAGCAATCTTTCTATTTTCTTTATTTAGATACAGGCAATAGTGCAGATATTTGTACATAACTATGAATGCACAATCTTTGTTCCTTGCATATTTGCATAAGATTTTTTTTTTTTTGTTTGTTTTTTACTTTTTACAAAAGAAAACAGTACTATACTGTATCATGCAAAGCCTGTCATAAAATAATTCAAGAGGGTGTAAAATAAATAAACAATCTCTATTAAACAGTTATACCATCAGTTCATGGATGTGTCAAAGTACACTATATTACCAAAAGTATTGCGATGCCTGCCTTTACACGCACATGAACTTTAATAGCATCCCAGTCTAATGCCCCGTACACACGGTCGGACATTGATCGGACATTCCGACAACAAAATCCTAGGATTTTTTCCGGCGAATGTTGGCTCAAACTTGTCTTGCATACACATGGTCACACAAAGTTATCAGAAAATCCGATCATTCTGAACGCGGTGACGTAAAACACGTACGTCGGGACTATAAACGGGGCAGTAGCCAATAGCTTTCATCTCTTTATTTATTCTGAGCATGCATGGCACTTTGTGCGTCGGATTTGTGTACACACGATCGGAAATTCCGACAACGGATTTTGTTGTCGGAAAATTTTATAGCCTGCTTTCAAACTTTGTGTGTCGGAAAATCCGATGGAAAAAGTCCGATGGACGCGCTCCGATCGCACATTTTCCGTCGGATAATCCAACCGTGTGTACGGGGAATTAGTCTGTAGGGTTCAGTATTGAGTTGGCCAAACTTTTGCAGCTCTAACAGCTTCAACTTTTCTCTGAAGGCTGTCCACAAAGTTTAAGATTGTGTCTATGTGAGTGTTTGACCATTCTTCCAGAAGCGCATCTGTGAGGTCATGCACTGATGTTGGAGAGAAAGCCTGGCTCGCAGTCTGCGCTCTAATTCATCCCAAAGGTATTCTATTGGGTTGAGGTCAGGACTCTGTGCAGGCCAGTCAAGTTCCTCCACTCCAAACTCACTCATCCATGTCTTTATTGACCTTGCTTTGTTTACTGGTGCCCTGCATGTTGGAACAGGAAGGAGCCATCTCCAAATTGTTCCCACTAAGTTGGGAGCATGAAATTGTCCAAAATGACTTGGTATGCTCACGCTTTAAGAGTTCCCTTCACTGGAAATAAAGGGCCAAGCCCAACCCCTGAAAAACAACTCCAAACCATAATCCCCCCTCCACCAAATGATTTGCGCCAGTGCACAGGACACAGCTATGGCGGCTGCCTAAGCTGCCTTATGGTGACGTCACCCCTGCTTCCAGATATGGTTGACACCTTGGCGACGTGTAGAATTAGCTGCAGGGTGCTTTACAGGTCTAGGGCTGCGATCTACCAGCAGCAGTGCCCTGTCCATGAAGACCCCTGGGTGGTATGCATATCATGAAAGGAGAAGCCAGGCTGGGGGAATTCCCATTGATCCTGCCGAGAGAATCTTGAGTACAGGGCAGAAGCCCTTTAAACTTGAATGCCTACAGTGCCCCTTCTTTTTTCCTAATCCCCCTTGTTTTCTTTTAATTTTAATTTTTTTTTTTTTAACATAAAGTTTTTTTATTTAATAAAGCAAATACAAAAGAAAACATACAGTTGATACATTGTGCAGTGGTTACAGTACAAGATGTACAGATGTTTAGCATCAGATGTCACAGAGCAAGTCCTACAACACATATACAAGCACCAGAAGTGGGTCAGTAGGAACAATGTTGGGGGGGGGGGCACATATGAATTGAGACCATTGTGGGTATATCCCTTCTGGAACCTCCTCATCGTTTCCTTAATAGTAGAATAATGACTTCGGCTTCTTGTACCGTATAGCTATATACTATATAGACATAGGGGGGGCTCCCTTGATTCACAACTGACCCATCATGGGGATCAGCAAAGTAGAGACGTATTACACAGTTCAGAGTCGGCATACCCACTGCGCATGAGGAGGAGTTTCGCATCTGCGTGTCAACTCTCTAATCTAGGTCTAAATGTTCCGCACCTATCCAAGGATCCCAAATTTTCTCAAATTTTTTTGGGCAGTTACGGCTTAGATACGTTAACTTATATATCGGTAGTGACTTATTAATGAGGTTTTTCCAAAAACCTATCGATGGGGGGGCAGATCCCTTCCAGTGCAGCAAGATCGCCTTTCTGGCGTAGAAGGCTGCATAAAATATAAAGAGTTTTTTAGCTCGGGAAGCATCTAATGTGTCAACTATTCCGAGTAGTAAGGGTATTGGGTCGCAGGTAATTTTTAATTTACCAATTCGATTTATCGTATTAACCACTCCTCTCCAGAACGTCTGTATATAGCGGCAAGACCAAACCACATGGAAGAGGAACCCTCCTCCGCTGCACATTTGGTACAAACTGGGTTATTAGTGGGGTATATTTTGGCTAGACGCTGAGGGGAGAAGTAGGCTCTGTGCAAGAATTTTAGCTGGATAAATCTGTCTCTGGCAGAGATCACCAGGGGCAAGTATTGCTGGATACCCTCCTCCCAGTCGTCATCAGCCAGCGAAGGTATGTCCCTCTGCCAGACCAAAAACAACTGCGAGACTTTAGATGTGTCCAGGCCCGCCAGGGCCGTGTATATATTGGATAGGACCCTTCCCTCACCCTCCTCGCCCAGTAGTCGCTCAAGCCTAGTAGTTATGAGTGTCGGGGGTGTGAGAAATTGGGAGTGGTAGGCATGTCTGAGCTGTAGGTATCTGAAGAACATGTTGTTGGGTAGTCCTTTCTGTTGTTTCAGGGTATCAAAGGGAAGTAGGCCATCCCGCGACACTATGTCCGCCACGGTGGTTATTTCATAACGGGCCCATAGCACTGGGTCCGGGATGGTCTGGAAGTGCGGTAATCTCGGATTCCCCCACAAGGGTGTACGGGGGGACCAACTGTCCGCCCCTCTAGTCTTGCCCCTAACCGTTTCCCAAACCTTCAGAGTAGTTTTCATTGAGGTGGTAACACCCGAGCTAGATCTGGGCCCTCTGTGTATCAGGTTTCTTAGCTCTGAGTATGAGCCCAGCAAAGCCGCCTCCAAAGTGGAAGCAGGATTCGCTGGTTCCTCAGACAGCCACCAGCGGAGGGTAACCAACACCGCCGCCCAATAATACTTTTGGAAGCACGGTAAAGCAAGTCCCCCTAGTGTCAGAGGGAGTTGTAGAGTAGATTTAGAGATTCTAGGTATGCTACCGTTCCATATAAACGCAGTGATCACGGTGTCAATTTTTTTAAAAAAGGTGTTTGGTATGTGTACAGGTGTCTGTCTAAAGACATAGAGAAATTTCGGCAATATGGACATTTTTATCAAGTTCACCCTGCCTACTGGGGTCAGAGGTAGTGTTTTCCAAATGGTGCATTTTTGAGTCAGAGTAGACATTATAGGAGATAGGTTAAGGGGAATAAATTGCGCAAAGTCTCTATGTATTTCTATTCCCAGATACCTAAATTGAGATACCTTTCTGAGGGGAGTGTTTGTAGGTATCGAGTCTTCCCCCGGATGTAATGCAAAAATTACCGATTTGGTCCAGTTAACACAGACGCCAGAGAACCCACCGAAGGTATTAATAAGTGACAGGGCAGCACCCAGGGAATCCCTGGTATTCCTAAGGTACAGCAGGGTGTCATCCGCGTATAGGGATATCTTTTCAAGTACCGTACCAATCAAAATACCGGTAACTAAAGGGGAGGATCGAAGGAGGATTGCCATTGGTTCTATGGCCAGGGCGAACAGGGCAGGGGAAAGTGGGCAGCCCTGCCTGGTACCCCTATGCAGATAGAAGGGTGGCGAGATTCTCGTTCCCGTACGAACCCTAGCCCGTGGAGAGGTATAAAGGGTTTGTACCCAGGATATAAATTTAGGGCCAAGGCCGAACCGACGCAGGACCTCCCATAGATAACACCACTCTACTGAGTCGAATGCTTTCTCAGCATCCAGGGAGGCCACTGCGTCGGACTCCGCCAAATATTCCCTGGCACCCATGACCGTGTATAGTCTACGGAGATTAATGTCTGTCCCCTTACCCGGCATGAAGCCAGTTTGATCTTCATGAACCAGATTGTGTATAACTCCATTGAGTCTTTTAGCTAGGATTTTGGCAAGTATCTTGGCATCTGCGTTAAGTAGAGATATCGGGCGGTAGGAGGTGCAAAGCTCAGGATCTTTACCCGGCTTAGGTATGACCACTATTATTGCCTCTGTCATGGACGGCGGTAGTGTAGAGTCTTTCAGGGTCCCCACAATCATCTCGTGCACTTTGGGTATCATTTGCTCCCCATGCTGTTTATAAAATTCAGGAGGGAGGCCATCCGAGCCCGGAGTCTTCCCTACCTGAAGTTCGCCTATGGCCTGTTTCACCTCCTCTAAGGAGATGGGATTTAATTTTAATTTTAATGTAATTGTGCACCTATGCCACTGTATTACACATGTGCACTTCCCCCTTGTAGCACCTAAATATGTCTGCACAACTGGGTTGCTTACCTATCCTAGTTCTTTACTGTAACTGTGCCACCTCAGTTTCAGTTGAGTTACTACAGCTGCACGCCCTGCCTCTTCCTCTTTCTGAGCATGACTTTTACAATCTCCTGACCCTCTCCTGGTGTCACAGTATAGAGGTTGTTACCACACTACCTGAGTTTAAAGCACCCTACAGGTGCATGACAACAAGGCATTCCCCTCCTGCTCCACAGCTGTGGAGGCTGTGGGTACCAGAGAGTCATTTTCAAGGGCTATAAACTGAGATTCACACATTGCCTCCTCCTTGCTTAATGGTGTCAAACTTCTCTCCTTCCTATGTCATGTTGAGCAGATCTGCTTGCTGCTGTTCTGAAGCTCTTGTCTCAAGGGGTCATTAACCCTGTACCAACAGAAAAATACTTTGTTTACTCTAACCTTTTCACGATTCCCAAACCGGAAAGAAGAGGTTGTCCCATTCTGAATATGAAGACTCTCAATTAGTTATTATGGGTTAAAAACATTGTTCATTACCTCTCTTCTTCCAGGGGATTTTCTGGCCTCACTAGGCATCTAGAATACTTACACATTCTCATCTTTCCACCACATCATCACTATTTGCCCTTGCAGTGCGCGATCTGCATTTCCAATTTTTCCCCCTTACCTTTGTCCTGTCAATAGGCCTGGGGTTTTTCATCAAGGTACTTGCCCTAGTTTTGACTCTGCTCTGTGCTCAGGAGATTCACATTGTCAGTATCTGGGTGATCTTCTGTTAAAGGACCAGTCCTACATGTCCCTGTAAGGGTCGGTTCACGCCACAATTTCTGTGTTCCAAATGCATTTCTGCATGCTTGTTTTTGATGCCTTCCAATGCATTTTTGTTGTGTTTCATGTATTTTTTCTCCCTTTTCTTTTTTTCATCTCAGTTCAGGACATATGCATTCTGGTGTGTTCTTGGTGCGATTTTGATGCATCTCAGTACAATATTGTGCATTTTTAATGCATTTTGCCACATTCCAGGGGTGTTCGACACACAAAAAAGCAGCATGCTCTACTTTTGTTGACTACCCTGGAACACACTGCAGTGATGTGAACTAGGGCCTTTGGAATACATGGAAAACATTGAACATGTGTTTTTAATGCAGAATAAAAATACACTGGACTGAATCTGCTGTGAACCAGCTCTAAACCCACATCCAACAGACAATGCAGACTGCATATTTTCTTTTGGACCCATTTCATAGATTGGAGTTTGGATCTGGAGAAATGGACTCTCCATCCAAAAGTGTTTCAAGCAAGGTGCCACAGAAGGGATCCTCTGGTGTTCAGATTCAACAATAAACTGAACAGGTTTTTTGCCAGGTCCAGGGACCCTCAGGCATTAACACCCTATTGATTAGTTCAACCCAACCTACGCTTTTTTGTCCCTCCAGATGCTTCTTTTCTGCTCCTCGGAATCAAGATGAAAGGCATTCTGGTGATTCTTACTGCACAAAATTAGCCCAGGAGGACATTGTACATGGACATACTCAGACTCCTGGCTAACTCTCTGTGGGCTGTTTTGGATTATCCACAACTTTTGTTCCAAAGACCAGTGTTCTATCCTGCATCTTGGTCTTTGGCTTTACTGGCATGAATGTTAAATCCGAAGTCCTGAGAGACAGGGGCCTATTAAACTAATTGTTAGCATCTTGAGTGCTACGAAATTGACTTCTCGTAAAGTCTCCCTTTGAACCGGGAAGACATATTTTTCTGTGGTGTGAGCTGAAAGTACTTCTTGGGACATATTTTGTCCTTTCTCTAGTCTAATCTGGATCAGCATCTGCCCTTGAGTTCCATCAAAGGACAAATCTGGGCCTTGGCCATTCTGTCTCTGAGACCTGTGGCCTGCGACTCCCTAGTTAAGGCCTCTGTGCAGGATGTAGCATACATCTCTCCCACTGTGTCCCCTTGGAATCTTGATCTGATTCTCTTGGCTCTTCAGAAGCCACATATATACCTTATAAGGGATATCCCTTTGTCTGACATTACTCGGAGGTGACCTATCTTTTTGGTATCACCTAGCAAGGTGGGTCTGTGTGTTAGTGGCCCTATCCTGCAAAGTACCATTTTGGGTGTTGCACAAAGACAAAGTTTTCTTGAGGCCTAAAGCCTCCTGGCTCCCAAAGATGGTCTCTCCTTTCCACCATAACCAGGACATTGTCTTTTCCTTGTGTCCTGCTCCGAAACATCCAAAGGAAATTTATCTCCACTGTCTTGATATGGTACATGCTCTGAGAGTTACCTCTTTTTAGGCAGTCAGATTCCTTCTTTGTACTTCCTGAAGGTTGAAGCAGAGGTCTCCCTGCTTTTCACTCAACCAATACTAGTAGGATGAGACAAGTTTTTATTATATCCTATGGTTTAAAGTATAGAGTGTCTCCCTTTCTTGTTAAGGCACACTCTAGCATATCAGTTAATGCTTCATGGGCTTTTCAGCATCTGATATTTGTTTCTCAGATTTGCAAGGCTGCCACCTAGGTTTCTGTTCACAAGTTTGTTAAGTTCTATCAGGTGGATGTCCTGGCCTTCTCCGATGTCCCAGACTACAATTCTATAATAATAGGATTTTGACTTACTAGTATTATCCATTTCTTGGAGTATAGTACAGGATAGAGGTCCCTCCGCTCTGTTCTTATGATCTCCCTATTGCTTGCTGAAGTTAGATGGGTGTAGGAGGGTTATATAGGGGTATGTAGCAGCTTTCTCTTTTTGTCAGCATCCAATCACCTGAAGGTAACTGTTATAACCTGTACCAAAAAAGACAGCATTTCTGGAGATGGACTTTAAAAAGCCTCAGTCAATTCCCTAGCTTATTTTAATAGGAATTATAGCAAAGACTCTAAAGTCAGATTTTTTGTTTTATAACATCGTTTCTCCAACATACTTGCAGATACAGAGATAAATGATGGCTTGTTTTAAAGTGCTTTCACTGGTTGTTCTTATATACAGTGGGGAAAATAATCATTTGATCCCCTGCAGATTTTGTAAGTTTGCCAACTTACAAATAAATAAAGGGTCTATAATTTGTATCATAGGTGTATTTTATATGATAGAGACAGAAAATCAACCAAAAATCCAGAAAAAAACACATACAACAATTGCTATAAATTAAGTTGCAGTTCAGTGAGTAAAATAAGTACAGTGCCTTGCAAAAGTATTCGCTCCTCTTGGCTTTTTACCTATTTTGTTACATTACAGCCTTTAATTCAATGTTTTTTTAAATCTGAATTATATGTGATGGATCAGAACACAATAGTCTAATTTGGTGAAGTAAAATTAGAAAAATATATACATAAAATTATTTTTCAGAAATAAAAAACTGATCATTGGCATTTGCGTATGTATTCACTCCCTTTGTTATGAAGCCCATAAAAAGCTCCGGTGAAACCAATTACCTTCAGAAGTCACATAATTAGTGAAATGATGTCCACATGTGTGCAATCTAAGTGTCACAGGATCTGTCATTACATATACACACCTTTTTGAAAGGCCCGAGAGGCTGCAACACCTAAGGAAGAGGCACCACTAACCAAACACTGCCATGAAGACCAAGGAACTCTCCAAACAAGTAAGGAACAATTTTGTTGAGAAGTGCAAGTCAGGGTTAGGTTATAAAAAAAATATCCAATCTTTGATGATCCCTAGGAGCACCATCAAATCTATCATAACCAAATGGAAAGAACATGGCACAACAGCAAACCTGCCAAGAGACGGCCGCACACCAAAACTCACAGACCGGGCAAGGAGGGCATTAATCAGAGAGGCAGCACAGAGACCTAAGGTAACCCTGGAGGAGCTGCAGAGGTCCACAGCAGAGACTGGAGTATCTGTACATAGGACGACAATAAGCCGTACACTCCATAGAGTTGGGCTTTATGACAGAGTGGCCAGAAGAAAGCTATTACTTTCAGCAAAAAACAAAATGGCACATTTTGAGTTTGTGAAAAGGCATATGGTAGACTCCCAAAATGTATGGAGGAAGGTGCTCTGGTCTGATGAGACTAAAATTGAACTTTTTGGCCATCAAAGAAAACGCTATGTCTGGTGCAAACCCAACACATCACATCACCCAAAGAACACCACCCCCACAGTGAAACATGTTGGTGGCAGCATCATGCTGTGGGGATGTTTTTCAGCAGTCGAGACTGGGAAACTGGTCAGAGTTGAGGGAAAGTTGAATGGTGCTAAATACAGGGATATTCTTGAGAAAAACCTGTACCACTCTCTGTGTGAGTTGAGGCTAGGACGGAGGTTCACCTTCCAGCAGGACAATGACCCCAAACACACTGCTAAAGCAACACTTGAGTGGTTTAAGGGGAAACATGTAAATGTGTTGGAATGGCCTAGTCAAAGCCCAGACCTCAATCCAATAGAAGATCTGTGGTCAGACTTAAAGATTGCTGTTCACAAGCTCAAACCATCCAACGTGAAGGAGCTGGAGCAGTTTTGCAAGGAGGAATGGGCAAAAATCGAAGTGGTAAGATGTGGCAAGCTCATAGAGACTTATCCAAAGCGACCTGGAGCTGTGATAGCCGTAAAAGGTGGCTCTACAAAGTATTGACTTTAGGGGGGTGAATAGTTATACTTTTTCTGTTATTTTGTCCTATTTGTTGTTTGCTTCACAATAAAAAAAAAAACATCTTCAAAGTTGTGGGCATGTTCTGTGAATTAAATGATGCAAATCCTCAAACAATCCATGTTAATTCCAGGTTGTGAGGCAACAAAACACGTAAAATGCCAAGGGGGTGAATACTTTTGCAAGACACTGTATTTGATCCATTTGAGGGGCCAGTGGATTGGGCCATGTATTGTTAAATCTTGAATGAGAACCTTCTTCCCTCAGCCAGAACACTAAAGATGTGTCATGGATGGGTCTGTCAACATGACAATGACCCAAAACATACCACCAAGGCAACAAAGGAAGTGGCTCAAGAAGAAGTACATTAAAGTGGACCTTCAGTCATTTTTTCAACTTTCCATCTATTAAATCTTCTGCCCTTGTTGTTTTAACTTTGGATAGTAAAACATTTTTTTTTCTGCCAGTAAATACCTTATACAGCCCACTTCCTGTTTCTTGCCTGGTCATTAGCCTAGGCTTATAACATCATGCACAGCTTTCTTTCTCACTCTCCTGAGAGTTTGCCAGGAAGGGAGGGGGGATGAGACATAAGAGGGCCAATGATAGCAGCAGGGCTGCAGATCTGGAGGCGTGTGTCTGTGTAAATCCAGGAAGTGAACAGGCAGCAGCTTCAGCTGCCCACAGTTAAAATGGCTGCAGCCAGACTTAGAAGAGGGAGACTTCTGCAACATATTTGGCAAGTACAGAATTACAGTTTATATAAAATAATATGCAAAGTTTTTGGAGGGAAGCTTCAGAATGGCAAAGATGTTTTTATTACAAATTATGTGAGAAGACTGCAGTTCCTTTTTAAGGTCATGGAGTGGCCTAGCCAGTCTCCAGACCTTAATCCTATAGAAAATTTATGGAGGGGGCTAAAAGTTTGAGTTGCCAAGCGACAGCTAAAAAACCTTAAGGATTTAGAGTCAAATATATTTTTATTAAGTTTGCAAGGTTATACAGAGCCATTTAACATTGGCAAAACGTAATATATAGCGATTAGCATGGTAGAAATCAATTCGCCTGTGCACAAACTATACATGTAAAGAGCGGAGTACATAAAAATGAATGTATATCAGTTTGGTTCAGTGTCAATACCATGAATAATATATAAACCATGTTATAGAATAACTACAGTTTGTTAATTTCAACGTCTGCTGATTATATCATAAAAGGAAGGGAAGGAGAGAATGGTGAAAAGAAACGAAAGAGAGAGGAAAAGAGAGAGGAGAAGAGAAGAGGAAAGAAGGTGGGGGACAGGTAAGGGTAGGAGGGTCGAGTCGAGCTGGCAGGCCCTGGGGCAACATATTGGTAGCTCTGGATGGAATCTATTTAGTAGGTGGCTTTAGCAGACTTTTCAGAGCATTTGAGGTGGTGTAGTCAATCCATATTAGCCACATAGTTTTGAATTTATCGTAGGTGTCATTGTCTAAGGCAATCATCTCCTCCAGTCGCATGATATCATTAACAATGGAGACCCAGGAGGACAGCGGTGGGGTAGTAGTAGTCTTCCAGTAAAGTGGTATGAGTTGCCTAGCTGCAGAGAGAAAAAAACGAAGTAGGGTTCGTTTCTGAGAGGGTATTGAGCCTGGTGACATGGACAGCAGCGCCACTTCAGGCGTGGGCGTCGTGGGTCTATCGTAGAGGCTACTATATACGGCAAAAACCTGTGACCATAATGGCTGGATGGCGTTGCAGTTCCACCATATGTGGAGATAACTGCCCTCTGGATCTCCACATCTCCAACAAGTCGTGACAGTAGAGGGAAAAATTTTGTGTAACGATTGGGTGTCCCTGTACCATCGTGCCAAGAGCTTAAAATTTTTCTCTTGTATATGGCAAGAGATGGAGGACTTGTGTGTAAAGTGAAAAGATTTTTGCCAGTCATCTGATGAAAGATCTTTGCCTAGGTCAGTGGCCCATCTCCTCGTGTAAGGTGGTAATTGATCGTGAGTCAGTGAGTGTAATAATTTGTAAATGGTGGATAGTAAATGCCTGGGTGTTTCCGAGAGAGAACACAGCCGCTCGTAATCTGTTAGGGGTCTATGGGTGTGGGTGGAGGAGAATAAGTCAGAGCAAAAGGAGGAGACGCGTAAGGCTGTAAGCCAATTACCTTTGTCTCCCGGGAGAACCGGCATACCAGTGTTAGGGTGTATGAATGAGTTGGCTGTAGGCCAGGCATCTCGTGAATATGGGCCCACTAAATTAGAGCCCATACCCTGGGGGAGGTCTGGATGATCGAAGAGCGAAGTAAGCGGCGAGGGGTCAGTAGATAGTATTGATAATAATCCCTTTCTATACCACAGGTGTAGTGCTGCATTTGTTAATGGAGAGCAATTAGCTAGGGTGGGAAGCCCTCGACCATAACCCCAGAGCAAAGCTCGAAGGTCGGAAGTGGAGAGGTCTTGTTCTATGGCAGTGGATGCCTTGGGGAACGGGCGAGGGAACCACTTGAGGATCCTGGATAGGACTGCAGCCCTGTGGTACATTTCGAAGTCTGGGAGGCCAACCCCTCCCCGGGTTTTAGGGTACGTCAGCAGGGCATGTCGGATACGAGACATCCCCTGCTGCCAGACAAAGCGTATAGACATAGAACGTAGAGAAGCAAAGAAGCGCTGGGGGATAAGTATCGGGATCGTCTGAAAAACGTATAGAAGTTTAGGGAGTGTATCCATTTTTAATGTATTGATACGGCCGAACCAAGGTAGTGGGGTCTGATTCCATGTATCTAATTCTTTCCGGATTCGGGATAGTAGAGGAGGGTAATTGAGGTTGTAAAGGTCGGCTAGGTTGGATGGGATGGTGACTCCAAGGTAGAAAATGCCCCTTGCTCCCCACTGGAATGGGAAATTAGTCCGTAATTGTGTGAGGGTAGAGGGAGTTAGGGATATATTAAGGGCTTCTGTCTTAGATATATTGAGCTTAAAATTACTTAAAGAAAAAGAAATTGCGCTAGGTGCATAAAAAAGTTGTGAAAACAATGGAGAAAAAGTCCTGCTGCTGTACACTATAACCCCGATATGAGGGCACAAAAAACAAAATATAATTTAAAAAGTGCAGCGCTGGACATGTGAAGTGAATTATGGAATTTGATAAACAAATTAATAAATTAATAAAGAAAATTAATCAAAAAATAGAAAACAGTGATACAGTCATACGTGTTAATTATGTGAAGTGTTTCTTGAAACGTAAACATATAAACAAAAAAGGAGTCTTTCCTTATAAAAGACTTAAGAAAACACATAAACGTCCACAACAGTGTATTTGATACAAGTGTAGATTTCAGGGGTACATTCTTCAATGTTCCATGTTGCCCACCACCGAAATAGAAGAATGGAAGGCTTACCAGAAAGCCTGTGACCGCCCTTACTCAGGGGGGTCAAAACAGGCTTAGTAGATATGCTGAAACCGCCACAGGGATACTCCAAGGGCCACCGATGGATAGGTGCGTCAGGAATCCTCGCCAGATAGCCGACCAGCCAACAACCGCTGTAGATGTTCTCCTGAGTACTATCCTCTCATGGGGCAAGCTCCTGAGCAGCACTAAAGTACCTTTCCTTAATTGCCTTGGGCAATTAAGGAAAGGTACTTTAGTGCTGCTCAGGAGCTTGCCCCATGAGAGGATAGTACTCAGGAGAACATCTACAGCGGTTGTTGGCTGGTCGGCTATCTGGCGAGGATTCCTGACGCACCTATCCATCGGTGGCCCTTGGAGTATCCCTGTGGCGGTTTCAGCATATCTACTAAGCCTGTTTTGACCCCCCTGAGTAAGGGCGGTCACAGGCTTTCTGGTAAGCCTTCCATTCTTCTATTTCGGTGGTGGGCAACATGGAACATTGAAGAATGTACCCCTGAAATCTACACTTGTATCAAATACACTGTTGTGGACGTTTATGTGTTTTCTTAAGTCTTTTATAAGGAAAGACTCCTTTTTTGTTTATATGTTTACGTTTCAAGAAACACTTCACATAATTAACACGTATGACTGTATCACTGTTTTCTATTTTTAGATTAATTTTCTTTATTAATTTGTTTATCAAATTCCATAATTCACTTCACATGTCCAGCGCTGCACTTTTTAAATTATATTTTAAAATTACTTAAGTCTCCAAATCTGCGGAATTCCTGCATTAAGGAGGGTAGGGAGGTATGGGGTTGTTGAATGTAGACAAGGAGGTCATCTGCATAGAGTGAGAGTTTAACTTCAGATGATGGCGTCGGTATTCCCATAATGTTATTGTTTTGCCTAATGGCTGTAGTCAAGTGCTCCATCACTAGAACAAAGAGCAAGGGAGACAACGGGCAACCCTGCCTTGTTCCATTGGATATCACAAATGGGGTGGATGCGGATCCATTGACCAGTACAGAGGCTGTGGGATGAGAATAGAGCGCCATCACCTTGGATATAAATGAAGGGCCGAGTCCAATCTGTTCTAGAGAGAGGCGTAGAAATTGCCAGTTAACCCGGTCAAACGCCTTTTCAGCGTCAAAAGAGAGGATGCAGGCCTTCAGGTTGTGTTTGCGGATGTAAGATATTAGGTGGATCGTTTTTGTGGTATTGTCCCTGGCCTCCCTACCAGGGACAAAGCCTACTTGATCTCTGTGTACAATGGAGGGTAAGAGGGGTGAGAGGCGATTGGCTAGGATCTTGGCAAAGAGTTTAACGTCTATATTAAGGAGGGAAATAGGTCTGTAACTAGTACATTGAGAAGGGTCTTTTCCGGGTTTAGGTATTACTGAGATGGTGGCAGACAGAAGGTATTTTTTAGAGGGGATGATCGTCATCTAGGTAGTTAAACGCCGCTGCGAGAAGTGGGGCTAATGAATGGGCGAATAATTTGTAGAATCTGGGTGAGAAGCCATCAGGTCCCGGGCATTTACCGGATTTCAGACCTTTAATAGCCAATAGGAAGTCCGAAGATGTCAAGACTTCCTCTAAAGCCGTGGTAGTGGGGGGATCTATTCGTGGGAGGGCCGTTTCTGAAATATAATTTTCCATGTCAGAGAGTTGTGAGTCTTGCCGTGGGGATTGTTGAGGTCGTGTGGGGAGGTTATAAAGTTGAGAATAATAATGTTGGAAGGCATCAGCAATGCCCCTAGGGGTTCTGATCTTTTGTTGGTTTGTGTTGCAAATGAACGGTATGGGGCGTCGAGGGGGACGTGGGTGTAGAACCTTAGCTAGGTAAAAAACCTTAAGGATTTAGAAAAGACCTGTAAAGAAGAGTAGACCAAAATCCCTCCTGAGATGTGTGCAAACCTGGTCACTAACTACAAGAAACCTTTTACCTATGTGCTTGCCAACAAGGGATTCCCCACTAAACACTAAGTCATGTTTTTATTGGGGATCAAATACTTATTTTACTCACTGAACTGTAACTCAATTTATAACATTTGTCTTATGGGGTTTTTTTCTATTTTTGGTTGATATTCTGTCTCTATAATTTAAAATACACCTATGATGAAAAAATATAGACCCTTCATTCATTTGTAAGTAAGCAAATTTACAAAATCTGCAGGGGATCACATAATAATTTTCCCCACTGTAAATACTTAAGTGATTGGAGCACATGTTCAGTTTTCATTTCAATAAAACCTGGAAATAGGGAGTTGTTCTAAATTTTTAACTGGAAGTTTATTGCCAATCTCTGTTTTAAAAGTAGTTACACTGTTGAGTTTACTTTGCAATGCTATTTCTATCCAAACATTGCTGACATCATTGATACCATATGGTCTTCTACAGTTGCAGCTACAGTAACGTGCAATGTGTTAGGAAACTGAATTGCACAACATGCATGGTAATGGGTATAGCAAACATACCTATTTAGCATGCTGAACCCACTGGATATCGAAATTTTTTTCCTCCCGCTAACCATTTCTTCTCACTAACAACACCTGACATTTTCCAGGCACTGGCCACTGATCCTGGGCATTTCTCCCCTTCCACTAACCTCAGAGGGTGGGCATTTGTTGCACCCACTGAACATAGATGGTGGAAAATTTTTCCTCTTACTGACCACAGATACTGGGCATTTTTTTTTCCTCCACTGACTCTGGATGCCACGCAATTTTTCCTCCTACTGACTACAGTGGTTGTTAAAAAAATTTTTCCCTCCTCTGACCAGTAATATAACTGGCACTGTGATTCATACTCCCTACTCCATGACGATAGGTTCCTGGTTGGATGTGAAACCTGGACCCTGTGCTACAAGAAAGCAGCCCTAACCAGTGCACAGCCTGTTCATAATTTTCAACACTGCTGAAAGTGTTGATTTTGAGCTTTGATACAGTTTGGTTTAATTGCTTATTTCACTTCCTATAATAATATATGCAGAATGAAGTAGCTGATCATCAAGTTCTATGGCCTATTTCAGCTGAGCTTGTAATTCAGAAGTATAGAAGTGTGAGAGGCATTAATACCAAACCATCTGTGAAAATGCTGTGCTGGAAGAGTTTCAGCCCCATGATGTATACACGAAAAACCTCATGCTGGGCCATCACGCCATCCATCGTCCGTCCAAAATCTGTTCTTGTTTCAAAAACAGAATTCGATAGTCAACAATCCCCCCCTCACACACGTTATTTATTGTTTTTTTTGTTTTACTTTAATATTTAGGTAAATAAATCTATGAAATTGATTTGTTACATGAAAATTATTATTATTATTTTTTTAGTATGCAACTATTTATGTAAAGTGAAGAATAGAAATAAGTGAAGGAAAAAAAGATAAGAGGAGAAATGTAGAAACTCATCAACATCAAATACTTTATCATGGAATGCTTTATAGCAACTGTGTCATAAAATGTAAGGTTTTAAATTAAAGCTGTACTTGAAAAGAAGAATATAATATACCTTTTCTACTGGCCTTACTGCTGAACGCCATTCTGATAAAGAGGAATCGGCTGAAGTCTCTGCATAAATCAACGCTTCTGGGAACTCCAATCTACTGTGTCCACTGCAGTTCTCAGTGGTTTCTTCCTGGTCACCCTGAAGCCCTTAGGGGTCTAATTTATCTCTGACTTGATTTGATAAATACTTGACTCAGGTTAGAGATTTAAAAAGCATTATAGTCACACAAATCCAGGTATCTAGCATTTTCAGAAGGATGTCAGTAGTGCCAGTCTTAATATTTCTCAGTACATATTTCTTTTAAAGGATTCATCTTATCTACACTGCCTGTACTGTATATATATATATATATATATATATATGAAGGCCAGTATGGTGGCCTGAATTTATGGGGTATTTAAGCAGCCCACTCGCCCATGCTCTTTGTCGTTCAGTGCGCTATACTACACGTCACTGGGCCAACTCTTCCCAGCTCACCTCATGTTCGTGAGTCTGTGCATTCGATCGCAAGTGCATTGCGGCTTCTCCGTACGTGGTCTTTGACTGTGGTTCCCGCTTACTGTCGCAGGTAGTATTCGAACCTTTTCGTATCATGTGCAATCTTGCGATTCGTTATGCTTCCTATCCTGCATCCCTTTCGTAAAAAAACCTGCCTAGGAGTTGTTGTCGCTCATGTCCCGACATCATTCGGCACATTCAGTACATTCGTAAGTTCCTTCTGCCAAACATACGATTCATTTGTAAATCCAAGCCTCCGAGCTGCTGTCGGTCATTGTCCAATATCACTCGCCATAAGCTTCACTGGTTATAGGATTCACTGTCCATGGGGTTGCTGTCTGATCCATTTGCAGATGAGCATGTATTGTTTGTACGAGTTCTGTGGCTGGCTGAGGTGGTAATTAGACCCACCTGATGCCTTGTCTGCACTTGATTAGGCTGGGGGGCTGGGTGGTTGGTATGTGTTCGGTTTCAGAGCAAGGGGTGGCATACATTCTACAACCAATTCGTCTCAGAATAATTTAATACTCCTTACTACCGATTTGTATCGGATTCACTTCACACATTTTACAACCGATTCCTATAAGAGTCATTTCTCTTTACAACCGATTCATATCAGATACATTCCATACTTTCTACCGTTGCCATTCATTGTTTCCCCCATGCCGTGTGTTTTAGTTCCTGCAGCGGAACTTATGAATCGTTTGTACTTGTTCTTCTCTCATTTATTTACCAAACCAAAGTTATTTTCTGAGCGTCATGCATGGCGCCACACCACACTCTTCGAGTGTGTTGCACACCCGCTCCAGTCCAATGTGAACCCAGTCGCACGGTCACTGTCGCAGGTAGGATTCGTTACTGTGTTTGTCATGTCAAAATTCGTGGCCACTCGCGGTGCCGCCCGTGCCATGTGTTCGGTTCCCGCAGTGGAACTTACAAACCATTCGTACGTACTTCTCGCGTTCTATTTTCTACACCAAACCTTGTTGTTTTGCCTCATGCACGGCATCACGCCACACCTTCCCGATATGTTGCACTCCAGCCACAGTCCGCCACAAACTCACTCGCATGGCCCACTGTCGCAAGTAAGATTTGTTACCACATTCTTTATGTCTTATCAATTTGTTACCAATCATTGTCTCCCATATTGTTCGTTAGTTGCCCCTACGGAACCTATGAATCAAACGGACGTTGTCCTTATCCCTTATACTGCTCACTTAAGGGTACGGCAAGCCACCAAACAAACCAGGTGTTTCCTATCCTTTTCTCAGTAACCTAATTCTCATTCGTTGAGACCCTTTCAGCCGTGCAAAACTGTCTCAGCAGCCTGTCACTCTTGTTGAGACCCTTTCAAAACGCAATATCGTCTCAGCTACCCCTCATTCATTAAAAAAAATAAAAATAAATAAAAATAATAATATATAATAAACCTTTACCCACACGCAATCTCGGCCTAGCAACCTGACACCTGTTGAGACCCTTGTAACCATGCAAATTGTCTCAGCAGCCTGACACTCTTGTTGAGACCCTTGCAAAATACAATATCATCTCAGCAACCTCTCACTCATTAAAAAAATTAAAACCCCTTTTGCCACCACGCAATTTCAGCCCAGCAACCTGACACCTGTTGAGACCCTTGCAACCATGCAAATCATCTCAGCAGCCTGACACCATTGTTAAGACCCTTGCAAAATGCAACATCGTCTCAGCAACCTCTCACTTGTCAAAAAATAAATAAATAAGTAAATGGGGGGGGTAGGTGACCACAGTGGCTGCATATGATGGGCACAAGTGGCTGCATATGATGAGCACAAGTGGCTACATATGATGAGCACAAGTGGCTGCATATGATGAGCACAAGTGGCTGCATATGATGAGCACAAGTGGCTGCATTTGATGGGCACAAGTGGCTGCATATACTGGGCACAAGTGGCTGCATTTGAAGGGCACAAGTGGCTGCATTTGATGGGCACAAGTGGCTGCATATGATGGGCACAAGTGGCTGCATATGATGGGCACAAGTGGATGCATTTGATGGGCACAAGTGGCTGTATATGATGGGCACAAGTGGCTGCATATGATGGGCACAGTGGCTGCATATGATAGGCACAGTGGCTGCGTTTGATGGGCATAATGGCTGCATTTGATGGGCATAGTGAGGCTGCAATTGATGGGGGGGGGTTCAGTAATTTTCAGTTTGCTTGCGCCCCCCAAAAAGTTTGAGCACCAGCCGCCACTGATGTGATCCACATCTCTCTCAGTCATAGGGCCACGACCATAAATATATATATCATTGAGCCTTAAACCAAAGTGGAGAAAACTACTTGAGGTGCCAGATGACATGTGAGTAACATTTTCAGCAACTGTTCCTATTCCAAAATCAACAGCAAAGTTGCCACTAGTTGTAGCTTTCTTGAGTATTAGTAATTTGCTGTTTTTCTATTAATAAATATAATAACATCCCTATTTTATAGCTGCTCTATTGTAAAGTAAAACCAATCTATTGACATAGTTATAAGTCATACTGGTACCTAATATTACTGGTAAAGATGATGATGATTTCAATCATCCAGCAAACAGTTATCGGGACATATTGGACAATTCACTAATCCACTGAGGTCTATAATTATAAAAATGTTAAAGTGGTATTAAACCCAAAAGCAAACATGTATTATATTGCAGCTTACCAATTCTTAGATGTGATGGCTGCATTAGTTTTCTTTTTTAGGCTTTCTTTTTTCTATTTTCACCAACAGCAACAAGCTCTCTTGCAGATGTATCAATTACAGTGATGGAACAAACCATTCAACACTGACAGGGGTGCCTACAATGATCAGTTTTATTTATTTATGTAAAACTTTTATCTCAAAAGGAAAAAAACAGTTTTCTGTAACTGCTTATAAAGTGTTAGCTGGAATTTGACTTAAGTTTGTTAGTGTCTTTAAATCTGCTAGTTTACAGTATCTAACACTACCCTTCCCCCAGACTGACAATGCTGCTATCCATATGTGCCCCCATGCTCCCTTATCCAGAGTGGGGGCACTCTAATACAGGAGGTGTGTTACTGGCCAGATAACCAGGTCAACACAGATGGAGAAAAGCCTAAAAAAGGAAAAAGGCTGTATCCACCACATCTAATAATTGGTAAGCTGCAATATATTACATTTTTGGTTTGGTGCGTCCAGGACAAAATGGGCTCAGGAAAAATGGGTTAAATTGTGCTGGCCATCAGACTGAAGACATCTAGAGGCAAAAAAGGAAATCTCTGCATTGAAGCTGATTATTTTAGCAAAAACCTGTTTTGCTATTTTATCTTTATTTTGGCTGGTGTTCTGAATTAGGAACCTCTGGTATGTTAAAGTAAAACCAAAGGCAAAACATTTGTTTCACTTTGGCTAGAGTAAGGGAGGGTTATAACCCCTGTATTTTTTTTTTGTCATCTTTATCCCATTGGGAAGATTTCCCTTCTACCTGTCCCTTAGCCAAAAACAGCAAGTGAGAGGAAATCAATTCATAGCCACGAAATCTCTAGTTGTCACCAGGGCCACCCAAACTAGTGTCCTCCCATTTCTATTTTGGGGATACACAAATTTTTAAATTTCTTTCACTTTTGGTGATAACAGTAAAGAGGACAAATATAGAGGGTGAATCTCCCTTCAGGGACACGGACAGCAATACAAACCTGACAGGTGTACCTCTCCACTCTATCCAAAGTTAAAAAAAAAATGTTTCCCCTCAGTTATACTTCAGATGAATCATTTAGTGGCATGGGTTAAATGTTCGTATCACAATCCTTTACAACAAATTGTAAAGGTTATCCTTTCCCTACATCTATTAAAATGAAAGTGGAACCATATATGTACAAAATAGAAGGATATGTTATTTTAATTGATTGCAGACTTTTTACCAATTGACTCATTATTATTCATTTTGCTTTGCATCAAATGAAGAAAGGTAAATTTAATAATTATATAGGAAAATCCTAAAACAAACTAACTATATGAAAAGTGACTAAGAAAAAAAACCCGGCAGAAACAAAGCAAAAATCACAAAAATCCAGCTGAGCTAAGATTAAAGTAAATGAAAACATGAGGTGCACAATCAAAGTAAAGCTACAGACAAGCTATCATTTGTATACTGCAGAAGACTAAATAAGTATTTAATTAGGGGAGGAAGGAAGTCATTAAAATGTCCAATTTTTGACATAAATTGTTGGATCCTCTTGATGATGTTGAGCATCACAAGAAAGCATCCAATTTTGTTTCTCAGTCCTGAACCTTGGGTTAGGTTTTAGACATTACCATTAATTATTTAGACTCTGAAGGCAGCAAAACATCTTGATTCATTGGCAAACTGACAAACATATGGCATGTTCTGCAAACCATTGAGTTGCTGTTGAGAATAGGATAACATTAATTGCATGCAAATTCTGCTGGGGCTTTTGAAGCAGCCGCTGTAAACAGAGGCTTAATTTGTAGCCACGGCTCCTTCTAGTTGGAAAAATGGTTTGTACATTGAGACCTTTGTGAACTATTTATGCATCTTTACAAACACAGTCACAGATAATGCAGAGGTAACAGTAACTCATGATGCAAATAAAAAAATAATCCACTGGGAATACCTCTAAAATAAAATAATGCTTCTCCGGTGTGTTCCACTATGCTGTTATATAAGTAATGTTCTAACATTCCCAGTAATGATGCTGTTGTGATTGGCATGTTTCTGTATATCTATCATGGAATCTATTAATCAATCTAAGTTGGGCCCTGTCATAGCAAAACAAATCAGCTGCCTATGTTGTAAGTGACTCTGAGTAGCAAAAAACCTGTTCTTTTTTATCGTTTCATATGGCCTCCAACACCATAAGTACTTTATGTATTAATATTTTAAATACTTTTTTTAAAATGTTATTGAAGTGGTACATACAGAACACTAAACAACCAGTAAAAAAAAACATAGTAACTCTCTTTCAATTTTCCCTCACGTCAAGAGAAAACAGGGCTTACAATATGGAGTTGTGAAAATGGATGCATTTATCGTTCTTTGTTTCCATAAATTGAGCATATTTGTGTGACTGGCTCTTTAGAGTGCAGCTTCCTGTACACACACAAGAATATGGGGGAAGAGAAGCAGAAGTCAAGTTCAAGATACTAATGTAGCGCTTACCCGTGAAGGGGCTGCTGGAAATAACCCAGGTCTCCCTTACCTGTTCAGAGGCTGCCAAGCCCAGGGTACCAGTTCTAGAGCACACCAACTAACACAGGCTCAGTCTAAAGGTGTCTTTCTGAAAATGTATTGCAGTAATTAAACACAGGTTGGTAGAGGGACGAGGGTGCAGGATACTCCAAAACACATGCATGCATTAGAGGACTGTCATGGCTGGGCTCAGCCCTTCCTTCTCTGAGCTGGCCGCTCAGCTGTCGGCTAATTGCCAGCTTCTTTCTCTCCACAGTGACTCAGCTGTTGATGATCTGCTCGTCAGTCCTGGTTACTTAAAGCTGTCCAGCTCACTTCATCTCTGCCTTTGCCTTTGGTCACATCTCATAGACTTTCTCCTGGGTTCCTGTTGAAGACTTGCTCAGCTGAGGTCCCTTCTGGCTCCTGATCCTGCTTGCTGTACTACTACGTTGATCTCTGGCTCTCTGACATTGGCATTGGCTGACTACCTGATCTGGTTACTAAACTCTGGCTATGTATTGACTACACTTACACTGTTTATCTTTTTATTATTATTAAACAAGTGTGATTAACTGTACTTCTGTCTCGGTCTGATTCATGATTTCTGACAGTAGGCGAAGGCCATGAATTCAGAAGATGCAGTCAGTCCACCTGTTGGTAATATTTTTGCCAGATTGGATGACTAGGATCACCGCATGGATCAGTTTGCCTTTGTGTTACAAACGCTCCTGAGTCGCACGGCTCACCTGGAATCTTCCACTATGGCTGCTCCGGTACAACCTGTGTTGCAGGCCGTCCCTGCTGCTGCTCCAGTCTCTGTGAAGGCACCCGCCTCGAGTGTTACCTCTATAAGAGGTATGTCTGGTTCCGCTCCGCTTCCCCAGCGATTTGGGGGCGATCCAGTTCAATGCAGAGGGTTTCTCAACCAGGTTGAGATATACTTTGAGATGCTGCCCCAGGCATTTCTCACGGACAGAAGCAAAGTAGGTTTCGTGATATCTTTGCTTTCTGAGAGAGCCTTGGCCTGGGCAAACCCTCTATGGGAGACACAAAAACCCATGGTCCTGAATTACTCAGAATTTGTGACTTCCTTCAAAAGGGTATTTGACGTTCCCGCACTCTCCGCTTCTGCTGCCAAGAGCCTCATGTCCATCAAACAGAGTACGAGAACTGTTGTAGATTACGCCATTGAATTCCGTACTCTGGCAGCAGAGGTTGCTTGGAACAATGAGGCCCTCGTGGCTGCTTCTCTCATGGTCTCTTGGATAACATCAAGGATGAGATAGCAGCTCGAGATATACCCACTGAGCTGGAGAGGTTGATCACATTTGCCATCCCCATTGACTCCAGACTCAGAGAAAGACTCTCTTTTAAGGAGCGCTGGCGCAAGCTTTCTGTACATTTGTCTCCGAGCTTTGCAGTCCCACCCTTGCCTCCCTCGCCACCCATGCCCCCTGGTACCGAGTCGGTCTGTGAAGATGAACCCATGCACTTGGGCTTCACACGTCTCTCTGCAGATGAGAGAGCCCTTAGGAAGAGGGAAAGAGTGTGCCTTTATAGTGGCCAGGCTGGTCACTTTTTGAAGTCTTGTCCTACCCATAAAGGGAACACCCAAATCTTGAGGTCCTGTCACGGACAGACCTTAGGTGACGTTGTTTCATCTCCAGTTTCCCAGAAAGATAAGCCCCTGGTTTTGGTTACCTTGTCTTGGGCTGAATCATCCGTCGAGATACAGGCTCTAACCAACTCTGGGGCTGCAGGCCTGTTCATTGATGCTGCCTTTGTATCGAAGCACTCGATTCTGCTGCAGCTGCGTGACACTCCACTTGCCATTGAGGCTCTTGACGGGAGACCTCTACAGCCTGCCCATGTGACTCATGAGACTGTTCCATTGTCCATGGCCGTAGGGGCCCTTCACTATGAGATAATTCAATTCCAAGTTATTTCCTCACCTAAGTTTCCACTGGTTATTGGTTATCCTTGGTTACAGAGGCACAACCCTTCTTTTGATTGGCTCCGTGCTGAGGTTTTCTCCTGGTCGCCACAGTGCAGTGAGAGATGCTTCCAGAAGGTAGCCAAGGTCCTGTGCACCTCTTCACTCTCCTCCTTGCCGGAGGATTTTAGCGATGTCTTTGACAAAGGTCAAGCGGGTACTTTGACTCCACACCGGTCGTATGATTGTGCAAGTGACCTTCAACCTGGTGCCATACCACCTCGTGGCCGGGTTTACCCTTTGTCGGTCTTGGAGGATAAGGCCATGGAGGAGTATGTTGCAGACGCACTTTCTCGAGGTTTCATCCGCAAATCCTCGTCTCCTGCTGGTGCTGGTTTCTTTTTTGTGAAGAAGAGTGGTGAGCTAAGACCTTGTATCGATTATAGGGGTCTCAATCGTTTCACGATTAAGAATGCCTATCCCTCAAGGGAGCAACGGTTTTCACAAAGCTTGATTTGAGAGGGGCATACAATCTCGTCAGGATTAAGGAGGGTGACGAGTGGAAAACTGTGTTTAATACCAGATCAGGTCATTATGAGTATCTTGTAATGCCTTTTGGCCTTTGTAACGCTATGGCAGTTTTCCAGGAGTTCATTAACGATGTCCTCCGAGATTTGTTGCAGTTATGTGTGGTGGTTTATCCTCATATTTTCCAAGTCCCTGGAGAGCCACCACACAGATGTCTGTTGTGTGTTTAAGAGACTAAAAGAGAACAATCTCTATTGTAAATTGGAAAAGTGCGAATTCCATTGTGAACAGGTTAAATTCCTGGGCTATGTCATTTCACTATGGGCTATGTCATTGTCCTATAGTGGCCTTGACCCGTGGGTTTACATCCTCCGCATCGTTTTCTTGGCTTTGCCAACTCTTATCGGAAGTTTATTCCTAACTTCCTGACTGATATGACCAGGAAAGACGGTAACCCACAGAGTTGGTCTCCGGAGTCTATTAAAAGCTGGAAAAACACATATGCGAGAGTACCCAGAGCTGCACAACCCAAAAATAGGATACAAAAAAATTTAAAATTTCCCCAAGGGGTTTTTAAAGCAGCAAAACATTAATTGATAATGTAGGAATAGAGTAGATCAGATATTCAAGATATTCATGATAAATTCAAATATGCAATAAGTTTACTGTAAAATACAAACTCTGGTTCATGTTCAACAGACAACAGCTTAAAACATCACTCATGGCCAAGAGGCCCCCAGGTGAACATATTGTAGCGTAGAACAGTAGCGTACACAAAATTGATATCCACATGAATACCTCAATGCATTTCGACCCATTCTGGTCTTCTTCAGGGGTATTTAGATTCAAAATTAAAATTGGACTTAGGACTTTGATCAATATACAAAACATTTGTACAACATTTGAATTATGCAGAAAAGTGTCTCATCGTATTTGTAAAGGTATATTTACCATTAGGTGGATGATAAAATGAAGGTGCATCGCACAAACCAAGTTCTTTAAAAACATGAATGTTCAGAGATCCCAAGGGCCACACATACCCCATCTGTGCCCTCCAGGCGCATCCACAGTCCATCGGACTTACAAGGGGCCACACACTTGGACCTGGAGGAGAGGACGGGGGCAAGGCACCTGCCATTAGGTATAAAAAGACCTTATTAGTAAGTATTCTGAAAGTATCTAGTGCAGTTGGGCGATAGCAAACTGGCCCTCACTGCAGCAGTGTTTATTTATAATCCGGAGTCCATTAAGGCCTTTCAGAGTTTCAAGGCTGCCTTTGTTTCTGCTCCTGTGTTTGCACACCCTGATCCTACGTTGCCTTTTATTCTAGAAGTTGATGCTTCTGCTTCAGATGCTTCTGAAGGTACCACTGTGATGGTTCTCATTCTTACTGACCATAAGAATCTCACATTCTTGTCTGAGGCTAAGCGCCTCTCTCCCAGAAGGGGGCGATGGGCTCTTTTCTTGTTGAGTTTTAATTACATTGTCTCATTCTTACCCGGTACTAAGAATGTAAGGGCTGCCGCCTTGTCACGACAATTTTCCTCCACTTCCAAGATGGAGTCAGTTCCGGTTCCTGTGATTCCTCCTGATCGTATTCTGGCTACAGTTCGCACCAGTCTTACGTCTTCTTTGGGTGACAAAATTCTTGCTGCTCAGGTCGATGCTCTTCCTGAGAAACCTTGTGACAGCTGATTTGTTCTTGAGAGTCTCCGTACTGCTGTGCTCCAGACTTACCATTCTCCCAAGGCTGCCGGCCACCCTGGGAAGAATCAACTCTTTTGGGCCATTTCCCAACAATTCTGGTGACCTAGTCCACGTGCTGATGTAACTGCCTTCGTAGCTGCCTATTCCGTGTGTGCTCAGAGTAAGACTCCACGACACCTTCCAGTGGGTCTCCTACTACAACCCATACCCAATGGAGAGAGGCCCTGGACCCACCTGTCTATGGATTTCATTGTGGAGTTATCCAACTCCCAGGGCAACACAGTTATCCTTGTGGTGGTTGACCGGTTCTCGAAAATGTTGCATTGTACTCCACTCAAGAAGTTGCCTACTTCTAAGGAACTGGCTTCTATTTTTGCTCGGGAGATCTTCTGCTTACATGGGCTACCCAAGGTGATTGTCTCAGACAGGGGTAGTCAGTTTGTGTCCCGGTTCTGGCGAGCCTTTTGTGCACAGTTGGGTATTCAGCTTGCTTTCTCCTCTGCGTATCACCAGCAGTCTAATGGGGCCACAGAACGAGCCAGTCAGTCCTTGGAGCAATTCCTACGTTGCTATATTTCTGACCATCATAACAACTGGTCAGACCTCTTATCGTGGGTGGAGTTTGCTCACAATAGTGCCTTGAATTCAGCTTCCCGTTTGTCCCCGTTTATGGCGAACTATGGTTTCCAACCTTCCGTGTTGCCTGCCTCGTTTGTTCCGCAGAGTATTGCTGCGTTAGAAGAGCATCTCCGTGGCCTTCGTTCCACTTGGGCACAAGTCCAGGAGGCTTTGCGACATGCTAACCATAAGTACAGACTCCATGCTGACCGCAGATGCCTGCCTGCGCCTTCCTACCAGGTTGGGGACAGAGTCTGGCTGTCGTCATGCAACCTCCAACTTCGTGTTCCTTCTTTGAAGTTCACACCTCGGTTTATTGGGCCTTTCCGTATCCTTCGCAGGATTAACCCAGTGGCTTACGCGTTGGACCTTCCTCCTAGTATGCGCATCTCTAATGTGTTTCATGTCTCCTTATTGAAACCTTTGGTCTGCAACTGCTTTACCACCTCGGTGCCACGTCCTCACCCTATACAGGTTGAGAACCATGAGGAGTATGAAGTACAATCCATTGTTGACTCCCGTAGGTTCCATGGACGCATACAGTACCTGGTGCATTGGAAGGGTACGGTCCGGAGGAACGCTCTTGGGTCTCATCCTCGGACGTACATGCCCCTGTCCTCCTCCGTGATTTCCATAGACGTTTTCCCCTCAAACCCGGTGGTCCTCCGAGGGGGAGGGTTCGCTGAGGAGGGGGTGCTCTCAGGGCAGGGCTCAGCCCTTCCTTCTCTGAGCTGGCCGCTCAGCTGTCGGCTAATTGCCAGCTCCTTTCTCTCCACAGTGACTCAGCTGTTGATGATCTGCTCGTCAGTCCTGGCTACTTAAAGCCGTCCAGCTCACTTCATCTCTGCCTTCGCCTTTGGTCACATCTCAGAGACTTTTTCCTGCGTTCTTGTTGAAGACTTGCTCGGCTGACGTCCCTTCTGGCTCCTGATTCTGCTTGCTGGCGAGCCTTTTGTGCACAGTTGGGTATTCAGCTTGCTTTCTACGTTGATCTCTGGCTCTCTGACATTGGCATTGGCTGACTGCCTGATCTGGTTACTGAACTCTGGCTTTGTATTGACTACGCTTACACTGTTTACCTTTTTATTATTATTAAACAAGTGTGATTAACTGTACTTCTGTCTCGGTCTGATTCATTGTTTCTGACAAGGACAGATTCTCAGTCAAACTTCTTTAGTAGCAACCAAATACTCCTGGAGGTAGAGGGGACTGCCAACTAGCCTGAGACTGTAAGTGCAGTCACAGTCCTTGTAGTAACCTCTGACACCTAACCCTCCAAGCACAGGCACACCCAGAACTCTAGGACAAAGGTTCTACTCACAATGTCCAGAGACAGCTTCCCTCCCCAAATGGCCCTTCTGCAGTCCAGCTTCTTAGGCAGGGTCCTCCAACAAATGTCTACAAGTCCAGGTTCCTCCGAGGCCCTCAATCCAGCACATGCGGAGGCCTAACAGTTCTTCTGTAACAAACACGCTACCTCCCAGGAGAAGAGGTCCAAGAAGAGAGAGCTCTGAACAGGCCCTCCCAAACATTTATCTTCTCCTCAGCCACACCTTCTGGGCCTACCTCCCAGGGTCAGATAAAAATTCATAACCCAGTGATTGACTCTCCTACTCTAATTCTAGAAGCTTCAGAGGCAGGCAAGAACAAACAACCACCAGGGTTAGGGATAAACCTAACCAGACCTGAAAAATAAATTACTGTTCAGTTGGGTACAGCAGAGACAAAAACTAATCACTATAAGTCTAAATACTAGATTTTTGGCACAGTGTGAGTGAAGAAAGGACATTACCATTACCTACACATGCTTCCTTACTCCCTTTCTTACCTCCACCCTAAAATCCGTCTTTCCTTCTTTCTTTTTTTCTTTCTTTCTTTCTTGCTTGATCTCCCCAACCCCCTCCGCTCTAGTTTTAACACATTTTTCTTGCTCCCCCCCTTATTTCCCTTTTTGCTTCATTTTTCTTTCCTCTTTGCTTTATTTTCTTGCATTACTCCCTCCCTTCCGTTCCTTCCTTCCTTCCTCAAAACCTTTCTCTCCTGCCACCTTCATTTCCTCATTCCTCCATCACACTTTATTTTTTCCTTCTTCTCTCTCTTATGTCTATCCATCCTTCCTTCCTATATAATGTATAGAGTAGCACATGATGCCATTTTTTACAGCATAGCACACAGAAGTATTTGCTGTCCTTGGCAGTAGATACCCATAGGGAAACTTAAGAAACACATTTCAGTGTCAGCATTCAGTCTCCTGTGTAGCATTACCGTCGATGCATATTTAAAGTGGCGTATCATACTAAATGAAATAGCTCCTATTAGCAGTGGGTTTCAATTTGCATCATATGCCTCTTTTTCCTGACTATTAAATGACACAAACTGTATATAGGACAGACAATGAGAAGAACTGCAATTTTGTTTTATGGTTTTACGAAATTATAAATAATAGACTGCATATGTGTCATCTGGTGAATTATACCTAACAGAAGTATGCCATGACACAGAAACGTTGTCTTTTTATGACAGAACTAATATTCAACAAAGGAAAAATATTTTTTTTCAATATAAACATATAGAAAAGATCAGCTTGATATACGTGATTTTATCAATATGTGTTAACCACTTGCCTACTGGACACTTTCACCCCCTTCCTGCCCAGGCCAGTTTTCAGCTTTCAGCACTCTCACACTTTGAATGACAATTACGTGGTCATGCAACACTATACCCAAATGAAATTTTTATCATTTTTTCACACAAATTGAGCTTTCTTTTGGTGGTATTTAATCACTGCTTGGTTTTTTATTTTTTACAAAAAAAAGAAAAAATTCAGAAAAATTGGGGGAAAAAAAGTTTTTCTTAATTTATCAGTATTACACATGCAGGACACCTGCATGATGCTTTTATTTGATTTTTTGGTTGAATAATAATGATTTGATTTGTTATATTTTCTATATTTTTGGATGCATATAACGCACTTTTTGGTTAAGTTCTATTGGCAGATAGCATGTCTAATTTTATTTGTTTTCTTTTTTTAATGCACAATTAAAAAAATGTGGAGAATAATACTTGGCTATATGTTTTACTTCAAATGACAGTTTGGGAGTAGGCAGTTACATTTAAAAAAATACAATGTAAAATTGACAAGGGACACCAACATTGTTGTATCTTTGATCTTAAAAACTAGGGGATAATGGTGTTGTGGTAACTTGCTCAAAAAAAAAAAAAAAAAAAAGCATAATAATATTATTCTTGAGATCACTAGAAAGAAAAAGCCTTTGAAAATTAGTTGCAATAACTCCATCAGTATCACCAGCAAAGCAGCTTCATTATTATCCCATTAAAGAAGAAGAGAATGTGCGCTGCATTTCGAGAATTCATAATTTGCCACATCACGAATGTTAATTCTCCATTACGAACGCTAGTTTACAAGACCGACCGCTTCTGGCTCGTTCCTTGCTTCCGAGCATGCGTGTTTGTACTTTGGACTTTTGTCCCACTTGTGTACACACGCTCGGAAAATCGGACAACAGACATTTGTCCGCGTAAAATTTTAAAACCTGCCATCCAACATTTGTCTGCGGAAAATCTGACAACAATTGTCCGATGGAGCGTACAAACGGTCGGATTTTCCGCAAACAGCCTGTCATCACACATTTCCCGTCGGAAAATCCGATCGTGTGTACGAGGCTTAAGAGACAGGATCACTTTTAAGGGTCAGCATTTATTGCATTTTGCTTCTGTTGTTAAATTTTGAAGCAGTTTTAATCCAATGTTTGATCTGGCTTTTATGCAGAAGTGTAAACTTGAGTTTATTGCTACATTTTGTTCAACAAACCTGACCCACATCATCACTCACAATGCAACGCAGGACTCCTGCACCTCCTATACATTAGCTGGGTGCTTAACCACTTCAGCCCCGGAAGAATATACCCCCTTCCTGACCAGGCCATTTTTTGCGATACTGCACTGTGCCGCTTTAACTGACAATTGTGCAATCGTGCGACGTTGTACCCAAACAAAATTTAGGTCCTTTTTTTCCCACAAATAGAGCTTTCTTTTGGTGGTATTTGATCACCTCTTCGGTTTTTATCTTTGGGCTGTAAACAAAAGAAGAGAGACAATTTTGAAAAAAACACAAAATCTTTTACTTTTTGCTATAATAAATATTCCAATTTAAAAAAAAACAAAACAAAATTTTTCCTTAGTTTAGGCCGATATGTATTCTTCTACATATTTTTGGTAAAAAAAGTCGCAATAAGCGTATATTGATTGGTTCGCGCAAAAGTTATAGCATCTACAAAAAAGGGGATAGATTTATTGTATTTTATTGCATATATTATTTTTTACTAGTAATAGCGGCAATCTGCGATTTTTAGCGGTACTGCGATATTGCGGCGGACACTTTTGACATATTTTTGGGACCAGTGACATTTATGCAGCGATCAGTGCTATAAAAATGCACTGATTACTGTATAAATGTCACTGGCAGGGAAGGGGTTAACACTAGGGGGCGATCAAGGCATTAACTGTGTTCCCTAGATATGTTCTAACTCTGGGGGGTGGGACTGACTGGGGGAGGAGACTGATCGATGTTCATACTTAGTATGAACACAAGATCGGTCTCCTCTCCCCTGACAGAACTGAGATTTGTGTGTTTACACACACAGATCCCAGTTCTCGCTCTGTCATGAGTGATCGCGGGTGCCCGGCGGTCATCGCGCCTGCCGGGCACTCACATCAGCTCCGGAGACATGCTGTGGGCATGGTGACCCACCCGTACAAGGGAGCTAGCCAGCCACCCACAGGAGCCAGCCACAGAGGACGTGGGAGCCAGCCAGTCACAGAGGACGCAGGAGCCAGCCAGCCACAGAGGACGTGGGAGCCAGTCAGCCAGAGTGGACACAGGAACCAGCCAGCCACAGAGGACATGGAAACCAGCCACAGCTACAGTACCCATAGTTAAGGTAAGAGGAGCAAAAGTTATAGCGTCTACAAAATAGGGGATAGTTTTATGGCATTTTTACTATTATTTTTTTTTATTAGTAATGGCGGCAATCTGCGATTTTTATTGTGACTGCAACATTATGACAGACACATCAGACACTTTTGACACTATTTTGGGACCATTGTCATTTATACAGCGATCAGTGCTATAAAAATGCACTGATTACAGTGTAAATGACACTGGCAGGGAAGGGGTTAAACAGTAGGGGGGATCAAGGGGTTAAGTGTGTCCTAGGGAGTAATTCTAACTGTGGGGGGGATGGGCTACCACTGACATGACAGCGATCACTGCTCCCGATCACAGGGAGCAGTGATCTCTATCATGTCACTAGGCAGAACAGGGAAATGCCTTGTTTACATAGGCATCTCCCCGTTCTGCGGCTCCGTGACACAATCGTCGGAACACTGGCGGACATCGAGTCCGCGGGTCCCGCGGGCATGGTACGGGGCGGGTGCGTGCCCGCTAGCCCCGCCAATTAAAGGGGGCGTACAGGTACACCCATTTGCCCACCGCTGCCATTTTGCCGACGTATATCTACGTGCAACGGTCGGCAAGTGGTTAACAGATATTACTTAGTTTGAGCTGATCTGTATTTAGGTATTCAGGCTAACTCTGTCACATTGTTTAAACCGCTGTATAAGTATTATTGTATTATTATTTGGATGAATATTTGTCAGTAGAGTTTAGCTGGTTAATACTGTGTGTGTGTATAAGTATATATATATATATATATATATATATATATATATATATATATATATATACACATATATAGATATATATATCTATATATATATATAGATATATATATAGATATATATATAGATATATATATCTGTATATATATATCTATATATATAGATATATATATCTATATATATATCTATATATATATATAGATCTATATATATATATATATATATATCTAGATCTATATATATATATCTATATATATATCTATATATATATAGATCTAGATATATAGATATCTAGATATATATATATCTAGATATATATATCTAGATATATATATATATATCTAGATATATATATCTAGATATATATATCTAGATATATATATCTAGATATATATATATCTAGATCTAGATCTATATATCTAGATCTAGATCTATATATATATATATACACACTGTGTTTACAAAAATTATTATAGACGCAGTTGAAACAGTACGTTTATATTTCAACCAAAAGGTAAAAGTGCACTTTAATAGTTACTAGCTGAAACTTAAACTGATATAGCTGTTTTAATTTGCATGTTTTAACCTGAGTGGGTTAATGTATTTTCTAGGTTATGATGCAATGCCTTTTAATAGACCACCTAGAGAATTCCTCACAGGTATAACAGAAGTGAACTGTATGTGGGCTTTGAAATCTCACGGGCCTCTCATTTGAGTTCTGTATCCTGATTAATCAGAATGCTAGAGCTTCAAAAGCCCCACACTTATACATCTCTGAAGATTGCTTGTTGGCCTATTAAATTATATCACTCACAAATGTCTGTACAGCATATAAAAAGGTAATAAAAACAAACAAACACGTATAATATACTAAGAATAATTATATTCTGCAAATAGTGCAGTTTACATTGGGTCAAATAATTCTAACTCCTCGAAAATGCCTTCAAATCACACATTTCAGCAAAATGTCATCTTTACACTAAGAACTAATATTAATGTGGTTAGTTTTCTGGGTTAATCATTGTGTGCTCCAATATATAATACAGATGTAAAATGAGTTTAATATGCTGTACTAAAAAATACTTACATTAATTATTATGCATGAGTGCACAGTCTATGCTTGAGATTTCTTAGTAGAAAATACTATCTGGTTAACCAGTTTTCTGTTGAGACTATTTTGCTGCCCTGTTTTATTCCAGAATAGCATGCAGTTCAAAAGCTATTACTAAAATGTATATAACTCAAAAATGTGAAAATCAAAGTGATATATATATCTGAACTCCAGTTGCACAGTTAAATGCACAGGTAAAAAATTACGCAAGATCTATTTTGCTTGCCAAAGAATGTGTACTTGTGTCCATCCACTCCTAAGATTTACACAGCAATAACGCACAGCACGGCCCTAGCTAGCAGGGAAGGAGACCTGATTTTTCTCTACTGCAGTTTCACTTTCATTCACTTTCAACTCTGAGAGCAGGCCCGGTTATATTACATCACCCTAAGGGCAGGCCCAGTTATATTACATCACCCTGAGAGCAAGCCCAGTTATACTATTGGTATTCGGAAAACAGAACTCTGCCCAGTGGAATACTATACATTCTCCATAAATACCTCTCTGCTAGCAGAGCCATCAGCATTATTGTTAGTGCTTCCAAGACAATAATAGGGTCCCAATGTTGCCGGCAGCAGATCTAGAATCCCCTACAGGACATTCATAAGGACATTAGGATATTGTTATTCCGCAGAGTTACTATCCTCCTTTTCCTCCTCTTCCTTAACTACAGCCTAGGTCTAGCATTTGTGGTTTGCTTTGTTCCAAATCTAAATTCAGACAAATTTTTCATTATTCAGAAATTCGGATACATCCAATACAGTAGTAACAAATTTAAAGGATTCCGAAATAACAAAACGAAAATTTTCAACAAAGTTAAAATTCTAATAGTTTTCGAATCAAATATGAATTTCAGCAGAATAAAATAGAATAGAAAATAAAGGAAAAGAATAGAAATGAATATAATAGAATAGAAAATAATAGAATAGAAATTAAAGAACAGGAAAAAATAGAATAGAAAATAAAAGAATAGAATAGAATAAAAAAAAGAATAGAATAAAATAGAATATGACCATCTTCTGCAATTTGAATTTCAAATAGAATAAATTTGAATTGAAATAGAGTAGAAAAGAATAGAATAGAAACCAAAGAATAGAATGGAATAGAAGAAAAGAAAATAAAAAGAATATAACCTTCTTCCGAAATTATAATTTCGAATAGAATAAATTTGAATTAGAATAGAATAGAAAGAATAGATTAGAATAGACAAGAATATAAAAGAATAGAATATTCAAATTCAAATTTCAAACAGAGTAAATTCAAATAGAATAGAAAAGAATAGAATATAAAATAAAAGAATAGAAAGAATAGAATAGAATAGAAAAAACAATAGAATAGAATGAAATAGAAAGAATATGATCATCTTTCAAAATTTGAATTTCGAATAGTATAAATTTGATTTTGAATGGAATTTGAATTGATTCAAATTTTCTGACTTCGTACGAATTGAGTTCATTTGAACCGAGCACAGAAAATTAGAATCGATTCGAACTTGAATAAACAAAATGAATTACTGAAACAAAACTAATTTAACTAAGAAAATATATGTAAATAATAATTTGAAACAAAATGAAACAAAACAAATGTTTTCGTTCTGCACATGTCTAGTAGCATTTCCCTAAGTGCTTTGTGGCAACATAGCCTCCTGATCCAGTATTTTCCTATTCAAGCTGCCATAGTTGCACTTCAGGGCTATTGTTACAGCTTTGTAGTTAGCTAGTTTAGTTTTATGCCAGTTATATTACGTTTACCATTTATAGCTGTTTATCTACCTGTTTACAGCTGTCAGTACGCCTGATTGTTGACATTGTCACTATTTGAATTGTGTCATTACAGCAGAATTTTATTTTATTACTTTGCCTAATGCTTTTTTTATTGTGTGCTGAAAGCTAACTGTGAGCACACCAAACTCCTTGGTGTGTTTGTGAGACGCATTACTAAACCTAGAGTGTCAGAAAGGTCAAAGTGTTCT